>NC_086445.1:42228798-42576298 GCF_028390025.1 Pseudophryne corroboree | reverse complement strand
AACAGACACCCAACTGACTTTTCGAACAATTGAATAACCCCCGGTATTTCTCCAAGGCTTGAAATATCTCCCCCTTAGTCTGGTTGCCCCTTGGAGTTACAGTAGTGTCAAAAAAGTGTAAGTGGCATTTCAAAGAACATAGAAACCCCATGCATTTGCTCATGCATTTGATATGTGGCTAGCATGCAGTATGCCTGCGGCTGATATGTGCTGGATGCATTTGCGTGTGCGTCCAGGGACACGTGACAACCAGTGGGGTGCCGCTGTGCAGAATGTGTCCAGGGACAAGTGACAACCAGTGGGGTGCCACTTGTGCAGAAACATGGGTCCCCACAGCAGTGGCTGGAATGTTATCTGAGGATTAGCACTTCGGCAGCGTTTGTCTCTAGGTGCACTGACCGCAGATCCAACGCATGGAAATCTCCGCGGCCCAGGGACCGCTGTCACTAGTTTTCATCACATGAGCAACGGATCTTGCTGGGGTACTAGTGCAAACTGGTGTCAGCCTATGCACCAATGGCATGAAAGCTTTGCCCAGTTACCAGATTAATTTTATGCTGTGTAAGTGTATTTTTATTTTTTCATGTATAGGAGCGACTTATTGGTGCATCCTCCTGTCACTCTGCAGACATTGCTTTTGCAGTATGATACAAGTTATGAATGAATCGTGATCAGTGTTTCTGACAGGTGAACACAGTACATATAGGAAATAGTACCAGAATTATTCCCTGCACTGAACTTGCTGAAAGTGCTACTACGCGCAGACTCCATGTTGCTGCTGCTCCAGAAAAGCGTCATTCCCTGTACCAAGATGGCCGCTGAGGAGCCATCTTGGGACTGTGTGAAAGAGTCATAGTTTTCCATTGAAAATCTTTGGATTTGCAGAATTAGGGGGGATGTGATGCACTAGCCATAGAGCAGCATTTAGCACTACCAGAGAAGCAATGTGGCTTCCGATCACACGGGAACCATCATCATCAATTATCGATAAGGTGCCACAATACTTTGCAGCTATAAATCATACAAAGCACAACCGCATGTAAAGGGATGCAAGCAGAAATGAGGATGACAGAGAACATGCAGATGAGAGACAAAAGGCCTGATTATGAGTCGATGTCGGACGTAGTTGTGCGACCTTCTTTTGCTGCGCATGTGTCTAAGTCGCACGCGTCCTGATTGTGATCAAACACAGCCGCAGTTGCCGACGGATGCACAAAGAAGTCTACTGACAATGCATTGGGTGTTCCTGCTCATTGATTGGGAGATGGCTACTCAGACGCAAGGAGAGTGTGTTATGGGAGTATCGCGGGTGCATTGCTGGATGCATGCACGGACACTCACCATGAAGGCCATACTCAGACGCTGACAGCGGGCATCTCCATCCTTGCGCATTGGGAGCTGATAATGGGCATCTCCGTCCTTGCACATTGGGAGCTGATAGTGGGTGTCTCAGTCCTTGCACATTGGGAGCTGATAGTGGGTGTCTCCATCCTTGCACAATGGGAGCTGATAGTGGGCATCTCCGTCCTTGCACATCGGGAGCTGATAGTGGGCATCTCCGTCCTTGCACATTGGGAGCTGATAGTGGGCATCTCCATCCTTGCACATTGGGAGCTGATAGTGGGTGTCTCCATCCTTGCACATTGGGAGCTGATAGTGGGCATCTCCGTCCTTGCACATTGGGAGCTGATAGTGGGCATCTCCGTCCTTGCACATTGGGAGCTGAGAGTGGGTGTCTTAGTCCTTGCACATTGGGAGCTGATAGTGGGTGTCTCTGTCCATGCACATTGGGAGCTGATAGTGGGTGTCTCAGTCCTTGCACATTGGGAGCTGATAGTGGGTGTCTCCGTCCTTGCACAATGGGAGCTGATAGTGGGCATCTCCGTCCTTGCACATCGGGAGCTGATAGTGGGCATCTCCGTCCTTGCACATTGGGAGCTGATAGTGGGCATCTCCATCCTTGCACATTGGGAGCTGATAGTGGGTGTCTCCATCCTTGCACATTGGGAGCTGAGAGTGGGTGTCTCAGTCCTTGCACATTGGGAGCTGATAGTGGGCGTCTCAGTCCGTGCACATTGGGACGCTGCCAATGGGCGTTTCCGTCAGTGCACATTGGGAGCTTATAGTGGGCATCTCCGTCCTTGCACACTGAGAGCTAATAGTTGGTGTCTCTGTCCGTGCACATTGGGAGCTGACAATGGTCATCTCCATCCGCGCACATAGGGACGCTGTCAGTGTGTGTCTCCGTCCTTGTACATTGGGACGCTGGCAGCGGGCATCTCCATCCTTGCACATTGGGACCTGATAGTGGGCATCTCTGTCCTTGCACATTGGGAGCTGATAGTGGGCATCTCTGTCCTTGCACATTGGGAGCTGACAATGGTCATCTCCATCCGCGCACATTGGGACGCTGTCAGTGTGTGTCTCCATCCTTGTACATTGGGACGCTGGCAGCGGGCATCTCCGTCCTTGCACATTGGGAGCTGATAGTGGGCATCTCTGTCCTTGCACATTGGGAGCTGATAGTGGGCATCTCTGTCCTTGCACATTGGGAGCTGATAGTCGGTATCTCCGTCCTTGCACATTGGGAGCTGATAGTGGGTATCGCCGTCCTTGCACATTGGGACAGTGAAAGTGGGTGTCTCCATCCTTACACATTAGGACGCTGAAAGTAGGCATCTCCGTCTTTGCACATTGTAACACACGGCTGTACACCAGGGAAAGGCTTTGTAGCAGCATTTGCATATTGTGTACGACCGGCAAAAGTTGTAGCTACGGAAGCTGCTGCGTTCGACTCAGAATCAGGCCCACAGTGGAGAAAGGGCCCTGCTCGTCAGAGCATATAATTAATGCAGCAAATTCTTCTGTGGGGATATATAAGACACAACTGTGATGTGCCATAAAATACACAAAACGAGTCTTCCACAAATCGTACGGAGAGGTGTAATTAAATCTAAAATGGATAAATGGGACGTGTCAGCAGAATTACCGCACCACTGTTATTAGCTGTGTTATTGTCTCTGGCAGAGGGAGAAATACTCACAGGACAGGGAGGGGCCACACAGCAGCCCCTGCAGGCTGATCCTGGTGCTGGCGGCCTTGTCTCTGCTGCCCGCTTGTCTCCTATTATTGGAGAGGAATTACTGAGCCAGCTACGCTCTGCTTCTGTACAGGCTATAGACCAGCTCTGGGGGGAGGCCTGCACCCCCTACTCATTACCCTGTCATTACTAGACCCTCCGGACATAGCAATAAGGCGATGAGACGCGCCCCATGTCATTAAGCCATGTCCGCAGTCTGTTGTAGTGCGGTAGTATTTTCACACATGTGACACGCTATACCAATATTCATGCAAGCAGCTGATGTTTTCTCTTGTGCGCAAGCGTCGGACTGTGATGCAACATAGACGTGGACGCAGAGTCTGTGGGTTACAGCGGGTGGTCCTGGGAGGTATCAGGGGGGTGGCTAAGCAGATGCGGGCGTGTCACAGCCGGCCCCACAGACGAATCATACACAGACGGCTAAGCTGCGCCTGCCATAGAGCTGGTGCCAGATGCAGCAAACAGGCGTCATAGGCACCCCCCCACCTAGTGCAGTCATAGGTACACCCCCCACCTAGTGCAGTCATAGATACACCCCCCCTAGTGCAGTCATAGGTACACCCCCCACCTAGTGCAGTCATAGATACACCCCCCACCTAGTGCAGTCATAGGTACACCACCCACCTAGTGCAGTCATAGGTACACCCTCCACCTAGTGCAGTCATAGATACACCCCCCCCCTAGTGCAGTCATAGGTACACCCCCCACCTAGTGCAGTCATAGATACACCCCCCACCTAGTGCAGTCATAGATACACCCCCCACATAGTGCAGTCATAGATACACCTCCCACCTAGTGCAGTCATAGGTACACCCCCCACCTAGTGCAGTCATAGGTACACCCCCCACCTAGTGCAGTCATAGGTACACCCCCCACTAGTGCAGTCATAAGTACACCCCCCCACCTAGTGTAGTCATAGGTACACCCCCCAACTAGTGCAGTCATAGGTACACCACCCACCTAGTGTAGTCATAGGTACACCCCCCACCCCAAGTAGTGTAGTCATAGGTACACCCCCCAACCTAAAGTAGTCATAGGTACACCCCCCACTAGTGCAGTCATAGGTACACCCCCCACCTAGTGCAGTCATAGATACACCCCCCACCTAGTGCAGTCATAGGTACACCCCCCACCTAGTGCAGTCATAGATACACCCCCCCTAGTGCAGTCATAGGTACACCCCCCACCTAGTGCAGTCATAAGTACACCCCCCCACCTAGTGCAGTCATAGGTACACCCCCCACTAGTGCAGTTAAAGGTACACCCCCTACCTAGTGCAGTCATCAGTACACCCCCCACCTAGTGTAGTCATAGGTGCACCCACCACCTAGTGCAGTCATAGGTACACCACCCACCTAGTGTAGTCATAGGTACACCACCCACCCCAAGTAGTGTAGTCATAGGTACACCCCCCAACCTAAAGTAGTTATAGGTACACCCCCCCACTAGCGCAGTCATAGGTACACCCACCACCTAGTGCAGTCATAGGTACACCCCTACCTAGTGTAGTCATAGGTACACCCCTACCTAGTGCAGTCATAGGTACACCCCCCCACCTAGTGTAGTCATAGGTACACCCCCCAACCTAAAGTAGTCATAGGTACACCCCCCCACTAGTGCAGTCATAAGTATACCCACCACCTAGTTTAGTCATAGGTACACCCCCACCTAGTGCAGTCATAGGTACACCCCCCACTAGTGCAGTCATAAGTACACCCCCCCACCTAGTGCAGTCATAGGTACACCCCCCACTAGTGCAGTTAAAGGTACACCCCCTACCTAGTGCAGTCATCAGTACACCCCCCACCTAGTGTAGTCATAGGTGCACCCACCACCTAGTGCAGTCATAGGTACACCACCCACCTAGTGTAGTCATAGGTACACCACCCACCCCAAGTAGTGTAGTCATAGGTACACCCCCCAACCTAAAGTAGTTATAGGTACACCCCCCCACTAGCGCAGTCATAGGTACACCCACCACCTAGTGCAGTCATAGGTACACCACCACCTAGTGCAGTCATAGGTACACCCCTACCTAGTGTAGTCATAGGTACACCCCTACCTAGTGCAGTCATAGGTACACCCCCCCACCTAGTGTAGTCATAGGTACACCCCCACCTAGTGCAGTCATAGGTACACCCCCCACTAGTGCAGTCATAAGTACACCCCCCCACCTAGTGCAGTCATAGGTACAACCCCCACCTAGTGTAGTCATAGGTACACCCCCCACCTAGTGCAGTCATAGGTACACCACCCACCTAGTGTAGTCATAGGTACACCACACACCCCAAGTAGTGTAGTCATAGGTACACCCCCCAACCTAAAGTAGTCATAGGTACACCCCCCCACTAGTGCAGTCATAAGTATACCCACCACCTAGTTTAGTCATAGGTACACCCCCACCTAGTGCAGTCATAGGTACACCCCCCACTAGTGCAGTCATAAGTACACCCCCCCACCTAGTGCAGTCATAGGTACACCCCCCACTAGTGCAGTTAAAGGTACACCCCCTACCTAGTGCAGTCATCAGTACACCCCCCACCTAGTGTAGTCATAGGTGCACCCACCACCTAGTGCAGTCATAGGTGCACTCCCCACCCAGTGCAGTCATAGGTACACCCCCCCACCTAGTGCAGTCATAGGTACACCCCCCACTAGTGCAGTCATAGGTACAACCCCCACCTAGTGCAGTCATAGGTACAACCCCCACCTAGTGCAGTCATAGGTACACCCCCCACTAGTGCAGTTATAGGTATACCCCCCACCTAGTGCAGTCATAAGTACACCCCCTACCTAATGCAGTCATCAGTACACCCCCCACCTAGTGTAGTCATAGGTGCACCCACCACCTAGTGCAGTCATAGGTGCACCCACCACCTAGTGCAGTCATAGGTGCACTCCCCACCTAGTGCAGTCATAGGTACACCCCCCCCCCCCCACTAACGCAGTCGTAGGTACACCTCCCACTAGTGCAGTCATAAGTACACCCCCCCACCTAGTGCAGTCATAGGTACAACCCCCACCTAGTGTAGTCATAGGTGCACTCCCCACCTAGTGCAGTCATAGGTACACCCCCCCCCACTAACGCAGTCGTAGGTATACCCCCCACCTAGTGCAGTCATAAGTACACCCCCCACCTAGTGTAGTCATAGGTGCACCCACCACCTAGTGCAGTCATAGGTGCAATCCCCATCTAGTGCAGTCATAGGTACACCCCCCCCCCCACTAACGCAGTCGTAGGTACACCTCTACGCTAATGCAGTCATAGGTACACCTCTACGCTAATGCAGTCATAGGTACACCCCACACCTAGTGCAGTCATAGGTACACCCCCCACCTAGTGCAGTCATAGGTACACCCCCCCACCTAGTGCAGTCATAAGTACACCCACCACCTAGTGCAATCATAGGTACACCCCCACCTAGTGCAGTCATAGGTACACACCCCACTAGTGCAGTCATAAGTACACCCCCCCCACCTAGTGCAGTCATAGGTACAACCCCCACCTAGTGCAGTCATAGGTACACCCCCCACCTAGTGCAGTCATAGGTACAACCCCCACCTAGTCCAGTCATAGGTACAACCCCCACCTAGTGCAGTCATAGGTACACCCCCCACCTAGTGCAGTCATAGGTACACCCCCCCACCTAGTGCAGTCATAGGTACACCCCCCCCCACTAGTGCAGTCATAAGTACACCCACCACCTAGTGCAATCATAGGTACACCCCCACCTAGTGCAGTCATAGGTACACACCCCACTAGTGCAGTCATAAGTACACCCCCCCACCTAGTGCAGTCATAGGTACAACCCCCACCTAGTGCAGTCATAGGTACACCCCCCACCTAGTGCAGTCATAGGTACAACCCCCACCTAGTCCAGTCATAGGTACAACCCCCACCTAGTGCAGTCATAGGTACACCCCCCCCACCTAGTGCAGTCATAGGTACACCCCCCACCTAGTGCAGTCATAAGTACACCCCCCACCTAGTGCAGTCATAAGTACACCCCCTACCTAGTTCAGTCATAAGTACACCCCCCACCTAGTGTAGTCATAGGTACACCCCCACCTAGTGCAGTCATAGGTACACCCACCACCAAGTGCAGTCATAGGTGCACCCCCCACCTAGTGCAGTCATAGGTACACCCCCCCCCACTAACGCAGTCGTAGGTACACCTCCCACTAGTGCAGTCATAAGTACACCCCCCCACCTAGTGCAGTCATAGGTACAACCCCCACCTAGTGTAGTCATAGGTGCACTCCCCACCTAGTGCAGTCATAGGTACACCCCCCCCACTAACGCAGTCGTAGGTATACCCCCCACCTAGTGCAGTCATAAGTACACCCCCCACCTAGTGTAGTCATAGGTACACCCCCCCACCTAGTGCAGTCATAGGTACACCCCCCCACTAGTGCAGTCATAGGTACACCCACCACCTAGTGCAGTCATAGGTACACCCCCACCTAGTGCAGTCATAGGTACACACCCCACTAGTGCAGTCATAAGTACACCCCCCCCACCTAGTGCAGTCATAGGTACAACCCCCACCTAGTGCAGTCATAGGTACACCCCCCACCTAGTGCAGTCATAGGTACAACCCCCACCTAGTGCAGTCATAGGTACACCCCCCACCTAGTGCAGTCATAGGTACAACCCCCACCTAGTCCAGTCATAGGTACAACCCCCACCTAGTGCAGTCATAGGTACACCCCCCACCTAGTGCAGTCATAGGTACACCCCCCCACCTAGTGCAGTCATAGGTACACCCCCCCACTAGTGCAGTCATAAGTACACCCACCACCTAGTGCAGTCATAGGTACACCCCCACCTAGTGCAGTCATAGGTACACACCCCACTAGTGCAGTCATAAGTACACCCCCCCCCCCCACCTAGTGCAGTCATAGGTACAACCCCCACCTAGTGCAGTCATAGGTACACCCCCCACCTAGGGCAGTCATAGGTACAACCCCCACCTAGTCCAGTCATAGGTACAACCCCCACCTAGTGCAGTCATAGGTACACCCCCCACCTAGTGCAGTCATAGGTACACCCCCCACCTAGTGCAGTCATAGGTACACCCCCCACCTAGTGCAGTCATAAGTACACCCCCCACCTAGTGCAGTCATAAGTACACCCCCTACCTAGTTCAGTCATAAGTACACCCCCTACCTAGTTCAGTCATAAGTACACCCCCCACCTAGTGTAGTCATAGGTACACCCCCACCTAGTGCAGTCATAGGTACACCCACCACCAAGTGCAGTCATAGGTGCACCCCCCACCTAGTGCAGTCATAAGTACACCCCCTACCTAGTTCAGTCATAAGTACACCCCCCACCTAGTGTAGTCATAGGCACCCCCCCCCCCAAGTAGTGTAGTCATAGGTACACCCCCCAACCTAAAGTAGTCATAGGTACACCCCCCCACTAGTGCAGTCATAAGTACACGCCCCACCTAGAACGGTCATAGGTACACTTCCCGCCTAGTGTAGTCATAGGTACACCCCCCAACTAGTGCAGTCATAGGTACACCCCCCCCCCCACTAACGCAGTCGTAGGTACACCTCCATGCTAATGCAGTCATAGGTACACCCCCCACCTAGTGTAGTCATAGGTACACCCCCCACCTAGTGCAGTCATAGGTACACCCCCCACCTAGTGCAATCATAGGTACACCCCCCACCTAGTCCAGTCATAAGTATACCCCCCACCTAGTGCAGTCATAGGTACACCCCCACCTAGTGCAGTCATAGGTACACCCCCCACCTAGTGCAGTCATAGGTACACCCCCCCGCCTAGTGTAGTCATAGGTACACCCCCCACCTAGTGCAGTCATAGGTACACCCCCCCGCCTAGTGTAGTCATAGGTACACCCCCCAACTAGTGCAGTCATAGGTACACCCCCCCACCTAGTGCAGTCATAGGTACACCCCCCACCTAGTGCAGTCATAGGTACACCCCCCATCTAGTCCAGTCATAAGTATACCCCCCACCTAGTCCGGTCATAGGTACACCCCCCACCGCACCTAGTGCAGTCATAGATACACCCCCCCACCTAGTGTAGTCATAGGTACACCCCCCCCCCACTAATGCAGTCGTAGGTACACCTCCATGCTAAAGCAGTCATAGGTACACCCCCCACCTAGTGCAATCATAGGTACACCCCCCACCTAGTCCGGTCATAGGTACACATACCCCACCTAACAGTCAAAAGTACACCCCCACACTAACGCAGTCATAGGTATACCTCCACGCTAATGCAGTCATAGGTACACCCCCACACTAACGCAGTCATAGGTACACCCCCCACACTAACGCAGTCATAGGTACACCCCCCACACTAACGCAGTCGTAGGTATACCTCCACGCTAACGCAGTCATAGGTACACCCCCCCACTAGTGCAATAATAGGTACAACCCCCACCTAGTGCAATCATAGGTACACGGCCCACCTAGTCCGGTCATAGGTACACATACCCCACCTAACAATCACAAGTACACCCCCACACTAACGCAGTCATAGGCACACCCCCACACTAACGCAGTCATAGGTACACCCCCCACGCTAACGCAGTCACAGGTACACCCCCCACACTAACGCAGTCGTAGGTACACCCTCACACTAACGCAGTCATAGGTACACCCCCACACTAATGCAGTCATAGGTACACCCCCCACACTTATGCAGTCATAGGTACACCCCCACACTAATGCAGTCATAGGTACACCCCCACGTCGCTAACACAGTCATAGGTACACCCCCCACACTAACGCAGTCGTAGGTATACCTCCACGCAAATGCAGTCATAGGTACACCCCCACACTAATGCAGTCATAGGTACACCCCCATGCTAACGCAGTCATAGGTACAACCCCCCACTAGTGCAGTAATAGGTACACCCCCACACTAATGCAGTCATAGGTACACCCCCCACTAGTGCAGTCATAGGTACACCCCCCACCTAGTGCAGTCATAGGTACACCCCCTACCTAGTTCAGTCATAAGTACACCCAGGGGCGGATCCAGAAAAAAATTACAAGGGGGCACCATAAGGGGCGTGGCTTCGTTGGAATGGGCGTGGCTTCGTTGGAATGGGCGTGGTATTGCAGGAAAAGACTACCTTATACCCCAGTTTTGCAACCTGCACGCCCAGACGTTGGCCACCACAGGAAAGAAAAATAATCCTGATTCATGCCCCTTACATTATTTGTCATTTTTCCTCCTTATAGTAATGCCCAGTATACATTATTCCACATACTGCAATGGCCCTTAGACATTATTCCACACACAATAATGCACATGACACAATATGCACACACTGTAATGCCCCAGACACATTATGCCACACACCGTAATGCCTGTGACACATTATGACAGGAATCGCAATGCCCGTTATACATTATGCCACACACTGCAATGACCTTGAGACATTATACCACAATGCCCGTGATATAGTATACCATACACCGTAATGCCTGTGACACATACCGCAATGCCCGTTATACCCTATGCCACACACCGCAATGCCCGTTATATATTATGCCACACTGCAATGACCCTGAGACATTATACCACATACCACAATGCCCGTGATATAGTATACCACACACCGTAATGCCTGACACATTATGACACACACCGCAATGTCCGTGATACATTATGCCACACACTGCAATGACCCTGAGACATTATACCACATATCACAATGCCAGCGATATAGTATACCATACACCGTAATGCCTGTGACACATTATGACACACACCGCAATGTCCGTGATACATTATGCCACACACCGTAATGCCCATTACACATTAAGTCCTACAGTAAGGCTTCTAATTACTTTTCAAATACCTGCTCGTTGTCAGGGGTTTCATGCACTGGGTGTCATGCTCGTTGCCAGGGGTTTCATGCTCTTGGTTCCATGCACGGTGCCAGGGGTTTTCATGCTCAGGGTGTCATGCTCGTTGCCAGGGGTTTCATGCACTGGGTGTCATGCTCGTTGCCAGGGGTTTCATGCACTGGGTGTCATGCTCGTTGCCAGGGGTTTCATGCACTGGGTGTCATGCTCGTTGCCAGGAGGTAGTCCTTGTTGCTAGGGCTGTGCTCCCAGTGCCACATATGTCCCCAGTGTCAGATATTCCCCCACGGTGCCAGGTACTCACATGCCCCCAGTGCCAAATATAGCCCCCCCCCCCCCCATGTGCCAGGTACACATATACCCCCGGTGCCAGATATTCCCCGACAGTGCCACATATGCCCCCAGTGCCAGATATCGCCCCCCCCAGTGACACATATGCCCCAGTGCCAGATATCCCCCCCTCCAGTGCCACATATGCCCCCAGTGCCAGATATCCCCCCCCCCAGTGCCACATATGCCCCCAGTGCCAGATATCCCCCCCCCCAGTGCCATATATGCCCCCCCCCCAGTGCCATATATGCCCCCAGTGCCAGATATTCCCCCCAGTGCCATATATGTCCCCAGTGCCAGATATTCTCTCCCCCCCCCCCTCCCTGCCAAATATGCCCCCAGTGCCAGATATTCACCCCAGTGCCATATATGTCCCCAGTGCCAGATATTCTCTCCCCCCCCCCTCCCTGCCAAATATGCCCCCAGTGCCAGATATTCCCCCCCAGTGCGTCTCCCCCCCCCTTCCTTCCTCCGCCGCCGCTGCTCCCCCCGCTCCCCTGCTGTTAGGAGGGACACGGAGGGCACAGTGCACGCCTCCCTGTGTCCATCCTCTGTCTCCGGCGGCCGCGGGTCACTGTAATAAAGGAAGTGCTCACGAACGGCACTTCCTTTATGAGACCAGCGGCCGCCGGAGACCCAGGAGGGACACAGGAGAGGCGCGCACTGTGCCCTCCGTGTCCCTCCTAACAGCAGGGGAGGAAACGAGACCGTAGACTGACATGCGGACGCTCGTCCGCATGTCAGTCTGCACTAAAAATGACAGGGGGGGCACGTGCCTTGGTGCCCCCCCCTAAATCCGCCACTGAGTACACCCCCCACCTAGTGTAGTCATAGGTACACCCCCACCTAGTGTAGTCATAGGTACACCCCCACCTAGTGCAGTCATAGGTACACCCACCACCAAGTACAGTCATAGGTGCACCCCCCACCTAGTGCAGTCATAAGTACACCCCCTACCTAGTTCAGTCATAAGTACACCCCCCACCTAGTGTAGTCATAGGTACACCCCCCCCCAAGTAGTGTAGTCATAGGTACACCCCCCAACCTAAAGTAGTCATAGGTACACCCCCCCACTAGTGCAGTCATAAGTACACCCACCACCTAGTGCAGTCATAGGTACACCCCCCACCTAGTGCAGTCATAAGTACACCCCCCCCCCACCTAGTGCAGTCATAGGTACACCCCCCACTAGTGCAGTCATAAGTACACCCCCCCCCACCTAGTGCAGTCATAGGTACAACCCCCACCTAGTCCAGTCATAGGTACACCCCCCATCTAGTGCAGTTATAGGTATACCCCCTACCTAGTGCAGTTATAGGTATACCCCCTACCTAGTGCAGTCATAAGTACACCCCCTACCTAGTGCAGTCATCAGTACACCCCCCACCTAGTGTAGTCATAGGTGCACCCCCACACTAACGCAGTCATAGGTACACCCCCACACTAATGCAGTCATAGGTACACCCCCACACTAATGCAGTCATAGGTACACCCCCACACTAATGCAGTCATAGGTACACCCCCACGCTAATGCAGTCATAGGTACACCCCCACACTAATGCAGTCATAGGTACACCCCCACACTAATGCAGTCATAGGTACACCCCCACACTAAGGCAGTCATAGGTGCACCCCCCACCTAGTGTAGTCATAGGTACACCCCCCACGGAGTGCAGATATAAGTACACGCCCCACCTAGAACGGTCATAGGTACACCCCCCAACTAGTGCAGTCATAGGTACACCCCCCCACCACTAACGCAGTCGTAGGTACACCTCCATGCTAATGCAGTCATAGGTACACCCCCCACCTAGTGTAGTCATAGGTACACCCCCCACCTAGTGCAGTCATAGGTACACCCCCCACCTAGTGCAATCATAGGTACACCCCCCACCTAGTCCAGTCATAAGTATACCCCCCACCTAGTGCAGTCATAGGTACACCACCCACCTAGTGCAGTCATAGGTACACCCCCCACCTAGTGCAGTCATAGGTACACCCCCCCGCCTAGTGTAGTCATAGGTGCACCCCCCAACTAGTGCAGTCATAGGTACACCCCCCACTAGTGCAGTCATAGGTACACCCCCCACCTAGTGCAGTCATAGGTACACCCCCCACCTAGTCCAGTCATAAGTATACCCCCCACCTAGTCCGGTCATAGGTACACCCCCCACCTAGTGCAGTCATAGGTACACCCCCCTGCCTAGTGTAGTCATAGGTACACCCCCCAACTAGTGCAGTCGTAGGTACACCTCCATGCTAATGCAGTCATAGGTACACCCCCACACTAATGTAGTCATAGGTACACCCCCACACTAATGCAGTCATAGGTACACCCCACGCTAACGCAGTCATTGGTACACCCCCACACTAATGCAGTCATAGGTACACCCCCAACTAGTGCAGTCGTAGGTACACCTCCATGCTAATGCAGTCATAGGTACACCCCCACACTAATGTAGTCATAGGTACACCCTCACACTAATGCAGTCATAGGTACACCCCCACGCTAACACAGTCATAGGTACACCCCCCACACTAACGCAGTCGTAGGTATACCTCCACGCAAATGCAGTCATAGGTACACCCCCACACTAACGCAGTCATAGGTACACCCCCACACTAACGCAGTCATAGGTACACCCCCACACTAATGCAGTCATAGGTACACCCCCACACTAATGCAGTCATAGGTACACCCCCACGCTAACGCAGTCATAGGTACAACCCCCCCACTAGTGCAGTCATAGGTGCACCCCCCCACTAGTGCAATAATAGGTACAACCCCCACCTAGTGCAATCATAGGTACACGGCCCACCTAGTGCAGTCATAAGTATACCCCCCACCTAGTCCGGTCATAGGTACACATACACATACCCCACCTAACAGTCACAAGTACACCCCAACACTAATGCAGTCATAGGTACACCCCCCACACTAACGCAGTCATAGGTACACCCCCCACACTAACGCAGTCATAGGTACACCCCCACGCTAACGCAGTCAAAGGTACACCCCCACGCTAACACAGTCATAGGTACCCCCCCCACACTAACGCAGTCACAGGTACACCCCCACACTAACGCAGTCATAGGTACACCCCCCACACTAACGCAGTCATAGGTACACCCCAAGCTAACGCAGTCACAGGTACACCCCCACACTAACGCAGTCATAGGTACACCCCCCCACACTAATGCAGTCATAGGTACACCCCCCACGCTAACGCAGTCACAGGTACACCCCCACGCTAACGCAGTCACAGGTACACCCCCACGCTAACACAGTCATAGGTACACCCCCACACTAACGCAGTCATAGGTACACCCCCCACACTAACGCAGTCACAGGTACACCCCCACGCTAACGCAGTCACAGGTACACCCCCACGCTAACGCATTCACAGGTACACCCCCCACACTAACGCAGTCGTAGGTATACCTCCACGCAAATGCAGTCATAGGTACAACCCCCACGCTAATGCAGTCATAGGTACACCCCCATGCTAGCGCAGTCATAGGTACACCCCCACACTAATGCAGTCATAGGTACACCCTCACACTAATGCAGTCATAGGTACACCCCCACGCTAACACAGTCATAGGTACACCCCCCACACTAACGCAGTCTTAGGTATACCTCCACGCAAATGCAGTCATAGGTACAACCCCCACGCTAATGCAGTCATAGGTACACCCCCATGCTAACGCAGTCATAGGTACACCCCCACACTAATGCAGTCATAGTACACCCCCACACTAATGCAGTCATAGGTACACCCCCCACACTAACGCAGTCATAGGTACACCCCCACACTAACGCAGTCATAGGTACACCCCCCACACTAACGCAGTCATAGGTACACCCCCAAACTAATGCAGTCATAGGTACACCCCCGCACTAATGCAGTCATAGGTACACCCCCCACACTAACGCAGTCATAGGTACACCCCCAAACTAATGCAGTCATAGGTACACCCTCACACTAATGCAGTCATAGGTACACCCCCACACTAATGCAGTCATAGGTACACCCCCACACTAACACATTCATAGGTACACCCCCGCACTAATGCAGTCATAGGTACACCCCCACACTAACGCAGTCATAGGTACACCCTCACACTAACGCAGTCATAGGTACACCCTCACACTAACGCAGTCGTAGGTACACCCCCACACTAACGCAGTCGTAGGTATACCCTCACACTAATGCAGTCATAGGTGCACCCCCACGCTAACGCAGTCATAGGTACACCCCCGCACTAATGCAGTCATAGGTACACCCCCCACACTAACGCAGTCGTAGGTACACCCTCACACTAATGCAGTCATAGATACACCCTCACACTAATGCAGTCATAGGTACACCCCCACGCTAACGCAGTCATAGGTACACCCCCGCACTAATGCAGTCATAGGTACACCCTCACACTAATGCAGTCATAGGTACACCCCCCACACTAATGCAGTCATAGGTACACCCCCGCACTAATTCAGTCATAGGTACACCCCCACACTAATGCAGTCATAGGTACACCCCCGCACTAATGCAGTCATAGGTACACCCCCACACTAATGCAGTCATAGGTACACCCCCCACACTAACGCAGTCATAGGTACACCCCCACACTAACGCAGTCATAGGTACACCCCCACGCTAACGCAGTCATAGGTACACCCCCGCACTAATGCAGTCATAGGTACACCCTCACACTAATGCAGTCATAGGTACACCCCCCACACTAATGCAGTCATAGGTACACCCCCGCACTAATTCAGTCATAGGTACACCCCCACACTAATGCAGTCATAGGTACACCCCCGCACTAATGCAGTCATAGGTACACCCCCACACTAATGCAGTCATAGGTACACCCCCCACACTAACGCAGTCATAGGTACACCCCCACACTAATGCAGTCATAGGTACACCCCCGCACTAATGCAGTCATAGGTACACCCCCACACTAATGCAGTCATAGGTACACCCCCCACACTAACGCAGTCATAGGTACACCCCCACACTAACGCAGTCATAGGTACACCCCCACACTAACGCAGTCATAGGTACACCCCCACGCTAACGCAGTCATAGGTACACCCCCCACACTAATGCAGTCATAGGTAAACCCTCACACTAATGCAGTCATAGGTACACCCCCACGCTAACGCAGTCATAGGTACACCCCCACACTAATGCAGTCATAGGTACACCCCCACACTAATGCAGTCATAGGTACACCCCCCACACTAATGCAGTCATAGGTACACCCCCGCACTAAAGTAGTCATAGGTACACCCCCGCACTAATGCAGTCATAGGTACACCCCCCACACTAATGCAGTCATAGGTACACCCCCGCACTAAAGTAGTCATAGGTACACCCCCACACTAATGCAGTCATAGGTACACCCCCCACACTAATGCAGTCATAGGTACACCCCCGCACTAAAGTAGTCATAGGTACACCCCCACACTAATGCAGTCATAGGTACACCCCCGCACTAATGCAGTCATAGGTACACCCTCACACTAATGCAGTCATAGGTACACCCCCACACTAATGCAGTCATAGGTACACCCCCCACACTAACGCAGTCATAGGTACACCCCCACACTAACGCAGTCATAGGTACACCCCCACACTAACGCAGTCATAGGTACACCCTCACACTAATGCAGTCATAGGTACACCCCCACACTAATGCAGTCATAGGTACACCCTCACACTAATGCAGTCATAGGTACACCCCCACACTAACGCAGTCATAGGTACACCCCCACACTAATGCAGTCATAGGTACACCCTCACACTAATGCAGTCATAGGTACACCCCCCACACTAATGCAGTCATAGGTACACCCCCGCACTAATGTAGTCATAGGTACACCCCCACACTAATGCAGTCATAGGTACACCCTCACACTAATGCAGTCATAGGTACACCCCCCACGCTAATGCAGTCATAGGTACACCCCCCACACTAACGCAGTCATAGGTACACCCCCCACACTAACGCAGTCATAGGTACACCCCCACGCTAACGCAGTCATAGGTACACCCCCACGCTACGCTAACGCAGTCATAGGTACACCCCCGCACTAATGTAGTCATAGGTACACCCTCACACTAATGCAGTCATAGGTACACCCCCCGCACTAATGCAGTCATAGGTACACCCCCACACTAATGCAGTCATAGGTACACCCTCACACTAATGCAGTCATAGGTACACCCCCACGCTAACGCAGTCATAGGTACACCCCAGCACTAACGCAGTCATAGGTACACCCCCACACTAATGCAGTCATAGGTACACCCTCACACTAATGCAGTCATAGGTACACCCCCACACTAATGCAGTCATAGGTACACCCTCACACTAATGCAGTCTTAGGTACACCCCCCACACTAATGCAGTCATAGGTACACCCCCGCACTAATGTAGTCATAGGTACACCCCCACACTAATGCAGTCATAGGTACACCCTCACACTAATGCAGTCATAGGTACACCCCCCACACTAACGCAGTCATAGGTACACCCCCCACACTAACGCAGTCATAGGTACACCCCCCACACTAATGCAGTCATAGGTACACCCCCGCACTAATGTAGTCATAGGTACACCCCCACACTAATGCAGTCATAGGTACACCCCCCACGCTAATGCAGTCATAGGTACACCCCCCACACTAACGCAGTCATAGGTACACCCCCCACACTAACGCAGTCATAGGTACACCCCCCACACTAATGCAGTCATAGGTACACCCCCGCACTAATGCAGTCATAGGTACACCCCCACACTAATGCAGTCATAGGTACACCCCCGCACTAATGCAGTCATAGGTACACCCCCACACTAATGCAGTCATAGGTACACCCCCACACTAACGCAGTCATAGGTATACCCCCGCACTAATGCAGTCATAGGTACACCCCCACGCTAACGCAGTCATAGGTACACCCCCACGCTACGCTAATGCAGTCATAGGTACACCCCCACACTAATGCAGTCATAGGTACACCCTCACACTAATGCAGTCATAGGTACACCCTCACACTAATGCAGTCATAGGTACACCCCCACACTAATGCAGTCATAGGTACACCCTCACACTAATGCAGTCATAGGTACACCCCCACGCTAACGCAGTCATAGGTACACCCCCGCACTAACGCAGTCATAGGTACACCCTCACACTAATGCAGTCATAGGTACACCCCCACACTAATGCAGTCATAGGTACACCCCCACGCTAATGCAGTCCTAGGTACACCCCCGCACTAATGCAGTCATAGGTACACCCTCACACTAATACAGTCATAGGTACACCCCCGCACTAATGCAGTCATAGGTACACCCCCGCACTAATGCAGTCATAGGTACACCCTCACACTAATGCAGTCATAGGTACACCCCCGCACTAATGCAGTCATAGGTACACCCCCACACTAATGCAGTCATAGGTACACCCCCGCACTAATGCAGTCATAGGTACACCCCCACGCTAACGCAGTCATAGGTACACCCCCACGCTACGCTAATGCAGTCATAGGTACACCCCCGCACTAATGCAGTCATAGGTACACCCCCACACTAATGCAGTCATAGGTACACCCTCACACTAATGCAGTCATAGGTACACCCCCCGCACTAATGCAGTCATAGGTACACCCCCCACACTAATGCAGTCATAGGTACACCCTCACACTAATGCAGTCATAGGTACACCCCCCGCACTAATGCAGTCATAGGTACACCCCCCACACTAATGCAGTCATAGGTACACCCCCCACACTAATGCAGTCATAGGTACACCCTCACACTAATGCAGTCATAGGTACACCCTCACACTAATGCAGTCATAGGTACACCCTCACACTAATGCAGTCATAGGTACACCCTCACACTAATGCAGTCATAGGTACACCCCCACGCTAACGCAGTCATAGGTACACCCCCGCACTAACGCAGTCATAGGTACACCCCCCACACTAATGCAGTCATAGGTACACCCTCACACTAACGCAGTCATAGGTACACCCCCACGCTAACGCAGTCATAGGTACACCCCCGCACTAACGCAGTCATAGGTACACCCCCACACTAATGCAGTCATAGGTACACCCCCACACTAATGCAGTCATAGGTACACCCCCACACTAATGCAGTCATAGGTACACCCCCACGCTAATGCAGTCCTAGGTACACCCCCGCACTAATGCAGTCATAGGTACACCCTCACACTAATACAGTCATAGGTACACCCCCGCACTAATGCAGTCATAGGTACACCCCCGCACTAATTCAGTCATAGGTACACCCTCACACTAACGCAGTCATAGGTACACCCCCACGCTAACGCAGTCATAGGTACACCCCCCACACTAACGCAGTCATAGGTACACCCCCGCACTAATGCAGTCATAGGTACACCCCCACACTAATGCAGTCATAGGTACACCCCCGCACTAATGCAGTCATAGGTACACCCCCACACTAACGCAGTCATAGGTACACCCCCGCACTAATGCAGTCATAGGTACACCCCCACACTAATGCAGTCATAGGTACACCCCCGCACTAATGCAGTCATAGGTACACCCCCGCACTAATGCAGTCATAGGTACACCCCCACGCTAACGCAGTCATAGGTACACCCCCGCACTAACGCAGTCATAGGTACACCCCCGCACTAATGCAGTCATAGGTACACCCCCACGCTAATGCAGTCATAGGTACACCCCCACACTAATGCAGTCATAGGTACACCCCCACGCTAATGCAGTCATAGGTACACCCCCACACTAATGCAGTCACAGGTACACCCCCCACGCTAACGCAGTCATAGGTACACCCCCACACTAACGCAGTCATAGGTACACCCCCCACACTAATGCAGTCATACGTACACCCCCCACACTAACGCAGTCGTAGGTACACCCCCACACTAATGCAGTCATAGGTACACCCCCCACACTTACGCAGTCGTAGGTACACCTCCACACTAATGCAGTCATAGGTACACCCCCACACTAATGCAGTCATAGGTACACCCCCACACTAATGCAGTCATAGGTACACCCCCACACTAATGCAGTCATAGGTACACCCCCACACTAATGCAGTCATAGGTACACCCCCCACACTAATGCAGTCATAGGTACACCCCCACACTAATGCAGTCATAGGTACACCCCCACACTAATGCAGTCATAGGTACACCCCCACACTAATGCAGTCATAGGTACACCCCCACACTAATGCAGTCATAGGTACACCCCCACACTAATGCAGTCACAGGTACACCTCCCACACTAATGCAGTCACAGGTACACCCCCCACACTAATGCAGTCACAGGTACACCCCCACACTAATGCAGTCACAGGTACACCCCCCACACTAATGCAGTCACAGGTACACCCCCACACTAATGCAGTCACAGGTACACCTCCACACTAATGCAGTCACAGGTACACCCCCCACACTAATGCAGTCACAGGTACACCCCCACACTAATGCAGTCACAGGTACACCCCCCACACTAATGCAGTCACAGGTACACCCCCACACTAATGCAGTCACAGGTACACCCCCACACTAATGCAGTCACAGGTACACCTCCCACACTAATGCAGTCACAGGTACACCCCCGCACTAATGCAGTCACAGGTACACCCCCACACTAACGCAGTCACAGGTGCACCCCCCACACTAATGCAGTCACAGGTACACCCCCACACTAATGCAGTCACAGGTACACCCCCCACACTAATGCAGTCACAGGTACACCCCCACACTAATGCAGTCACAGGTACACCCCCACACTAATGCAGTCACAGGTACACCCCCCACACTAATGCAGTCACAGGTACACCCCCACACTAATGCAGTCACAGGTACACCCCCCACACTAATGCAGTCACAGGTACACCCCCACTCTAATGCAGTCACAGGTACACCCCCCACACTAATGCAGTCACAGGTACACCCCCCACACTAATGCAGTCACAGGTACACCCCCCACACTAATGCAGTCATAGGTACACACCCGTTGGTGTCCTTGAATTCAGCAATGTTCAGGCTTGTCTGTATCCCGGAATTTTGAATAACTGTTTGTAAAAATAATACACAACTTTAAATCAATATCACCCACATTTCATAATTAATTCTCCATTTACTGCATTAACTTAATATCATTCAGCTTAAAAAAAAATAGATATTTCTTTTTCTAAATAGCCCCAACATTAAATTAATAGTATTTGTCTTATAAACAGAACCTATTTCTCCCCAACGAACCTCAATATCAACAGGATGTTTCATGGGCCACATATGTTAAGTGGAAGATCCTGGGCACGGTGCCAGCCACTAGGATCAGCTCAGTCATCCCATCAGAAAAAAGACAATGTTGAACCTTGGCAGATATCACTAGCTTGGTCTGCAAAGTAATACACTTCATCGTAAAATAAGGTGCAATTGTATAACTAAAGGCATATGGGTAGAAACCTTTAACACCTAAAAAATAACCCCCCTCCCCCATCAAGACTATAACAAGCACCCTCACTGCAACACCACCTTATGTCCATCCAAAATCCACAGACTGCTTCTCTCACTCCACTAATTCTCGCAGCGCTCTAGACAAGATGGTGTATTCCTTCACCCCCTTCCTTCTTTCATTGGCTTTCATTGATACAGTAATAGATTTTTTTTGCTCTTTGATAAATCTTCTTTTTAGTGTACACTTATTTATTAAGGAATCCCTGACACTCAGCGGCTCAATGGTGTTCTGAGCACGATGAATGCAACCCATTATATATCTATAGATTCCTATTCAGTTGCTCAGCAAAATTACTTACATCAGTAGAATGTTCTAAGATGCCATTTCCAGATATTTGGTGTTGGACATATTGGTGCCTACTTTTGATTATGTCGCTGCTGACCATCAGCCACCGGGACTTAATCAATCTTCAGCAGAAGAGGATGAGGAACTTCAGGGGTGAAACGGAGAGCAGTGGAAGAAGAGTAGGTGATGGAATAAGTTACAGGACAAGAGAGAAGTGGTTTGTGAGGGGTACATGGGAATTGTGGGTTTTGGGGATAGATGGTGGCAGAAGGGTAGGAAAAAGATATGACAAGTAGTGGAAAGAAAGGACCCACAATGCGGAGACTGGAGAGGACAACGAGAGACAAAAGTGCACATACAAAATGAGAGACAGACACACAGAGGGGGAGAGATAGAGAAAGACATACTCAAAGAGGGAACATATGCACACACATACACACTCCCGGCACTCCTTAAAAACGGTCAGTTGCCACCCACAAATGGCTTCTTCCTGACAGTCACCTTGCGATCGCCCGTGCGATCACTTTTCTCGCACCATCCTGTTGCTGCCCCGCGATCCCCGTTGCTGCAGACCAACGCACCTGCGCATTGCGGTGCATACGCATGCGCAGTACACACCTGATCGCAGGCTGTACGCAGCCTTGCGATCAGGTCTGTATTAGAGCCTAATTCAGATCTAATCGCAGCAGCAAATTTGTTAGCAAATGGGCCAAACCATGGGGGGTTATTCTGAGTTGATCGCTCGCTAGCAACTTTTTGCAGCGCTGCGATCAGATAGTCGCCGCCTATGAGGGAGTGTATTTTACCTTTGCAAGTGTGCGAATGCTTTTGCAGCCGACGGCACAAAAACTTTTTTGCAGTTTCTGAGTAGCTCTGGACTTACTCAGCCGCTGCGATCACTTCAGTCTTATTGGTCCCGGAATTGATGTCAGACACCCGCCCTGCAAACGCTTGGACACGCCTGCGTTTTTCCAAACACTCCCAGAAAACGGTCAGTTGACACCCACAAACGCCCTCTTCCTGTCAATCACCTTGCGATCGGCTGTGCGAATGGATTCTTAGTTAAATCCATCGCCCAGCACTGATCCTCTTTGTACCTGTACGACGCGCACGCACAATGCGGTGCATACGCATGCGCAGTTTTGCCAAGAATTACCCTGATCGCAGCGCTGCAAAAAGTTGCTAGCAAGCGATCAACTCGGAATGACCCCCCCATGTGCACTGCAGGGGTGGAGATGTAACATGTGCAGAGAGAGTTAGATTTGGGTGTGGTGTATTCAAACTGAAATCTAATTTGCAGTGTAAAAATAAAGCATCCAGTATTTACCCTGCACAGAAACAGAATAACCCACCCAAATCTAACTCTCTCTGCACATGTTACATCTGCCCCACCTGCAGTGCACATGGTTTTGCCCATTTGCTAACAAATTTGCTTCTGCGATCAGATTTGAGGGGGTAATTCAGACCTGATCGCTAGGGTGCGTTTTTTGCATCCCTGCGATCAGGTAGTCGCCGCCTACAGGGCGAGGGTATGGAGTGTGTGCAGGTGTGCGATCGCATTTGTAGTAGAAATGCACAAACATCAGTTTGTGCAGTTTCTGCTCAGCCCAGGACTTACTCAGCCGCTGCGATGATCGGGGCCGGAGCTGACATCAGACACCCTCCCTCCAAACGCCTGGTCCCTCCTGTGTTTTCCCGGACACTTCTTGAAAACGGTCAATTGCCACCCACAAATGCTCTCTTCCTGTCAGTCTACTTGCGATTGCCTGTGCTTTTGGAAATTTTGCACCATCCCATCGCTCAACGGCGATCCCCGTTGCTGCGGTCTGTGGGAAAACGCAGCCTAGCGGTCAGGTCTGAATTACCCCCTGAACTAGGAGGAGGAGCAGAGGTGGTAGATAGGGGGAGCATAGGGAGCAGCTGCACTCCTATGTTAACATAGTGACTGTGTGCTGACTCTATATGGCAATAAACAGCATGCAACCAGTTATGAGGAGAGACTGTCAGAAGTTGGGCAAAAGCTGGGCAGAGAGGAAAGAGACTTGTAGAAATTGGACATAGAGATGGGAGATGCTGGGCAGAGAGAGAGGGACGAAACTGGCAGAAGTTGGGCAAAGAGGGGAGACACTGGCAGTAGCTGGGAGGAGGGAGAGGTGAGAACCTGGGAGGCATGCCATTCTCATGTGTGGTCACACCCCCTCCAGTGGGGTCAGGGGGGGGGGGGGGGCAGAAGTTGTTGTAACGAGGCCCAGGATTTCTCTTGGTAGCCATGCTGGCAGAAGCTGGGAAAAGAGAGGGGGGAGACTGGCAGAAGATGGGAAGAGAGAGAGGAGAGACTGGCAGTAGCTGGGAGGAGGGAGAGGTGAGAACCTGGGAGGCATGCCATTCTTCTGTGTGGTCACACCCCCTCCAGTGGGGTCAGGGGGGGGGCAGAAGTTGTTGTAACGAGGCCCAGGATTTCTCTAGGTAGCCCTGCTGGCAGAAGCTGGGAAAAGAGAGGGGGGAGACTGGCAGAAGATGGGAAGAGAGAGAGGAGAGACTGGCAGAGGCTGGGAAGAGAGAGAGGAGAGACTGGCAGAGGCTGGGAAGAGAGAGAGGAGAGACTGGCAGAGGCTGGGAAGAGAGATGGGATATTCTGGCAGAAGCTGGGCAAAGAGGGAAGACACTGGTAGAAGCTGGGAAAAGAGAGAGGTGAGACTGGCACAAACTGGGAAGAGAGGAAAGACTGGCAGAAGATGTGCAGTGAGAGGGAAGAGACTGGCAGAAGCTGTACAGAGAGAGGGGAGAGACTGGCAGAAGATGTGCAGAGAGAGGGAAGAGACTGGCAGAAGCTGTGCAGAGAGAGGGGAGAGACTGGCAGAAGATGTGCAGAGAGAGGGGAGAGACTGGCAGAAGATGTGCAGAGAGAGGGGACTGGGAGAAGATGTGCAGAGAGAGGGTAGAGACTGGCAGAAGATGTGCAGAGAGAGGGGACAGGGAGAAGATGTGCAGAGAGAGGGGAGAGACTGGCAGAAGATGTGCAGAGAGAGAGGGGACAGGGAGAATATGTGCAGAGAGAGGGGAGAGACTGGAAAAAGATGTGCAGAGAGAGGGGACAGGGAGAAGATGTGTAGACTGTATTAAGAGACTGAAAGAATGATGCCAAAGAGGGAAACATAGGTGTGAAAATGGGAGAAAGACTTGTGCAGAGAGCGATAAGGTACAGGGGAAGAGGGGAAGGGAGATGCACTGAGGAGATGTAAATAGAGGGGGAGAGAAAGAAGAGAAGGGCTGGAGAATTGCAGATGAAGGAGACAAGCAGCATTTTGTACAGAGAGGGGCTATAGACAGAGAAGAGAGTCCACCTTCACAGTTCCAATCCAGGGGCCAGATGATAAGGGGCTCCTCCAGTTAGTACCTGCTGAGCTTCTCCAATAAGAGGCTCTTCAGTCAGCAAGTGATGTGCTCCTTCACTCAGAATGTGCTGACCTCCTCCAATATGGAGTTAATCACCAATGAGCTCCCCCAATCAGCATGTGCGGAGCAGAGCTTCAGGGCTCAGCGGTGCTGCGTCCGCACATGTTCCTCTGTCCCGTGTCACTGGGCAGACAGTGCGGCAGGAAAGACCACACCTACTGCATGCACAGTTATAGCTGCTGAGCCAGAACCTGTCGTTGCTGGCCCAGTGGTACAATCACCAGACATTAGACTCCTGTCCCAACAAGCTCACAATCCAGGACCCACTTATCCGCACCCCTAGGTGACTTTCCTCCGTCCACTGAATCTTTATCATACTTTTAAAGTTTCTTATTGAAAAATTCAGAGAAGATATTAAATAAAGTAAATTGTGTTATGTCATCCTCGGGCCAAGCTATGTGTGAGGGACAGGATTCACTTCTGTTTATCCACATATTAGTTGATTGGAAGAACTAGCACTGGTTTTGCCCATTACCAAAAATAATTTGCCTGGACCACCAACCCAGGGCACCCCTACAAGTGCCCCGAATCACCCAATTAGGGAAACGCAGCTGTATGTGAAGGAGCCCTACTCATACATGCCTACCTGACCCTCTCCATGAGGGAGAAAATGCTCTGTTCCTGGACTTTCCTGGTAATGTATGATTGCCATCACCTGTGGTGAAACACCTTTCTTATTAATTAACTAGCTCACCACAGGTGATGGCAATCATACATTACAAAGAAAGTCCAGGAACAGAACATTTTCTCCCTCATGGAGAGGGTCAGGTAGGCAAGTATGGCCCTACTGTACCTCAGACCTCCCAACATGACCCCTGGTAGCAGGATCAAACAGTTCTGCTCCTATACTTATCACTTATATACGATTACTGTCACCTGTGTTTAACCAAATAATTACAGTAAGTGTATTTCATCACAGGTGTGTGCAATTATACATTAAGTGGGAAGGCCAGGACAGGAGTACAGAGGTCTGGACCTGGTGGAAGAGGTCACGTTGGAGGGTCTGCTCACTGTTTAGGAATAGAGAGGCTAATTCAGACCTGATCGCTGTTGTGCGTTTTCGCACAGCTCCCAGGCGCGACGGTCTGCAGCAACTGGGAGCGCTGGGCAGCGAAGGGATGGTGCGAAAAATCAGATCGCACCGGCGATTGCAAGAAGATTGACAGGAAGAGGGCGTTCGTGGGTGACAACTGACCGTTTCTAGGGAGTGTCCGGAAAAACGCCGGAGGGACCAGGCGTTTTGTGGGAGGATTCGTGACGTCAGCTCCAGACCCAATCTTTGCAACGGCTGAGTAAGTCCTGGATTGTGCAGAAACTGCACAAACTTCTGTTTGTGCAGCTCTCCTGCACATGCAATCGTACCTCTGCACAGCGAATTCCCCCTCCCCCGATATGCGGCGACTACCTGATCGCAAGGATGCAAAAAAAATGCACCCTTGCAATCAGGTCTGAATTACCCCCAGAGTTTCCTTCAGCTGTTCAAAGTTATTAAATGCAACACTAACATGCAGGTGGTATCCGGACTCCAGGTCGACAACAAAAAGGTCGACACACCTTAGGTCGACACCAATTGGTCAACACACCTTAGGTCGACGCGGACAAAATGCCGACAGGAACAAGGTCGACATTGAAAAAGGTCGACATGAGTTTTTCACGATTTATTTCTTTTTTGGAACCTTTTCATACTTAACGATCCACGTGGACTACGATTGGAACGGTAATCTGTGCCGAGCGAAGCGAGCCATGCGAGGGGACGCGGTGCACTAATTGGGGTTCCCGGTCACTCTACGAAGAAAACGACACCAAAAAAACATAAAAAACTCATGTCGACCTTTTTCCATGTAGCCCTTGTTCCTGTCGACCTTTTGTCCATGTCGACCTAAGGTGTGTCGACCAATTGACGTCGACCTAATGTGTGTCGACCTTTTTGTTGTCGACCTGGGGTCCCAGACCCCATGCAGGTTATGCAAAACAGATCAGCCAGAATCCTGGAGATAAACAATGTAATAAAAGCCATTTATAGGCTGCAGCATGGTATATACTAAGGTAACATTTCCATGCTTTCTCTATGCACCTGTATCCTGTTGTTGTCTGGTTAGATACACTGTTAGATGGGTGTGCACCAGTTTCACATTGTTACTTATACATATTGTTTGTGAACCCTAAAATAGGCTGACCATATTATCCCTTTAACCTGGGACACTCATGAATTACACAGGTTCTGTGGCTGCTTAAAACCAGGTGAAATGGAGGCTTGCAGTCAGCCAGTCAGCCACAGAACCTGTATAATTTATGAGTGTCCCAGGTTAAAAGAATAATATGGTCAGCCTACGGCTAAAATATGTCCCGGGTTGCAGAGAGAAAATTCTGCAGCTACCATACTTTATATCACGTGTGACCCCGAAATGACTGAGAAGCCTTAAAATAATGTGATGAAAAACATTTTGGGAAAATGCTGTCAGGCACACGAGTGTCAACCAGACATTACTAATCTACCTTAATCCCCAGAACGGGAGCCGCCATTTTATACCCCCTGAACCCTAAATAAGTATCTCTAATGATATAAGTTACATTGATAATTATATAAAAATATTTTACTCGTCCTCATCTAGCACTGGGGACTATCATGAAACTTTTTAGCCAAAACAATGTTGCGTGCAAGCAGCATTTTATTTCCATCTGATACGAAGGCGGGACATGCAAGAGACGGCTCAGTAGAAGAGAGGCCTCCTGCATGTTGCTGTGATCCCGGCACCCGGGCCGACGTCGCAAGCTGGGATGGTCGCGATGTTCCACGCAGCTCCATCTTACTCAGCTGGCCTAGGGAAGTGGGGGCTGCGAGATACGAAATCTGTGTGGTAACACGCAGACCACTGGATCTCCCCTACCAGAAAATGAGTGCGACACTCCCCCATTTCTACGAATGCATGCCTCCTCCCACCCCCCCAATGCTGCAGTCAAGTAGGCAGTAGCAGAGGGGAAGTTCAAGCGTGATCGCAAGGCCCGTTTCGCGCATGTGCAGAACAGTCCTTGCACAGCCGCAGATTCACGATAAACGTGAATGTGCGTGCAGACACAGGCCTGCGGTCAGAGCTGAATCAGGCCCACGGGAGAACCTATTACTTCATATTTATCAGTCATTACGTTATTTATATAGCGCACACATATTCCGCAGCGCTTTACAGCGAGTATTTGGCCATACACATCAGTCCCTGCCCCAGTGGAGCTTACAATCTATATTCCCTACATGTACACACACATACCTCCCAACTTTTGTGGCCGTCAAGAAGGGACACCGCCGGAAAAGGGTGCGTGGCCTCTGGACAGGGGACGTGGTTTTACGGGAGTGCCTGCGATCGCGAGCCACGCCCCTGGTTTTCGTCACTTTGGGGGCATGCCCAGCGCTCTGTGAGCCGCTGGCATGCCCCCTCTCCCTCTGCCTCTAGTTAATAGACGCTGGGCGCATGTATGCTAAGCAGAGCAGCAAGTGCAGGAGACTCCCAACTGCCCCCCCCCCATCCACCGCGGGACACTGTGGCCCGCGGGTAGGACAGCGGGACAATCCCCAAAAAATGGGACTGTCCCGTGAAAATCGGGACAGTTGGGAGGTATGCACACACACTCTCCGGTTACTTTATGTTGGGAGCCAATTAACCTGCCAATAGATGCAGAGCCGGCCATAGGCATAGGCAAACTAGGCAATTGCCTAGGGCATTTGATATGCCTAGGGGCATCAGCAGCTTCTGCTGATTAAAATGATATGCGGCATGCCTATATTCTGTGTGTAGCATTTCATATGCAGATACAGCCACAGTCTCACATAGTATATATGCATGCTGCATATCAGTTTAATCATCAGAAGCTGCTTGTGCATCCTAGCCACATAGCAATGCAAATAAGATGCATTTTCATAAAAAAAAGGTGCCCGACGTTAGCATTAATGCAAGATTTATGAGGACACATCTGTATCCAAGCAGAGGCAGAGGTCATAGTGTTAGTGGCAGTGTGAGTGCTGTGTGCATGTAAGTGGGTTGGTTGTACAGTAGTGTTCGGAATATGTGTAAGGAGCATTATGTGTGGCATGTAAAAATGCATTAATAATGTGCAACATATGTGTAAAGGGCACTATGTGTGTCATTATGTGTATAAGGGCATTAATAATGTGCGGCATATGGGTAACAGGGTACTACTGTATGTGTGTCATTATGTGTATAAGGCCATTAATAATGTACGGCATATGTGTAAAGGGGCACTATGTGTGTCATTATGTGTATAAGGGCATTAATAATGTGCGGCATATGTGTAACAGGGTACTACTGTATGTGTGTCATTATGTGTATAGGGGCACTAATAATGTGCGGCATATGTGTAACAGGGTACTACTGTATGTGTGTCATTATGTGTATAGGGGCACTAATAATGTGCGGCATATGTGTAACAGGGTATTACCATAGGCGTGCGCAGGGGGGGTGCCTGGTGCGCACAGGCACCCCCTAATGTCTGTCACCCCCTCACACACACCTGCTGCTGCTGCAGTATCGGCGATCGCCGAGTGTGCTCATTTCTGTTCTCCCGCCCATTGCGCCCGCCACCCCCTCCGATCAGTCTGGCTGTCATTTATTTCTATGGGTGCAGCATCACTGACGTACTCCTACTCCCAGTTCCTCTAACCTGTGGGATGTGTCGTGATGATGTCATGCCGCGTGCATGCCCGCTCATGCTTCTACCCATGCTCTCTCTCTCCTCATCATGTGCCAACGCCACAGAATACAGCGTTCCTCTTGGAGGAGGACAAGTTCAAATTCAATATCAATATATATTTCGAGAGATTGGGATATAATCTATGGTAATAAAATATACAAATTTAACATATATTAAACAGATTTTATATATCTGTGCATCAATTCTCTATATCAGTGGTTCTCAAACTCAGTCCTCAGGACCCCACACGGTGCATGTTTTGCAGGTAACCCAGCAAGTGTGTATTAGTTACTCACTGACACATTTTAAAAGGTACACATGTGGAGCTAATTATGTCACTTGTGATTCTGTGAGAAGACCTGCAAAACATGCACCGTGTGGGGTCCTGAGGACCTAGTTTGAGAACCTGTGTTCTATATTATTTAGTTTGCATTGAGTGCCAATATGTGGTGGTAGCTACGCTTGATAGGTGGTGCTAGACACGCCCATTGGGTGGTGTTAGACATGCCCAATAGGCGGTGCTAAACACGCCCTTCTAATCGTGCACCCCCTAATAAAATGTCCTGCGCACGCCTATGGGTATTACTATATGTAACAATACAATTATATGGGCGCACAGGCGCACAGGACCAACCTTATTTACAGGCCCACCCGCGTCTGTGTGTGGATATAAATTCAGGCGCAGATATGAGTTTACATACAATATCCAATAAACTTTGCTAATCACCACAACTTAAAATCTAAATGCAGCTCCCACTCAGTACTCTGAAGTGTTACTAAATTCTAAACCAAAAAGAAAATCACTTATGTGAGAAAGCGCATAAAGATTTTAAACATTTTTATTTCATGTTAAAGACTATAAAATTCTATTATAGCATCAACATATGCATAATATCGCTATGAGCTTTTGAAACAATATAATTAATATTGCTACACAAAGAGAACTAACATTAAATAGAAGCACAAGTCAGTCCATGATAATATGTTTATCACCAGCTGCCACTTATTTGCAGAATTAACTTCAAAATTCCTTTTATTTTCGCTTTGTGGCTAGAATACAGCTCAATGTCCCGCATCAACAGATTCTAGATTCTTTGTCCACAGAGTTGGTATATAGGTACCGCTTGAACTTCATAAATTGTAACTAATGTTCAAAAAATGCTGCAGCAAAAGTTCCCCCTTGCTCCGATACTTTATTCAAGCTGTGGAGCTTTAAATAGATTTGTATATGGACAGACTTAATTTACCATACAGGGAAAGTACATCATATCCACTGACACTCAGATGATAACGTGTCTAACAACAGAGGGATGATTGTCAGTTTAGAGAGCTATGTCTCACCTCACCGCAGTCCGGGTGTTGATATCTTCCCTCAGAGGACAGCCGTGGCCAATCACCACTGTATCTTCCCTGCCACTACTGAGCACATGAAGCGTGACGTGTCCGTCTGTGAGATGCCCAGCTGCGGCGGTATGCCTCAGGAGTCTTCCCTGTTAGAGCCGCCCGGCTTCCCCCTGCCGGAGCCTGTGGATCCAATGCGTGGTGTGATGATGTCCTGCGGCACCCAGCTACGGCAGCGCGCCGCTGGATTTCCCCGGCCGGAGCCGTCCGACTTCTCCTCACCAGAGCCCAGTTTAGACAATTATAGGCTTTGTAGTAAATAGTAGTAATGCTGATCCTCCAGGTACACGGCAGAGATGTCAGTCACACAATTCAAGTGGGGGATGTTCAAAGCGCTTAGCAGAGTGCCCTTAACTCGTTTCTCCGTTATAGAATTTTAACGGTTTCATCAGAAGGTGATGTATGTGTGTCATTATGTGTATAGGGGCACTAATAATGTGCAGCAAATGTGTAGGGGGCACTATGTGTGTCATTATGTGTATAAGGGCATTAATAATGTGCGGCATATGTGTAAGGGACATTATGTGGGCATTAATAAAGGTTGTCATAATGTGTAAGGGGCATTACTGTGTGGAATTGTGTATAAACGCATTACTAATGTGTGGCATTATGTGTATAAGGTGCTCTACAATGTGGCATTGCGTATAGAAAGGGCACTACTGTGTCGTCTAATGTGAATAAAGAGCAATAAGGTGTGGTGTAATGTGAATAAGGAGCAGTTCAGTGTGATGTAATGTGAATAAGGGGCTCTAATGTGAGGAGTAACGTTTATAAGGTAAAGTGATACTACTGTGGGATATAATATGAATTATGGACACTATCGCAAGATAAAATGTGAATAAAGTTGCAGTACTGTATGGCGTAATTGGAATTGGGGTTACTATTGTGTCGCCATGCCCCTTCCCAGCAAGAAGATGCCCCTTTTTGGGCTGTGCGTCAAATGTGCGAACTGTTCCTATTTAAAATATAGGGGGTACAAGGACTGCTATGGGTGAGGGGTGATGGTGCTGGGAAAGAGGTGCAAGGTCAGAGGCAGAACCAGCGGTGGTGCTAGGGGACACCAGCCAAAATCTTGCCTAGGGCATCATATTGGTTAGGGCCGGCTCTGAGTATATGTTTGGATTATGGGAGGAAACCGGAGTACCCAGAGGAAACCCACGCAAGCACAGAGAGAATATGCAAACTTCACACAGTTAGGTCCGTGATGAGAATTGAACCCATGACTTCAGTGCTGTGAGGCAGTAATGCTAACCATTACACCAACCGTGTTGCCCAAGTTGCTGCTTCATGGTTCTTTTCATATTAGTGGCTTATGTAACGGAGCATAAATCAATTTGCGCCCCTTGAAGAGCAAAAAGAATCAATAAGTGACTATTAGATAATGAGACGGACACACAGCTCCCTCGCCTCGCCACCTCCCTGCACGCGCTGCTTTTCTCACTTCAGTCCCACATGGCTCTTATCAAACTGGAGTCCTCAGATTCATCCCTCTAGCATGCATGATGGTCTGTCCTCATTTCTGTATAGTGCAGCCTGGGCTCAGCTGTGTATAACCCACACGTCCTGCCTGCCAGCTGGATAGTATTCCCAACCACTACTTGTGTGGGTTCTACTTATCTATCTAAAATTATTACAAATGTGTGGTGCCGAGTAGGGAGGAAGAGGGTACTAATTACCCGGGCCCAGGTCTGATGGAGGGGCCCAGTGGGGGCCAAGGTCTGATGGAGGGGCCCAGTGGGGGCCCAGGTTCCCCCCTTTACCTGGTAGGAGCAGCTGCAGCTCTTCTCCTCAGCCCAGCCAGCACACAATACTGAGTGCTGGGCTGCAGTGTGGGCAGGAAGGCGCTTAAAATACAATTGTTTCTGTATTTGCATGACCATGCCTCCTGTGCTTAGGCCACACACCCTGAAAAGTATCTGGGCCCAGCCCGGCTCTCTACTGCCCTGGATGTGCAATAGTCTTCAGGGATCGGTGTACACAAAGCGCTGCCCAAACGTTTGGTGTGAAGGTATTCTGCGACCAGTATCTCAGGTCATATTTTTCACACTCCATGGGGGAGGATGTCTTAATCCTTGGAGAGAGATAAAGTAGAGAAGTTGCCCAAAGCAACCAGTCAGCTTGTGTCACTTATACAGAAACCTTGGGCACTTTGGGGGACATTTACTAAGCAGTGATAAGAGTGGAGAAGTGAGCCAGTGGAGAAGTTGCCCATGACCACCAATCAGCACTGAAGTAGCATCTATAATTTGCATACTATATAATGATACAGAGCTGCTGATTGGTTGATGGGGCCACTTCTCCACTGGCTCACTTCTCCGCTCTTATCACTGCTTAGTAAATGTCCCCCTTTATCTCTCTCCAAGGCTTGATACATCATGAGCGGTAATGTGCGCAACAGTAAATCGTGGTGATGTCTGGCGGCACTTTGCACTGAATGGAGCTGCCCGCATAATCTGAGCTACAGATATTTATTATATTCCTTGGTATAGCCGTGTAGAGAGGGCTCAGCTAGAGAAACATTGCAGATATTTGAAAATATCAGTAATTGAGATGTACAGTATGAAACCACTGGGCAAACATAATGTATGTGGCTGATAATGTGTTGCGTAAAACTGTTCTAACCCACGTTACGTTGGTCTGATGTCTGTATAAACATTACAAATCCAAAATGTGCCAATAAACATTAGTCGTTACACGGTATGCAAATAAAAAACATGCTATACATTAAATGTATTGTGCTATCCCTTTTATCCTTCGGGTATCCAAAATGCAACCCTCCAGCTGCTGTAGAATTACACATCCCAGTATGCACTGCCACAGTTTTGCTATTAGGGCATGCTGGGATGTGTAGTTCCAAAGCAGCTGGAGGCGCGCATGTTGTACTTTATACCCCTGTTTCCCTAAACTATCTTTCCACCTTCATGTGACTTTCATTCATTGGCCTATAAATGCTCTCATGTAACTTTTGCTGCACACTGTACATTGATTTCAGTTTCTGGCATCCTGTTGTTTCAGCCATGTTTTTGTATTATCAGGAAGAGTTGTATTTTATCATTACCCTGGGCTGCTACTGTACATAGCTTTGCTGGTCTTTTTATATTGGCAAAAAATGTTTCCATAGAGCAGTTTTTCATCATATCCCGTGGGCATTGGAAATGTACAGTTCTCTGGGATGATGTATAGACATGGCTGAAAGCCATAGAAGAAAGCTAGAAAGCTAAATATTGAGCTGAATTTGCAAGAGGACATGTACAAGCCAATCCAATGAAGTATTGTACTGTAGACTGAAGGTGGACAGACCCTTACAGAAGTGTGTACAGAATATTACTTTTATATAGTCACTATTTTAGAACTAGGATATTACAGTTAGGATCGGTGCATGCAGCATTTTTTCCGCACCTTTCATTTTTATTTCTTAAAAATATAGACCAACAAAGCAGGATACTGTTAGCCTGTGATGAAAGGAATAGCAATGCCCACCAACTGTTATCTTGCATTTTTTGTCCCTCATGTTTTCTTTGGTTTTAAGGACGCAACTTGCAACAGCTTTTGTGACTTTTTACTTGTAACATTGAGGGAAGGGATCTAAAAATGATACAATATGTATTTTTAATCCATTAGTTACAAATCTTGTCACCAGGTAGCATTGCAATTTTTCAATGTGTCCTCCACTGTGGTCAACAACAGTTTCAATTAGAAGAACTGCCTTCTCTGTAGCAGAACGTAGCATGTCAGGTGGAATAGCCAGTACAATGAGACTAACGCTGTCTTTCAGATCTGGTGAGGTTGCATGGGTGAGGTTTGGTGATCGGGGTGACCATGTTGTCTGTAAGTAGGTCATCACCCGCTACATTCAGATATCTTGGCCACCGTACCTCACCCCATGCGACTTTTGATTGTGGGTTGCTGAGATCTGGAAAACACGTTGCGTGCACATGCTGGAATAGAGAACTAGATTGCTGTGTGTATGTTAGTAGCCTTAGCGGGAAGACAAAATAACTGAACAGTGTATTGTACAGCAGTGTATCTTTATTGCAATATTCTAAATTATATTTCCCACCTCTCTGTGTGTGTTTGTGGTTTGTGTGTACGTCTGTCTGTCCAGGTGGAGAAGCCTAGTGTTCAGACTTCCAAACCAAAAAAGACCACTCCCAGCCATAAACCTGTGAAAAAGGCCAAAGAGAAGCAGATCATTCCCGGCCGGGCGTCTAAAAAGAAGGGCCCCGAGGTGACCTCCACGACAACGCCAGAGGAAAAACAGAAGAGCAAAGAGATGAATAATAAACTGGCCGAAGCTAAAGAGTAATTTAATAGCACTTACTATTGTCTTGTTTTTATTACCGAGGCCACAGAATATGTTAGCGACTCTGAAGTTTGCTTATGCTTTGATTGTATTTTAGAATTCTCGTCCCTGTCCCCCCCCCCCCCTCCCCACACACACAAACACACTTTTCTCACACTGAACCATCTGAAGGTTTTATTTGTGTTCGGTCAGAATTTCTATGTGGGATTGACCCAAATATATACGTGCTCACGGTGCTATGAATCAGAATGTATTGCTCCTTTGTCCCCCGCCTGACCGCCTGTAATGTCCCTATACTACTGTGTGCGGTGACTTTGGTGTAACATGTACTTAGTGGTTGAGAGTTGCTAGTTAGAGTCAATGTAGTAGGACCAGGGGTGAATGAGGAAACACTTATAATAAAGCCTTGGGGATGGAGGAAAGGGGGTAGGGGTATTAACAGTGGAGCCAATATAGGTGATGCCCACCAAAATAATTGCCAGTAGTCCATTAAAGCATATCAATATGTACATTTGATACTGGTAGCTGGACTTGGCCCATATATATAGTAACTTAAAGGTTGTAAAGTGCATTAAACTGAAAATAACAATAAATCAGAAAACTGAACATAAGAAATATTTTAGATTGCTTAGGTCTGGTCATTGGGAATGGTATAACGTGAAGGCATGTAATGTAAGCCTGACTAATAAATATTGACATTCACTTTTTCCAGGTAATGAACAAAGAAAAACCAGCACTCACTTTTAGAGATTAAAAAAAAATGATTATTTATTCTTCATAAAGATTCCATTGCATATAGACCGACAGCTGCTCTATATATATATATATATATATGCACGGTATGTATGTATATATATATATATATATATATATATATATGTATATGTATATGTACATAGCAGGGTCTTGACTATAATTTCAATTTCCAGTTTGCGTATCTGATCATTTACATATAGTTTATAATTAAATGCAATCTAAACGTAATGATGCAAGTTGACAATTCTTTGATCTGCACAGTCCCGGAGTCCTTGAGATAATGAGCCATTGTCACTTAAGTTTTATAGATACAGTAAAACAGTTGTAACAAGTCTGATGAATTGGCCACTAGCAGATCCATTTGCCACTTTGATTCCACTTTCCGTTTATTGGCCATTTATAAACCTTTCATGATTAAGCAGCCCATATTATAATAATAATAATAATAATAATAATAATAATATACACTTCACAGGGTCTTTCCGCATCAGATTTCCAGAAATGTTTGCTAATGGAGTTGCTTTATCTTTCGTGATTTCTGTTGTGTTTTGAACTTTTGACCAATGCGCTAAAATCCTATGGGTAGAGTTGTTTCCGTTTATTGTCTCTGGATGACACTCCCCTGTGCTAATAAGGACAATTTCTTTCTATTGTGATACAAAGATCCTGCTGAAAAGCACAGCACAATTTCAGAAAACTAAAGCACTGTGTTTAAGCAAAGATGCAGGGGGGCACACACCAGCCAATATAATTAATTTACATTTAAGATGAGCAAATAATTGTGACTTATTTTATATGGCCAAACAGATCAAATATGTAATATGTAATATGTAATGAGTTTGCTGGAGGTGCGGGATGAATGGTCAAACTCGAAAGGGGCATTCATTTACAAGGCAAAACCATGCCTTAAAAATGACTGGCGCTTCCAAGTTTAGCCAGCGTCCCGGGACCCTATTACATATACCCCCAAATCTGTTACATATCATTCTTTTGGAAAATAAAACTAAGTAGCTCCGCCAGGATGATATATAGAAATTAAAATGCACAGAACAGTCAGCATGAAAGATAAAGTGATATATATGTGTGTGTAAAATTGCAGAAGGGCTTGTACAATAACAACAAAAGGATACAATTTAGAATTCTACCATATGCTAGAGTAATATTGGCGCTATTGTAAATTTATTTCATAAATCTGCTGCTACAGCTGGCTTAGTGATCACATTGTAGCAATTTGCAACAGGAATTAAAGAGATAAATTTTGGCCACAAATGTCTGCACAGTTTACCCAAAAAAGAATTCAAAATTTTTTTTTTTACATCTTGTTATACCACTAAATCCTTCCCATTTCTATGACTTCCTATCTGTAAAATGTCATGCATACTGATAAATAACTGCAACACAATAAAAAAAAAAATCAAGTCTTAATTACTGTTTGTAGGTTAAAAGAAATTACTTTTCAAAAAAGTAAATTTTACATTACACTATTATATCAAATGCATTGTACTTGCCACTGGTACGACCACTGGGCAACATTGGTGTAGTAGAATTACAGTATCCAGCATGGCTAGCTGTCAAGGTATGCTGTGACTTGTAGTACCACAAAAGCTAGAGGGCCACAGGTTGCCTAACCATGCTGTAGAACAAAATAATTTATTCAGTCTTATTCTGTAACAAAATAGATAGCAGAGAGAGGAATACGGGACTGAAATCTACTGTAGGAAAATATAACAAGCATAAAAGAAACAACAGGAATTGGTTTTCAGTGTTTCAGTGGCAAACGATAATCATCCTACTGGAAGAGCCTGGAAATCCTGTCCGTTACGCCAATACTGTATGTGGCTGTCATAGCAATGTGTATACTGGGAACAGACATCAGTAGGGAGTTCTCTCTATTGTTCTGTATGTGCTGGCTGCCAAAAGCTGCTTTCAGTGTAAGGATGAGGGGGTGATGGGGCATTTCCAGGCTTATTTGCATGAAAACGGAATGTAACAGTGTGTGAATATACTGTATTGTGCACAAGAGAATAGCGGTAGGCAGTGTTTCCTTAGCCCTGTGTAATGCATGCTGCACACAGAATTGTTATTACATTGTATTTTGTGTGAGGTATTTGCATTTTGTACTTTACACAACCTCTATGCAGTTTTTGAAGAGCGTTTATACAGAGTAAATGAGTGATGTAAAACACAGCAAAGCAACAGTGATTGTGCTAGTTGCAAGATTGCTGTGAGTTTATGAGCTTTATATGACACAGCGTTATTGTCTCAAGGGTATCTCTGTCCTCACAATATTGTAACACTGTGTAGATAAAGCCTGTCCTCTTCTATCTTCTGTCTGTACAGATCTTATTGTCTCTTTCCGCACAGCTCCAACCCCTCCCTCATGACTCTGCGCTTTTCCTGTCTCTCTTCATTCTCCATGCAGAGCACCTGTCTCTCTCCCTCCACGCTCTGCACTACATCTCTCTCCCCCCACACTCTGCACTGCATCCCTCTCCCCCAACACTCTGCATTGCATCTGTCTCTCTCCACTCCCTGCACTGCATCTCTCTCCACTCTCTCAGCACTGCACCCGTCTCTCTCCACTCTCTGCACTGCATCTCTCTCCACTCTGCACTGCAGCTGTCTCTCACCACTCTCTGCACTGCATCTGTATCTCTCCACTCTATGCACTGCATCTGTCTCTCTCAACTGCAACTGTCTCTCTCCACTCTCTGCACTGCATCTCTATCTCCACTCTCTCTGCACTGCATCTTTCTATACTCTTTGCATTCCATCTCTCTATACTCTTTGCACTGCACCTTTCTTCACTCTCTCTGCACTGCATCTGTCTCTCTCCATTCTCTCTTCACTGCACCTGTCTCTCTCCACTCTCTCTGCACTGCACCTGTCACTCTCCATTCTCTCTTCACTGCACCTGTTTCTCTCCACTCTCTCTGCACTGCACCTGTCTCTCCCCATTCTCTCTGCACATCATCTCTCTTCACTCTCTCTGAACTGCATCTATTTCTCCCCACTCTCTCTGCACTGCACCCGTCTCTCTCCACTCTCACTGTACTGGATCTCTCTCTCTCCCCTCTCTGCACTGCATCTCTGTCCATTGCACCTGTCTCTCTACACTCTCCCTACATCTGTCTCACTCCACTCTCTCTGTACTGCATCTCTCTCCACTGCACCTGTCTTTCTCCACTCTCTGCACCTGTCTCTCTCCACTCTCTCTGCACTGCATCTGTCTCTCTTTGCACTGCATCTCTCTCCACTCTCTGGGCAGTTTGTCTCTGCATTCTATGCTCTCTGCTGAACTTCTGTCCCTCTGCACTCTCTATGCTCTCTCTAATTTGTTTGTGCTTAGCTCCTGTATCTCTCACCTCTCTCTGTATAGCTTCTGTCTCTAAACTCTCTGTGCTCAGCTACTGTCCCTCTGCACTCTGTGTTCAGCTCCCTTTGCTCTGCACTCTCTGTGCTCAGCTGCTGTTCCTCTGCACTCTCTGTGCTCAGCTGCTGTTCCTCTGCACTCTCTGTGCTCAGCTGCTGTTCCTTTGCACTCTCTGTGCTCAGCTGCTGTTCCTCTGCACTCTCTGTGCTCAGCTGCTGTTCCTCTGCACGCTCTTTGCTCAGCTGCTGTTCCTCTGCAGTCTCTGTGCTGAGCTGCTGTTCCTCAGCAATCTATGTGCTCAGCTGCTCTTCCTCTGCAATTTCTGTGCTCAGCTGCTCATCCTCAGCAATCTCTGTGCTCAGCTGCTGTTACTCAGCAATCTCTGTGTTCAGCTGCTGTTCCTCTGCAATCTCTGTGCTCAGCTGCTGTTCTACTGCACTCTCTGTGCTCAGCACCTGTCCCTCTGCAATCTCTGTGCTTAGCACCTGTCCCTCTGCACTCTATGCTCAGCTCACGTCCCTCTGCACTCTCTGTGCTCAGCTGCTGTTCCTCTGCACGCTCTTTGCTCAGCTGCCGTTCCTCTGCACTCTCTGTGCTCAGCTACTGTTCCACTGCAATCTCTGTGCTCAGCTGCTGTTCCTCTGCACTCTCTGTGCTCAGCTGCTGTTCCTCTGCACGCTCTGTGCTCAGCTGCTGTTCCTTTGCACTCTCTGTGCTCAGCTGCTGTTCCTCTGCAATCTCTGTGCCCAGCTGCTGTTCCTCTGCACTCTCTGTGCTCAGTTGCTTTTCCTCTGCACTCTCTGTGCTCAGCTGCTGTTCCTCTGCACGCTCTGTGCTCAGCTGCTGTTCCTTTGCACTCTCTGTGCTCAGCTGCTGTTCCTCTGCAATCTCTGTGCCCAGCTGCTGTTCCTCTGCACTCTCTGTGCTCAGTTGCTTTTCCTCTGCACTCTCTGTGCTCAGCTGCTGTTCCTCTGCACGCTCTGTGCTCAGCTGCTGTTCCTCTGCACTCTCTGTGCTCAGCTGCTGTTCCTTTGCACTCTCTGTGCTCAGCTGCTGTTCCTCTGCACTCTCTGTGCTCAGCTGCTGTTCCTCTGCACTCTCTGTGCTCAGCTGCTGTTCCTTTGCACTCTCTGTGTTCAGCTCCTGTTCCTCTGCAATCTCTGTGCTCAGCTGCTGTTCCTCTGCACTCTCTGTGCCCAGCTGCTTTTCCTCTGCACTCTCTGTGCTCAGCACCTGTCCCTTTGTAATCTCTGTGCTCAGCACCTGTCCCTCTGCACTCTGTGCTCAGCTGCTGTTCCTCTGCACTCTCTGTGCTTAGCACCTGTCCCTCTGCACTCTATGCTCAGCTCACGTCCCTCTGCACTCTCTGTGCTCAGCTGCTGTTCCTCTGCACGCTCTTTGCTCAGTTGCCGTACCTCTGCACTTTCTGTGCTCAGCTACTGTTCCTCTGCAATCTCTGTGCTCAGTTGCTGTTCCTCTGCAATCTCTGTGCTCAGCACCTGTCCCTCTGCAATCTCTATGCTTAGCACCTGTCCCTCTGCACTCTCTGTGCTCAGCTCACGTCCCTCTGCACTCTCCGTGCACAGCTGCTGTTCTTCAGCACTCTCTGTGCTCAGCTGCTGTTCCACTGCAGTCTCTGTGTTCAGCTGCTGTTCCTCTGCAATCTCTGTGCTCAGCTGCTGTTCCTCTGCACTCTCTGTACTCAGCTGCTGTTCCACTGCACTCTGTGTGCTCAGCTGCTGTTCCTCTGCACTCTCTGTGCTCAGCTGCTGTTCCTCTGCACTCTCTGTGCTCATATGCTGTTCCTCTGCACTCTCTGTGCTCAGCTGCTGTTCCTCAGCATTCTCTGTTCTCAGCTGCTTTTCCTCTGCAATCTCTGTGCTCAGCTGCTGTTCTACTGCACTCTCTGTGCTCAGCACCTGTCCCTCTGCAATCTCTGTGCTTAGCACCTGTCCCTCTGCACTCTATGCTCAGCTCACGTCCCTCTGCACTCTCTGTGCTCAGCTGCTGTTCCTCTGCACGCTCTTTGCTCAGCTGCCGTTCCTCTGCACTCTCTGTGCTCAGCTACTGTTCCACTGCAATCTCTGTGCTCAGCTGCTGTTCCTCTGCACTCTCTGTGCTCAGCTGCTGTTCCTCTGCACTTTCTGTGCTCAGCTGCTGTTCCTCTGCACTCTCTGTGCTCAGCTGCTGTTCCTCTGCACTCTCTGTGCTCAGCTGCTGTTCCTCTGCACTCTCTGTGCTCATATGCTGTTCCTCTGCACTCTCTGTGCTCAGCTGCTGTTCCTCAGCATTCTCTGTTCTCAGCTGCTGTTTCTCAGCAATCTCTGTGCTCAGCTGCTGTTTCTCAACAATTTCTGTGCTCAGCTGCTGTTCCTCTGCATTCTCTGTGTTCAGCTCTAGTCTCTCTGCACTCTCTGTGCTCAGCTGCTGTTCCTCTGCACTCTCTGTGCTCACCTGCTGTTCCTCTGCAATCTCTGTTCTCAGCTGCTGTTCCTCAGCAATCTCTGTGCTCAGCTGCTCTTCCTTTGCAGTCTCTGTGCTCAGCTGCTCTTCCTCAGCAATCTCTGTGCTCAGCTGCTGTTACACAGCAATCTCTGTGCTCAGCTGCTGTTACACAGCAATCTCTGTGCTCAGCTCCTGTCCCTCTGCTCTCTCTGTGCCCAACTGCTGTTCCTCAGCAATCTCTGTGTTCAGCTGCTGTTCCTCTGCAATCTCTGTGCTCAGCTGCTGTTCCTCTGCAATCTCTGTGCTCATCAATCTCTGTGCTCAGCTGCTGTTCCTCTGCACTCTCTGTGCTCAGCTGGTGTTCCTCTGCACTCTCTGTGCTCAGCTGCTGTTCCTCAGCAATCTCTGTGCTCGGCTGCTGTTCCTCTGCAATCTCTGTGCTCAGCTGCTGTTCCTCAGCAATCTCTGTGCTCAGCTGCTGTTCCTTTGTAATCTCTGTGCTCAGATGCTGTTCCCCAGCAATCTCTGTGCTCAGCTGCTGTTCCTCAGCAATCTCTGTGCTCAGCTGCTCTTCCTTTGCAGTCTCTGTGCTCAGCTGCTCTTCCTCAGCAATCTCTGTGCTCAGCTGCTGCTACACAGCAATCTCTGTGCTCAGCTGCTGTTACACAGCAATCTCTGTGCTCAGCTCCTGTCCCTCTGCTCTCTCTGTGCCCAACTGCTGTTCCTCAGCAATCTCTGTGTTCAGCTGCTGTTCCTCTGCAATCTCTGTGCTCAGCTGCTGTTCCTCTGCAATCTCTGTGCTCATCAATCTCTGTGCTCAGCTGCTGTTCCTCTGCACTCTCTGTGCTCAGCTGGTGTTCCTCTGCACTCTCTGTGCTCAGCTGCTGTTCCTCAGCAATCTCTGTGCTCGGCTGCTGTTCCTCTGCAATCTCTGTGCTCAGCTGCTGTTCCTCAGCAATCTCTGTGCTCAGCTGCTGTTCCTTTGTAATCTATGTGCTCAGATGCTGTTCCCCAGCAATCTCTGTGCTCAGCTGCTGTTTCTCTGCAATCTCTGTGTTCAGCTCCTGCCCCTCTGCAATCTCTGTGCTCAGCTCCAGTCTCTCTACTCTCTCTGTGCTCAGCTGCTGTTCCTCTGCACTCTCTGTGCTCAGCTGCTGTTCCTCTGCACTTTCTGTGCTCAGCTGCTGTTCCTCTGCAATCTCTGTGCTCGGCTGCTGTTCCTCTGCACTCTCTGTGCTCGGCGGCTCTTCCTCTGCAATCTCTGTGCTCGGCGGCTGTTCCTCTGCACTCTCTGTGCACAGCTGCTGTTCCTCAGCAATCTCTGTGCTCAGCTGCTGTTCCTTTGTAATCTCTGTTCTCAGCTGCTGTTCCTCAGCAATCTCTGTGCTCAGCTGCTGTTCCTCTGCACTCTCTGTGCACAGCTGCTGTTCCTCAGCAATCTCTGTGCTCAGCTGCTGTTCCTTTGTAATCTCTGTTCTCAGCTGCTGTTCCTCAGCAATCTCTGTGCTCAGCTGCTGTTCCTCTGCACTCTCTGTGCTCAGCTGCTGTTCCTCTGCACTTTCTGTGCTCAGCTGCTGTTCCTCTGTAATCTCTGTGCTCGGCTGCTGTTCCTCTGCACTCTCTGTGCTCGGCGGCTGTTCCTCTGCAATCTCTGTGCTTGGCTGCTGTTCCTCTGCAGTCTCTGTGCTGAGCTGCTGTTCCTCAGCAATCTATGTGCTCAGCTGCTCTTCCTCTGCAATTTCTGTGCTCAGCTGCTCATCCTCAGCAATTTCTGTGCTCAGCTGCTGTTCCTCTGCAATCTCTGTGCTCAGCTGCTGTTCCTCTGCACTCTCTGTACTCAGCTGCTGTTCCACTGCACTCTCTGTGCTCAGCTGCTGTTCCTCTGCACTCTCTGTGCTCATATGCTGTTCCTCTGCACTCTCTGTGCTCAGCTGCTGTTCCTCAGCATTCTCTGTTCTCAGCTGCTGTTTCTCAGCAATCTCTGTGCTCAGCTGCTGTTTCTCAACAATTTCTGTGCTCAGCTGCTATTCCTCTGCACTCTCTGTGCTCACCTGCTGTTCCTCTGCAATCTCTGTTCTCAGCTGCTGTTCCTCAGCAATCTCTGTGCTCAGCTGCTCTTCCTCTGCAGTCTCTGTGCTCAGCTGCTCTTCCTCAGCAATCTCTGTGCTCAGCTGCTGTTACACAGCAATCTCTGTGCTCAGCTCCTGTCCCTCTGCTCTCTCTGTGGCCCTCATTCCGAGTCATTCGCTTGGTAATTTTCTGCTTAGTACGCATGCGCAATGTTCGCACTGCGACTGCGCCAAGTAATTTTGCTATGAAGATAGTTTTTTTACTCACGGCTTTTTCTTCGCTCCGGCGAACGTAATGTGATTGACAGGAAATGGGTGTTACTGGGCGGAAACACGGCGTTTTATGGGCGTGTGGATGAAAACGCTACCGTTTCCGGAAAAAACGCAGGAGTGGCTGGAGAAACGGAGGAGTGTCTGGGCGAATGCTGGGTGTGTTTGTGACGTCAAACCAGGAACGACAAGCACTGAACTGATCGCAGATGCCGAGTAAGTCTGAAGCTACTCTGAAACTGCTAAGTAGTTTGTAATCGCAATATTGCGAATACATCGTTCGCAATTTTAAGAAGCTAAGATTCACTCCCAGTAGGCGGCGGCTTAGCGTGTGTAACTCTGCTAAAATCGCCTTGCGAGCGAACAACTCGGAATGAGGGCCTGTGCCCAACTGCTGTTCCTCAGCAATCTCTGTGTTCAGCTGCTGTTCCTCTGCAATCTCTGTGCTCAGCTGCTGTTCCTCTGCAATCTCTGTGCTCATCAATCTCTGTGCTCAGCTGCTGTTCCTCTGCACTCTCTGTGCTCAGCTGGTGTTCATCTGCACTCTCTGTGCTCAGCTGCTGTTCCTCAGCAATCTCTGTGCTCGGCTACTGTTCCTCTGCAATCTCTGTGCTCAGCTGCTGTTCCTCAGCAATCTCTGTGCTGAGCTGCTGTTCCTTTGTAATCTCTGTGCTCAGCTGCTGTTCCCCAGCAATCTCTGTGCTCAGATGCTGTTTCTCTGCAATCTCTGTGTTCAGCTCCTGCCCCTCTGCAATCTCTGTGCTCAGCTCCAGTCTCTCTGCTCTCTCTGTGCTCAGCTGCTGTTCCTCTGCACTCTCTGTGCTCAGCTGCTGTTCCTCTGCACTTTCTGTGCTCAGCTGCTGTTCCTCTGCAATCTCTGTTCTCGGCTGCTGTTCCTCTGCACTCTCTGTGCTCGGCGGCTGTTCCTCTGCAATCTCTGTGCTCAGCTGCTGTTCCTCTGCACTCTCTGTGCTCAGCTGCTGTTCCTCAGCAATCTCTGTGCTCAGCTGCTGTTCCTTTGTAATCTTTGTTCTCAGCTGCTGTTCCTCAGCAATCTCTGTGCTCAGCTGCTGTTCCTCTGCACTCTCTGTGCTCAGCTGCTGTTCCTCTGCACTTTCTGTGCTCAGCTGCTGTTCCTCTGTAATCTCTGTGCTCAGCTGCTGTTCCTCTGCACTCTCTGTGCTCGGCGGCTGTTCCTCTGCAATCTCTGTGCTTGGCTGCTGTTCCTCTGCAGTCTCTGTGCTGAGCTGCTGTTCCTCAGCAATCTATGTGCTCAGCTGCTCTTCCTCTGCAATTTCTGTGCTCAGCTGCTCATCCTCAGCAATCTCTGTGCTCAGCTGCTGTTACTCAGCAATCTCTGTGTTCAGCTGCTGTTCCTCTGCACTCTCTGTGCTCAGCTGCTGTTCCTCAGCAATCTCTGTGCTCAGCTGCTGTTCCTTTGTAATCTCTGTTCTCATCTGCTGTTCCTCAGCAATCTCTGTGCTCAGCTGCTGTTCCTCTGCACTCTCTGTGCTCAGCTGCTGTTCCTCTGCACTTTCTGTGCTCAGCTGCTGTTCCTCTGTAATCTCTGTGCTCAGCTCCTGCCCCTCTGCACTCTCTGTGCTCAGCTCTAGTCTCTCTCTGCACTCTCTGTGCTCAGCTCTAGTCTCTCTGCACTCTCTGTGCTCAGCTGCTGTTTCTCTGCAATCTCTGTGCTCAGCTGCTGTTTCTCTGCAATCTCTGTGCTCGGCTGCTGTTCCTCTGCAGTCTCTGTGCTCGGCTGCTGTTCCTCAGCAATCTCTGTGTTCAGCTGCTGTTCCTCTGCAATCTCTGTGCTCAGCTGCTGTTCCTCAGCAATCTGTGCTCAGCTGCTGTTCCTCTGCACTCTCTGTGCTCAGCTGCTGTTCCTCTGCAATCTCTGTGCTCAGCTGCTGTTCCTCTGCAATCTCTGTGCTCAGCTGCTGTTCCTCAGCAATCTCTGTGCTCAGCTGCTGTTTCTCTGCAATCTCTGTGCTCGGCTGCTGTTCCTCAGCAATCTCTGTGCTCAGCTGCTGTTTCTCTGCAATCTCTGTGTTCAGCTCCTGCCCCTCTGCACTCTCTGTGCTCAGCTCTAGTCTCTCTCTGCACTCTCTGTGCTCAGCTCTAGTCTCTCTGCACTCTCTGTGCTCAGCTGCTGTTTCTCTGCAATCTCTGTGCTCAGCTGCTGTTTCTCTGCAATCTCTGTGCTCGGCTGCTGTTCCTCTGCAGTCTCTGTGCTCGGCTGCTGTTCCTCTGTAATCTCTGTGCTCAGCTGCTGTTACTCAGCAATCTCTATGCTCAGCTCTACTCTCTCTGCACTCTCTGTGCTCAGCTCCTGTCCTTCTGCACTCTCTGTGTTCAGCTCACGTTTCTCTGCACTCTCTGTGCCCAGCTCACGCCTCCCTGCACTCTCTGTGCCTAGCTCACACCTCTCTCTACTCTATGTGCACAGCTCACATCTCTCTGCACTCTCTATGCCCAGCTTAGGTATCTCTACACTCCTGTGCCCAGCTCACATCTCTCTGCACTCTCTGTGCCCAGCTTACGTCTCTCTGCACTCTCTGTGCCCAGCTCACGTCTCTCTGCACTCTCTGTGCCCAGCTACCGTCTACTTGCACTCTCTGTGCCCAGCTCACGCCTTTCTGCACTCTCTTTGCTCAGCTGCTGTTTCTCAGCAATCTCTGTGCTCAAATGCTGTCCCTCTGCAGTCTCTGTGCTCAGTTCCTTTCCCTCTGCACTCTCTGTGCTCAGCTCCTGTCACTCTGCACTCAGTGTGCTCAGCTCCTGTCCCTCTGAACTCTCTGTGCTCAGCTGCTGTCCCTCTGCAATCTCTGTGCTCAGCTGCTGTTCCTCAGCAATCTCTGGGTTCAACTACTGCCCCTCTGCACTCTCTGTGTTCAGCTCTAGTCTCTCTGCACTCTCTATGCTCAGCTGCTGTTCCTCTGCACTCTCTGTTCTCAGCTGCTGTTCCTCTGCAATCTCTGTGTTCAGCTGCTGTTCCTCAGCAATCTGTGTTCACCTCCTGCCCCTCTGCACTCCCTGTGTTCAGCTCTAGTCTCTCTGCACTCTCTGTGCACAGCTCCTGTCCCTCTGTACTCTCTGTGCTCAGCTCCTGTCCCTCTGTACTCTCTGTGCTCAGCTTACATCTCTCTGCACTCTCTGTGCTCAGCTGCTCTTCCTCTGCACTCTCTGTTCTCAGCTGCTGTTCCTCTGCACTCTCTGTGCTCAGCTGCTGTCCCTCTGCACTCTCTGTGCTCAGCTGCTGTTCCTCTGCAATCTCGGTGCTCAGCTGCTGTTCCTCTGCAATCTCGGTGCTCAGCTGCTGTTCCTCTGCACTCTCTGTGCTCAGCTCCTGTCCCTCTGCACTCTCTGTGCTCAGCTCCTGTCCCTCTGCACTCTCTGTGCTCAGCTTACATCTCTCTGCACTTTTTATGCTCAGCTCACGCGTCCCTGCACTCTCTGTGCCCAGCTCACGCCTTTCTGCACTCTCTGTGCCCAGCTCACATCTCTCTGCACTCTCTGTGCCCGGCTCACGCCTATCTGCACTCTCAGTGCCCAACTCACGTCTCTCTGCACTCTCTGTGCCCAGCTCACGCCTATCTGCACCCTCTGTGCCCAGGTCACGTCTCTCTGCACTCTCTGTGCCCAGCTCACATCTCCCTGCACTCTAAGAGACATACATTCGTTGTACTATATACACCATCCAACTCACTGAATCCATCCATTATTAAATATAAGAAGCCCCTGTGTAAGTATACTGGTAGCAGGAGCTGGAGAATAAGCATGCTGGGACCCCACACAATTATTACAATGATGGAAAAGACAATAAGACACAGTAGTTACTGTTTAAGCAGTATGGTCTTATTGTAAGGCAGGAGCAGCACATGTTCTTACACACATCTTATGGTCCCACTCGGCCATGCAGTAATGGGTCTACTACTTCATAATCAGTCTACTGTGTATGTTATTCCTATAACTAGATCAGGGAGGATACAACATATAACGTTCCTCCTCCCAGCTGTAGACAGTAGCGTATACAGGACCTACATCATTCAGTGACTGAGGAGAATATTTTGCTCAATTCACAATTACTGACGCGTTTTGCTATTTCTTCCTCCGTGGCTAAAGTGTATAACTAATGACCGTTGCTTTTTTTAAATTATCATTTAGTCTGTTCTTCCCGTGATACTTCAACAGAAGAACACGAGCAGAATCAGGATATTCATTTAATATAATAGATGGATTACTGTACCTCATGATAGACAGGTCAGAGTTTATATATAACATATGATTAAGTTACAGTATAAAATCACCAGTGATATATAGTAGCAATATAGAATGATACACTAAAATAATATATTTTATTTATTAATTATTTTTTACTGTGAGTCACAAGTTCCCCAAGCTGGATCTACAGAGTATGGAATCCTGTACATTACACAGAGGTGTCCCTAATGGATCCTTATTAGTGAGTAGGTCATTGTTATATGAGTGTAAGGAATCACTTAGCCCTATTTATATAAATGCTTTATTATTAACAGGAGATTATAAATATATCATTATAGTTTGCATAGTATAAATTTTATCATAGTTTATCGGGAACACCACGCGTTTCGCCTTTTCCCCCACAAATCACAGAGTACAGTATCAAGCTTTACGAAAAGTATTTATTTGTAATAAAGAGTTCAAAAGTATGAATGGTTTTAGTTTAGTGCTGTGCAATTCAGCAAAGGGGATCATGGTATCTTAAATGTAATATTGGATTCTGGCTCTACTACAGTATGAAGATCTCCATTATTGGCAATATTATAGGTGTAGAATGCTGATATATGTGTCTCTAAGTCGCTTTTGGAGCAGTAACGCACAACTACATATAGAAGCAAACAGTTTGCTTTGCCATATAGAATCGTTCTTGGTTCTGGACCTGTACAAGTCATTAAAGATATTTGTTTGATTGATGAGCTCAACTTTGGCCATCCATTAGTGACTCCCTAAAGCATATATATATATATATATTATATACACACACAGTTTATTTCCTCTAGGGAAGGAAAGGGTACGGTTGTAAATTATATTCTTTAGGGCAGGATTCCTCATCTCCAGGCATGCATAAGGATCACATTTTTGTGGATTTCCTGAAACTGTTCAAAATTATATTAGTCTATCAAACTTGACCAGTAAACTGTTCTTCCTCTTCCCACCAACATGACCTGCAAGCTGAGCAATCTGGAAATATAAGGGTTAAAAGAGTAAAAAAGGAATGAGATCTCTACATTTAAAGGATGCGCTGAAAAAATAAAAAATAAAAAATAAATAAATAAATATATATATATATATATACATATATATACACACACACACACACACACACACACACACACACACACACACACACACACACACACACACACACACACACACACACACACAAGAAATAGAGAATACAAGTGCCCAAAAGTGTAAATATTACAAGGTGAGAGTAGGTATAGGTGATAATAAATATGGCTCAGATCACTTATCTGTTTTAAGTAGGCATTAGTCAGACAACCGTCATTTGGATCTTAATACATGTAAATAAAAGAGAAAATAGCAAACATAGTGTGTACCATTCATATACATGTCATATATCACTGTCTGGAATTGCAAGGCATAATTAGGGAACCAGCTTGTTCCCAATCAAAATCAATTGTCAGCCTTAACAGTGCAAAGTTTTAAAATACATAAATTTAATATAAAAAATGACATAGGAATGGCTGAAAAACACACGTACAAGATTAAAATATATATAAGGCTTATCTGTCCATAAAGAAGATATCTGCAAAGCGTTCTAACGCGTTTCGTCCGTTAGTGTCTAAACTTCATCAAGGGGATATATACATACACATACATATTTCTAACTGCCATTTATTAGCAAAGCTTATGTTCCTTGTTATCACAATTAAGTTTTTGCTGAAGTATGTTCCTATTTAAGCTACTGCCAGGCAGAAATACTGCAGTATTGTTGGGCAGACATCACTGGGGTGGTCCTTTCGTAGCCTGGCAGTGATGTGGCTCATCAGCCTACACACCGATCATCCACACAACTTCCATGTCTGTTGGAATTGGACAGAAAAGAAGAAAATCCTATAAAAGATCATTAGAAAATTGGGATCACCACAACCCGTTACACCGCTGTTCTATGCCCCCAATCTTATAAGCCACGCCCTCTTGCCGCCTCAAGTTGGGATAGTTCCACAAAAAAACTTGACGGATGTAATTGTACATATGCATAGTATCATACGTGTACAAACTAGGGACTTCAGCGTTACATACAGCGGTTTCCAGAACACACCTTATACAGGGAATTCCAGGGCTGTATAACATTCTAGCACCTGGATTGGTACCTGTCACCTGCACATAGGTTTTCGGGCAGCTGGGCGCAGACATACATGCAGGGGGGACTATTTAACACACGGTTTGTAAGCTAAATCTGGGGGCACAATATTGCCATTTCGAAAATTCCAAAATGAAGAAGTAGATTCTTCTTAATGAGGCAGAAAGACTTATTAAATAACGGCGCAAGTAACGACCGGTAAAACTAGCCAATCAGATGTTAGCGTTGATTCACAAAGACCAAATTTGACTAATGTCAGCATAATTCTGATTGGTTACCAGGGGTGCACACTAAGTACTCACCTTGGGCATCTATATTCAGGGGCTGCAGAGAATGTCAGTTTGAGGTTTATTTCCTTTTTGGGGGGAAGTTTGGATATTGAGCCACCTGCCTGTCCGGTGCAGTGGTGGGGGTACAAAAACATACAATTCCAAAGGAAGCCTCAACCCTACATTTGACAATGGTGTTTGATATGAGTTATTGCACAGTTGCAGTAACGACGTTGCATTATTAATTAAGTCCCCAGCTTTCGATTTGTTAAGTACATTATTAAATATTTACATTTCTTTGGGAGGATAAAGAATTTTACGCCATCTATCCCATGTTATTAATCATACACGTCACACAGGTCTGTCAGTGATCCCCATTATGTGCACTCCCCGCCACTAGCTGTGAATGTTTAGATTCCACCGTTACGTCTAGACGTCCCGGCCGGTAGGCCGCTCCTATTTGCCGGCTTGTGATTGGGTTTCTGTTGCTTATCACAGGTTGTTGTGTACTGTGTACCGCACACCACCCTTGGTGCTACTCCATTTTTGCTGTTCGTATGAGAATGACTACTATTGTATAACCAAAAGATAGTGATGTGCTTGTTGACTGTGCTTTCTCCAGGTACTTTGTATTACAAATAAATGATAAAGAGACTACAGAGTATTTATCTTCTCTTTTGTCCTTGTAGTTTGATGCTAAGGGGCTGAGCTGAACGTACAGGCTTCTGTGTAGCATATTTTGCGCGTTTCACACTTTGGATGCACCGGAACCAACCGCAAGCTGGTACGAGTCACATAGCATCATATGAATGTCAGTCACCACTCTCACTTGTGTAAGGGGCGTTCAACTTCTCACGTAAGCAAAGTTTAGAGAGGGCGCCCAGGTAGGGGCAGTTTAAGTGGGGAGGGGGCCTGTGTGCAGTCTCCACATGGCACTTGCACCATTTCCCTGATGATATCAGCAGTGCCATCACTAGGGGGGTGCAGGCCAGTAACACCATCTGATGGTGGTGACAACAAAATAACAGAGCTGCTCTGCTGTTTTGTCGAAACCCCCTCGGATGGTGTCACCGAGCAGCCACACTGTGCGGCGAGACCGGGTAGATGCTGAGGGCTGTCCAGCAGCTGGCGGAGCCCTGGGCAAGCCCCCAGTGTGACGAGAATGGGGGCATGATATGGCCACTTCCCGAAAGGTCACACATCAGAGGGTGTGGCTTTGTGTGCATGAGGCCATGCCCCTTTCTTTTAGTGATGTGCACCGGACATTTTTCGGGTTTTGGTTTTGGATTCGGTTCCACGGCCGTGTTTTGGATTCGGACGCGTTTTGGCAAAACCTCCCTGAAAATTTTTTGTCGGATTCGGGTGTGTTTTGGATTCGGGTGTTTTTTTACAAAAAACCCTCAAAAACAGCTTAAATCATAGAATTTGGGGGTCATTTTGATCCCATAGTATTATTAACCTCAATAACCATGATTTCCACTCATTTCCAGTCTATTCTGAACACCTCACACCTCACAATATTATTTTTAGTCCTAAAATTTGCACCGAGGTCGCTGGATGGCTAAGCTAAGCGACCCAAGTGGCCGACACAAACACCTGGCCCATCTAGGAGTGGCACTGCAGTGTCAGACAGGATGGCAGATTTAAAAAATAGTCCCCAAACAGCACATGATGCAAAGAAAAAAAGAGGTGCAATGAGGTAGCTGTGGGACTAAGCTAAGCGACCCAAGTGGCCGACACAAACACCTGGCCCATCTAGGAGTGGCACTGCAGTTTTCTAGCGAGAGGATGAGTGCTTCCATCCTCATGTGAATCTGAACCACTAGCCATGAATATAGGCCAGGGCCTCAGCCGTTCCTTGCCACTCCGTGTCGTAAATGGCATATTGGCAAGTTTACGCTTCTCATCAGACGCTTTTAATTTTGATTTTTGGGTCATTTTACTGAACTTTTGTAGTATACTTGACGACACAGAGGTAGAGCAGTGGACTACTGTACCGCACTGCTATATATATATATACTGGTGGTCAGCAAAATTCTGCACTGTCCTCCTACTATATACTGCGCACAACTAAAATGCAGCACAGGTATGGATGCATAGTATACTTGACGACACAGAGGTAGGTAGAGCAGTGGACTACTGTACCAGACTGCTATAGATTATATACTGGTGGTCAGCAAAATTCTGCACTGTCCTCCTACTATATATACTGCACACAACTAAAATGCACCACAGGTATGGATGGATAGTATACTTGACGACACAGAGGTAGGTAGAGCAGTGGCCTACTGTACCGTACTGCTATATATTATATACTAGTGGTCAGCAAAATTCTGCACTGTCCTCCTACTATATATACAGCACACAACTAAAATGCACCACAGGTATGGATGGATAGTATACTTGACGACACAGAGGTAGGTAGAGCAGTGGACTACTGTACCAGACTGCTATAGATTATATACTGGTGGTCAGCAAAATTCTGCACTGTCCTCCTACTATATATACTGCACACAACTAAAATGCACCACAGGTATGGATGGATAGTATACTTGACGACACAGAGGTAGGTAGAGCAGTGGACTACTGTACCGTACTGCTATATATTATATACTGGTGGTCAGCAAAATTCTGCACTGTCCTCCTACTATATATACTGCACACAACTAAAATGCACCACAGGTATGGATGGATAGTATACTTGATGACACAGAGGTAGGTAGAGCAGTGGACTACTGTACCGTACTGCTATAGATTATATACTAGTGGTCAGCAAAATTCTGCACTGTCCTCCTACTATATATACTGCGCACAACTAAAATGCACCACAGGTATGGATGGATAGTATACTTGACGACACAGAGGTAGGTAGAGCAGTGGCCTTCTGTACCGTACTGCTATATATTATATACTGGTGGTCAGCAAAATTCTGCACTGTCCTCCTACTATATATACTGCGCACAACTAAAATGCACCACAGGTATGGATGGATAGTATACTTGACGACACAGAGGTAGGTAGAGCAGTGGACTACTGTACCGTACTGCTATAGATTATATACTAGTGGTCAGCAAAATTCTGCACTGTCCTCCTACTATATATACTGCGCACAACTAAAATGCACCACAGGTATGGATGGATAGTATACTTGACGACACAGAGGTAGGTAGAGCAGTGGACTACTGTACCGCACTGCTATATAAACTGGTGGTCAGCAAAATTCTGCACTGTCCTCCTACAATGCAGCACAGATATGGAGCGTTTTCCAGCCAGAGAACGTAGATATTTGCAGCACACTGAGCACAGATATTTGCAGCACACTGAGCACAGATATTTGCAGAACACAGAGCACAGATATTTGCAGCACACTGTACAAAGAAAGAACTGAGAGGACGCAGACACGTCCTCTCGTTATCATCTCCAAAGCATGAGTGAAAATGGCGGCGACGCGCGGCTCCTTATATAGAATACGAATCTCGCGAGAATCCAACAGCGGGATGATGACGTTCGGGCGCTCTCGGGTTAACCGAGCAAGGCGGGAAGATCCGAGTCTGCCTCGGAACCGTGTAAAATGGGCGAAGTTCGGGGGGTTCGGATTCCGAGGAACCGAACCCGCTCATCACTACTTTTTTTGTAGTAAACAGGATGCAATGGGTGTCACCGTCCACAGTGACTCCACTGGATATCAGTGGCGGCGGGCTCTGTTGAGAGGTAAGTACTGTAGGCTGCGGTAGTGCAGAGTGAGTGGTGTGGGCTCCGATGGACCCAGTGGCCTGTGTGCACCGCATACCCCGCACAAGTTATAGATACGCCCATGGCATCGATGGAATCACAGGCTGTGCATTTAGATCTGTGCAGACAACGCGGTAGCGTCTACGGCGGTATCAAGCCCTAAATCTTCAAAAATATGCAGATATGTCACATTACGCTGCCATGTTAAAAGGGGATCCAGATGATAGGTCAATAGGTCGATCACTAATGGCTGACATGCATTCGGTTGATATGGCCAAAGGGTCAACATGAACAAAAGGTCGACACCGCATATGGTCAACGTGAGTTTTTTTAAATTTTTTTCAACTTTTTCATACTTTACCATCCACATGGACTTGGGAATAGTAACCTTTGGCGAGTCCAACGGTACCGGAGCGAGGCACCTTGCCCGAAGCATGACGAGCAAAGCGGGCCATGCAAGGACACGCGGTGCACTAATTGGGGTTCCAGGTAATTTTACGGAGCAAACGACACAACAAAAACTTCTAAAAATTGCTTGTCGACCTTTTCTTGTGTCAACCTTTGTCCGTGTCGAAGTTTTTCCCATGTGGACCTAGTGCATGGTGACCTATATAAGGTCGACCCAATGAGACCCAACCTTTAAAAGAATGGTGATAACCCCAAAAACGGGTCATCTATTCTTTTAATAAATATCCAAAAAGGTTGGTTAAACATTTTGTACAGTACTTTGCCGATTCCCCGCATTAGAAGGTTGTCCATTGTGGATTTCCTGGGTAGAGGTACCATCCTTCTCTGCTGTCCTGGACCTGAGGGGTCTATGTACAAAGCCTTGAAGAGAGATAAAGTGGACAGAGATAAAGTACCAGCCAATCAGCTCGTAACATCCTTTTCAAACAGAAATGTCTGAAATCCCGGCTTTTACCCGGCATTTGAGTGCCGGGTAGTTTTGCCGGTCCTTGCCTGACCACCCTTTCACACAGGGAAGCAAATTACCTTGTGAAGCAGTTTACCGGGTAATTTGCAGATCAACACGGGTATCTCTTCTGTGTGGAAGGCTCAACCCAGGTAAAAATTCACAGGTCTCCAACCCTGGTAAATTCCTGGGTCAAAGGCCCGGGAATTTCAACTGGGGTTGACCATTCACACAGAAAAATAACCCATGTTTATCGGCAAATTACCAGGTAGTACTTCTTAACCAGGTAATTTGACTTTCTGTGCGAAAGGGTCATTTTTCAAACACAGGGGCAGATTTATCAACCTGGAGTGATAAGTGGAAGGTGATAATAACGCACCAGCCAATCAGCTCCTGTCATTTTTAAAATCCGTAATGATTGGCTGGTGTGTTATCACCTTCCACTTATCACTTCATTATCCCTTCTCCAGGTTAATACATCTGCCCCACAGTCTGTAACATGGCCATTAGGGTCTTGTTGGTGGGTACTCTGAGTGTCCCTTCCACCACCACCTCTATCTATTTGCCCTCATTGAGCTTTATATTCCCAAAGAGTACTCACCTCCCTGCACACCCAGCAGACCCCCGTTGTTTTGGATTTGCTGGCATTCTGGGTCTTGTAGTTCCATAATAACTGGATAGCAACACAATGTATAATACTGGTTAACATCGGTTCACATGAAGCAGACTGATATTTTGCAACATGTTGCTAGGTTGCTGTTGCTGAACTACAAGCTCCAGCATGCAACTTGGATTTTTATCTGAGAAGGTTGGAGCACACACTGGGCTGATCTGCTAGCCTGGACAACAAAATGATCAGATTGCACAATCAGATCTGCATGCTGAATCCGGGACATGCTGAGAAACATTGGGGGTCATTCCGAGTTGATCGTAGCTGTGCTAAATTTAGCACAGCTGCGATCGTAAACTCAGACATGCGGGGGGACGCCCAGCACAGAGCTAGTCCGCCCCGCATGTCAGTGCCGCCCCCCCCCCCGCACAAATATAAAAGCATCGCACAGCAGCGATGCCTTTGTATCTGTGGAGTAACTCCCAGCCAGAGCAGCTCCTGCGGCTGGCCGGGAGTTGCGTGTCGCTGCCGCTGGCCGTAGCGGCTGCGTGATACGTCACGCAGCCGCCGTGCCAGGCCCCCCCAATAATCCAGCCACGCCTGCATTGGCCGGACCGCGCCTACTAAACGGCGGCTTAACGCCGCCGTTCAGCCCCCTCCCACCCAGCGACCGCCTCTGTCTCAGAGGCAATCGCTGGACACCGACAACTGCCATGCGCCGACGCCGCAGTGCGCTGGTGCAGTTCCGACCCGATTGCTGCGCTGCGACAAACTGCAGCGAGCGATCGGGTCGGAATGACCCCCAATATGTGGGATGTTGAAGGTTTGCCCGGAGCCCCAGGTGGGGGTATAGGCCCTCATTCCGAGTTGATCGCTCGCTAGCTGCTTTTAGCAGCATTGCACACGCTAGGCCGCCGCCCTCTGGGAGTGTATCTTAGCTTAGCAGAAATGCGAACGAAAGATTAGCAGAAAAGTGCTGACATTTTTTCAAGCAGTTTCAGAGTAGCTCCAGACCTACTCCTATTGCGATCACTTCAGTCTGTTTGGTTCCAGCCACTCCCCGGTTCCCAAGGCACGCCTGAATTTTCATCTGACACGCCTGCGTCTTTTAGCACACTCCCGGAAAACGGTCAGTTACCACCCAGAAACACCCACTTCCTGTCAATCTCTCACCGATCAGCAGAGCGACTGAAAAGAGTCGCTCGGCCTTGTGTAAAACTGCATAGTTTTTTGTGAAAGTACGTCGCCCGTACGCATGTGCAAAAATGCTGATTTTTAGCATGATGGCAGCGCTGCGAACAACGGCAACTAGCGATCAACTCGGAATGACCCCCATAGGTCGCTAGTGGGTATGGAGCCCCGGTTCCTATCACACCGGCTTCTCTCTGTACAAGCTGCGGATGTGCTGGGAAGTGTATGGGTGTATAAGGGTGTAGTATGGTATGCCGGTGGTCTGGCTCCCGGCGACCAGCATACCGGCGCCGGGAGCCGGACCGCCGGCATACCGACAGTGTGGCGAGCGCAAATGAGCCCCTTGCGGGCTCGCTGCGCTTGCCACGCTATTCTCCCTCCAGGGGGGTTGTGGACCCCCACGAGGGAAAATAAGTGTCGGTATGCCGGCTGTCGGGATTCCGGCGCCGGGATCCCGACAGCCGGCATACTGAAGACCACCCGGTGTATAAGTAGATCACACTGAATGTATTGAGGAGGGAGAAGAGGAAATATTTTCTAAATCAGATTTCACTTGATTTCCCACCAGTGGGAGTTATGAAGTATTGCAGGGAAAGGGATTATTATAGCACTGAGCACACATATTCCTTCATTGCTCCTGATTCACTTCCCCGAGGGTTTATATTATTGTTCTTAACAAACACTCATTAATAAACATACTTCATCCTTCTCAATATCGCACCTCATCTGATACGTCATTATCTGTTCTGCCACTTCATTATCACAGTAACCTGGGGAAACTAATGACAAATACACAATCCCAACAGATGTCAAATCGGGATGCAGTCAATTTACCTCCAATCAAAATCCCGACGGTTGAAATCCGGACAGCAATTGACCGACAGTCAAAATCCCGACAAGGTCAAAATCCCGACATGGACAAAATACCGACATTTAAAATACCGACTAGGTCAAAATACCGACATGTAAAATGCCGACAGGTCAAAATGCAGACATGAGTTTTTCATGATTTTTTCATTGAAACCAACTTGTTCATACTTTACCATCCCAGTGGACCTGGAGGGGGAATATAATAGTGTGCCGAGCGCAGGGAGGCACCGCGGTACACTTATATGGTGTCCATGTTGACTTATGTCGACATACACACACAAAAACAATGAAAACCGCATGTCGGTATTTTGACCTGTCGGCATTTTACATGTCGGTATTTTGACCTTGTCGGTATGTTGACCGTCTGTCAATTGCTGTCGGGATTTCGACTCTCTGTATTTTGATAGGAGGTATTTTATACCGATCCCGTAAAATCACCCACCTTCCCATTAATATACTTTCCCGTCACCCCCTGGATAAAGCACGTTCCGAAATAAGACTACATGGGGTATATTTACTAAGGTCCCGATTTTGACCGAGATGCCGTTTTTTCATCAAAGTGTCATCTCGGTAATTTACTAAACTCAAATCACGGCAGTGATGAGGGCATTCGTAATTTTTGGGTAGTCCATGAAAATAATTACGAATGAATACACCATCGGTCAAAACGCGGCTGTTTAAGTATGAATCTCGGTCATTTACTAAGAAGTGCAAAGCAAAAAAAAATAAAACACTGCCGTGAAAAATTACAACTCGTAAAAAAGTGCTAAAAAAACCCAGACCTGCTTTTTTAATCCGTGATTGTATAGGCATGCAGGGATCCATGAGATCCGTGCATGTATATCAGTGGGAAGGGGTGGGAAAGTGGTTATTTTCTTTAAAAAAATTGCGTGGGGTCCCCCCTCCTAAGCATAACCAGCCTCGGGCACTTTGAGCCGATCCTGGTTGCAGAAATATGGGGAAAAAATTGACATGGGTTCCCCCATATTTAAGCAACCAGCATCGGGCTCTGCGCCTGGTCCTGGTTCCAAAAATACGGGGGACAAAAAGAGTAGGGGTCCCCCGTATTTTTAAAACCAGCACCAGGCTCCACTAGCTGGACAGATAATGCCACAGCCGGGGGTCACTTTTATATAGTGCCCTGCGGCCGTGGCATCAAAAATCCAACTAGTCACCCCTGGCCGGGGTACCCTGGGGGAGTGGGGACCCCTTCAATCAAGGGGTCCCCCCCCCCCAGCCACCCAAGGGCCAGGGGTGAAGCCCGAGGCTGTCCCCCCCATCCAATTGGCTGCGGATGGGGGGCTGATAGCCTTTTGTGAAAATGAAAATATATTGTTTTTAGTAGCAGTACTACAAGGCCCAGCAAGCCTCCCCTGCATGCTGGTACTTGGAGAACCACAAGTACCAGCATGCGGTGGAAAAACGGGCCCGCTGGTACCTGTAGTACTACTACTAAAAAAATACCCAAAAAAAGACAAGACACACACACCTTGAAAGTAAAGATTTATTACATACATCCACACAAACATACAAACATACTTACCTATGGCCCCGCGAAGGTCGGTCCTCTTCTCCAGTAGAATCCAAGGGGTACCTGTTGAATAAATTATACTCACCAGCTCCAGGGTCCCAGGCTCCTCGTAGCATCCATTTGTAATCCACGTACTTGAATAAAATAAAAAAACGGACACCCGAGCCACGCACTGAAAGGGGACCCAAGTTTGCACATGGGTCCCCTTTCCCCGACTGCCAGAAACCCACTCTGACTTCTGTCTAAGTGGGTTTCTTCAGCCAATCAGGGAGCGCCACGTTGTAGCACCCTCCTGATCGGCTGTGTGCTCCTGTACTGACTGACAGGCAGCACGCGGCAGTGTTACAATGTAGCGCCTATGCGCTCCATTGTAACCAATGGTGGGAACTTTCTGCTCAGCGGTGAGGTCACTTTCGGTCAACCGCAGGGCAGAAAGTTCCCACCATTGGTTACAATGGAGCGCATAGGCGCTACATTGTAACACTGCCGTGTGCTGCCTGTCAGTCAGTACAGGAGCACACAGCCGATCAGGAGGGTGCTACAACGTGGCGCTCCCTGATTGGCTGAAGAAACCCACTTAGACAGAAGTCAGAGTGGGTTTCTGGCAGTCGGGGAAAGGGGACCCATGTGCAAACATGGGTCCCCTTTCAGTGCGTGGCTCGGGTGTCCGTTTTTTTATTTTATTCAAGTACGTGGATTACAAATGGATGCTACGAGGAGCCTGGGACCCTGGAGCTGGTGAGTATAATTTATTCAACAGGTACCCCTTGGATTCTACTGGAGAAGAGGACCAACCCGCGTGTGAACATAAGGTAAGTATGTTTGTATGTTTGTGTGGATGTATGTAATAAATCTTTACTTTCAAGGTGTGTGTGTCTTGTCTTTTTTTGGGTATTTTTTTTAGTAGTAGTACTACAGGTACCAGCGGGCCCGTTTTTCCGCCGCATGCTGGTACTTGTGGTTCTCCAAGTACCAGCATGCGGGGGAGGCTTGCTGGGCCTTGTAGTACTGCTACTAAAAACAATATCTTTTCATTTTCACAAAAGTCTATCAGCCCCCCATCCGCAGCCAATTGGATGGGGGGGACAGCCTCGGGCTTCACCCCTGGCCCTTGGGTGGCTGGGGGGGGACCCCTTGATTGAAGGGGTCCCCACTCCCCCAGGGTACCCCGGCCAGGGGTGACTAGTTGGATTTTTGATGCCACGGCCGCAGGGCACTATATAAAAGTGACCCCCGGCTGTGGCATTATCTGTCCAGCTAGTGGAGCCCGGTGCTGGTTTTAAAAATACGGGGGACCCCTACGCTTTTTGTCCCCCGTATTTTTGGAACCAGTACCAGGCGCAGAGCCCGATGCTGGTTGCTTAAATATGGGGGAACCCATGTCATTTTTTTTACCATATTTCTGCAACCAGGATCGGCTCAAAGAGCCCGAGGCTGGTTATGCTTAGGAGGGGGGACCCCACGCAATTTTTTTTTAAGTTTTACAGTGTTTATTTAAAAAAAAAAAAAAATGAACCCCAGCACGGATCACACAGATCCGGCCGAGATTCATTTTGAAAAAGTCGGCAGTGTTTTGCTAATCACTGCCGTAAAAAACAGAAAAAAAAAACGAATGACATCGACATCGGAAAACCCGAAAAGGCAAAATACGGCAGCTTAGTAAATTAGTCGTAATCAATTCAAAAAGTTGCAATTTTACACTGTTGATGTCATTCGTGATTGAACTTTGACCTTTTTCCGAAAATTACGAATGTTAGTAAATATACCCCCATGACTGGGGACACAGACTTAATAGGGATACGGTTCATAGGTCGACCTCACTTAGGTCGAATGTCATTAGGTCGACCACTATTGGTCGACATGCATTAGTTCAACACCTGGAAAAGGTCGATATGGCAAATGCCGACACATGAAAAGGTCAACATGAGTTTTTCAAAATTTTTTCCATTTTTTTTATTTTTTCATACTTTACGATCCACGTGGACTACAGTTGGGAATAGTAACCAGTGAAGTGAGCCATGCGAGGGGGGACGGTGCACTAATTGGGGTTCCCGGTCACTTTACGAAGAAAACTGCACCAAAAAATACAAAAAAAACTCTTGTCGACCTTTTTCCAGGTGTCGACCTAGTGCCTATTGACCAATAGTGGTTGACCTAATGAGTGTCGACCTAAAGAGGCTCGACCCAACAAACCCATTCCCACTAAATAACCCGCAATATACTGTGAGATTACGATCACTCCTCAGTCAGTAAGGGATCCGGTCTTAAGATCGACAGTGTCTAGGTCGACAATGTTTAGGTCGACCACTATAGGCCGACAGTCACTAGGTCGACATGGATGGAAGGTCAACAGGTTTCTAGGTCGACATGTGCTAGGTCGACAGGTCTAAAGGTCGACAAGAGTTTTTCAAAAAAAAAATCTTTTTTTGAATTTTTTCATACTTAACGATCCACGTGGACTACGATTGGAACGGTAAAGTGTGCCGAGCGAAGCGGTAGCGGAGCGAAGGCACCATGCCCGAAGCATGGCGAGCGAAGCGAGCCATGCGAGGAGACGCGGTGCACTAATTTGGGATCCCGGTCACTCTACGAAGAAAACAACACCAAAAAAAATAAAATTCCTCATGTCGACCTTTAGACCTGTCGAGCTAGCACATGTCGACCTAGAAACTCTGTCGACCTTCCATCCATGTCGACCTAGTGACTGTCGACCTATAGTGGTCGACCTAAACATTGTCGACCTAGACACTGTCGATTTGATGAACCACACCCGTCAGTAAAGGTGTAAGATAAGGGGGGTAATTACAGGCTCGCAGCCTGTGTGAAATAACCAGCATTATTCCACAGAATGGAAGGGATTAAGGGGCCATCGATAATTAAGTATCCTGCTCAATGTCAGTTGCTGCCGTGGATACTTGTGTACCAGAGCAATTTCATACCCCTCATCGCAACCCCAGACCTCTTTCCCATAAGACGGAGCGGAGCTACGGGAATCGTTGGTTCCTGCAAGCAAATTGCAGCAGATACGTGTTCATGAAGGTATAGAACGGGTAGATGGGAACTGATTAGATCATTTGCTAATGAAATGACTTGCCGGAAAGAGGTAACCGAGTTTGACAAAGGGAATCACCGTAGGCTGCGCGATGTGATGTTTCCAGGGTTACGCTGGACTGGAATACAGAAAATTTGGTAACCCGGATAGACTGGCCAGTTCAGCATCCAGATTAACCCCATTGAGAACCCCTGGGATGAATTGGAGCGACGGGTGCGTTCTAGACCAACTCGCCCTTCTTCAGTGTCGCAGTTGGTCGCTGTACTTAAGGCGGAATGGTAAGACACACCGCCTGCTGCTGTCCAGGAACTTGTGGACAGTTTGCTAAGAAGGGTGTCTGCAGTAATCACTGCACGTGGTGTACCTACAAAGTACTGACGTCAATAACATCTCGCTGATCTATTTGCTGTCAGTGTCCAATCACCTGTCTACATAGTGTATTATACTATCATAACTATTACACATAAAAATAGGATTTATGAATCCTTCCCATAGAACAGAGCGCCAATTTCTTTGGGAAATGATATATAGTTTTAATAGGAAATTTCTGCATCGCGACCTAGTGGCAGTACAGTTTTTTTTTTTTTTTTCTAAACTATTTTTATTGCAATCTCACATCGTACAGGATAAGTAAGCAGCATTTCGAGACATGAAATATAGTGTATAGTTAACAATGTATAACATAAAATAAATCATGCAAAATCCTCCTAGCAGGAGACAAGGAGTCACATATTATTCAGTCTCATATAATCCCAGGTAGAGATCCAAACATATTTTCAAGTTTTTCCTCTTATAATAACTTTTATACCCTTCCAATAAAAGGGAACATATGTAGAACTAGTGATATCAGGGAATTTATAGTGTGTTTTAATTACCAAAGCGGAGCATATTATAGATGGAACAAGATGTATCAATCATTGATTCTCCACTAGTAAAAACAGGGTATCCAAGAAAAAAAAAATCCCTAAACTTGTATAAAATACCTAAAACATAAAAAAATAAACCAACATGTAATGCCTACTATGGGACACTGGTCGTCGAACCATCCACAGCACAATCTTCCCATATCGGGGGTCTATATTTCCAAGCAGCCCGGTATACGATTGAATATAGAAGGAAGTGGAGAAGGGTCCAGAGAAGAAGAGAAAGGATAAGTCAGATGTTTAAGGGGTTAGGGTGGTCAATAGTGCGGAGGAGGTACCATGAGGTGGATTGAAAGCATTTGTCTATGGCTTGTTTAGTATGTAGGGGTAGTGTCAAAATGTAAGGGTTCCAACATTGGAACAAAGCAGGGGTGAGCCTCTCCTTATGGATAGAGGTCTCCAGCCAGTCCATGGTGAATAGAAAAAATAGTCTAGAGGTCACCATCGAAATATTAGGAGGTATGTTGTGAATCCACTGTTGCAGGATTGCCTTCCTGCCAGCTGCTGATAGTATCATAAGCAGCTTTTTGTTAGCCCTGGGGATGTCCGGTTGATCAGTCAGACATCCGAACAGTGCCCAGGAGGTAGTGCAACTAAAGGATATGCCTAAGGACATAGTTCCATAGTGATGTACCTCATGCCAAAACTGTGACACCAGAGCGCACTCCCAGAAGCAATGGAAGAGGTCGGCCCCCTCCATAAGGCATTTGGTGCATTTACTATCTTCTGAGATGCCCATCAGTGATCGGCGTTTAGGTGAAATGTATGCCCTATGGAGCATTTTATAGGCCATTTCTTGGTAAGAGCTTGCAGGAATAAGCTTCAAGGTCAACTGAAAGTGATTTAGGAGGGATTCAGGGGTGACCGTTGGGCAGTACAGTTTTTTGTTACATAACTTTTGCAGCATATTTTGGACAATGGGGGTCATTCCGAGTTGTTCGCTCGGTAATTTTTTTTTCGCAACAGAGCGATTAGTCGCTAATGCGCATGCGCAATGTCCGCAGTGCGACTGCGTCAAGTAAATTTGCTATGCAGTTAGGAATTTTACTGACGGCATTACGAGGTTTTTTCTTCGTTCTGGTGATCGGAGTGTGATTGACAGGAAGTGGGTGTTTCTGGGCGGAAAACAGGCCGTTTTATGGGAGTGTGCGAAAAAACGCTACCGTTTCTGGGAAAAACGCGGGAGTGGCTGGAGAAACGGGGGAGTGTCTGGGCGAACGCTGGGTGTGTTTGTGACGTCAAATCAGGAACGACAAGCACTGAACTGATCGCAGTGGCAGAGTAAGTCTGGAGCTACTCAGAAACTGCTAAGAAGTGTCTATTCACAATTTTGCTAATCTTTCGTTCGCAATTTTGATAAGCTAAGATTCACTCCCAGTAGGCGGCGGCTTAGCGTGTGCAAAGCTGCTAAAAGCAGCTTGCGAGCGAACAACTCGGAATGACCCCCAATGGACCTCATTCTGCTTGGATCGCTACTGAGACAGAAATAGCGACTTTCTCAATTCTGCTTCTGCTAAAACTGGCATGTGAAGAGACACCCAGAAAAGTAAAAGAGGCCGGCCAAAGCAATTGCAAAATTGCGTGTGCAGACGCAAAACTGCAATGCATACGCAGAAATCGTGCACCATCGACTGTTGCGGTGGCCCAGTGCTACTCAATGCAGTCGCACCAGGAGCCCGACGCCGGAATCCCGACAGCCGGCATATTACCGGCGGATGGAATGCCGACACCCCCCTGTAATTCCCAGAACCTGTGGTGAGCACAGCGGGCCTGAGAGGGGACTTGCTGACTCGCTGCCGGCATACCAGCAGACAGGATGTCGCTGTCGGTGTACTGACAGCCGGCATCCCGTATATGGGCCCTCATTCCGAGTTGGTCGGTCGCAAGGCGAATTTAGCAGAGTTGCTCACGCTAAGCCGCCGCCTACTGGGAGTGAATCTTAGCTTCTTAAGATTGCGACCGATGTATTCGCAATATTGCTATTACAAACTACTTCGCAGTTTCAGAGTAGCTCCAGACTTACTCTGCCTGTGCGATCAGTTCAGTGCTTGTCGTTCCTGGTTGACGTCACAAACACACCCAGCGTTCGCCCAGGCACTCCCACCGTTTCTCCAGCCACTCCTGCGTTTTTTCCGGAAACGGTAGCGTTTTCAGCCACACGCCCCTAAAACGCCGTGTTTCCGCCCAGTAACACCCATTTCCTGTCAATCACATTACGTTCGCCGGAGCGAAGAAAAAGCCGTGAGTAAAAATACTTTCTTCATAGTAAAGTTACTTGGCGCAGTCGCAGTGCGAACTTTGCGCATGCGTACTAAGCGGATTTTCACTGCGATGCGATGAAAAAGAACGAGCGAACAACTCGGAATGAGGGCCATTATTATTACGTTTTATTTATAAGGCGCCACAAGTGTTTTGCAGCGCCGTACAAAGGACAGTACAGGGAGACAAAACTCAGCATTACAGTAAATAACAGAAATAGAGTACAGGTAACAGAGAGCACCACACATTCTCAAGACATAATACAGCTAGGATGTAAGTAGTGAGGGAGTAATCATTGTACTACTTGGGGCTGGCGGCCATAGATGGAGATGAGTCTTTACCAGCAGGAGAGAAAGCGGTAAAGATGGTCGCTGAGTAGGGGAGAGCTGCGAGTGAAATGTGTCGAGAAGAAGGCTTAGATAACAAGAGAAAAGAGGGCCCTGCTCTGAAGAGCTTACAATCTAGTGGGAAGGGGCGACAGACAGATGACATGAGGTGCAAGCAGGCGGGAGGTAGCCTGATGGCAGTATGCAAGCAAAGCAGAGATGTTCAATGCATGGGGCAGGGGGATGAAGGAGCGGCCTCAGGACTAGGTTATGCATCGGAAGGGTACGCCTTGATGAATATCATCCCCATCTCCTATATATTAGGCCAAATCTGTGACTCTGTGCCTGGCCGTAACGCTGGGTGGAGTCACAGCGGTGGGCGGAGTAACAGAGCCTGTCACATGTGCAGCGTGATAGGTCCTGCTGCCTGTCCATCTCCCCCCTCCGCCACAGCGCCGGGGGAACAAAAGCTGCTGCCACAGGCATAGACATTAGGAGGGACGGGTGGCGCAGGAGAAGGCTTTCATAGCCCTCCCTGAGCCGCGTACACAGACCCGCCGCCTCCTCCGCACACATCCAGCTGTCCAGAGCCGGCCATAGGCATAGGCAAACTAGGCAATTGCCTAGGGCATTTGATATGCCTAGGGGCATCAGCAGCTTCTGCTGATTAAAATGATATGCGGCATGCCTATATTCTGTGTGTAGCATTTCATATGCAGATACAGCCACAGTCTCACACAGTATATAGGCATGCTGCATATCATTTTAATCAGCAGAAACTGCTTGTGCATCCTAGCCACATAGCAATGCAAATAAGATGCATTTTCATTAAAAACATGTGCCCAATGTTAGCACTGAGGCAAGATTTATGAGGACACATCTGTATGCAAGCAGAGGCAGAGATCACAGTGTTAGTGGCAGTGTGAGTGCTGTGTGCATGTGAGTGGGTTGGTTGTGCAGTAGTGTTCGGAATATGTGTAAGGAGCATTATGTGTGTCATGTAAAAATGCATTAATAATGTGCAACATATGTGTAAGGGGCACTATGTGTGTCATTATGTGTATAAGGGCATTAATAATGTGCGGCATATGTGTAACAGGGTACTACTGTATGTGTGTCATTATGTGTATAGGGGCACTAATAATGTGCAGCAAATGTGTAGGGGGCACTATGTGTGTCATTATGTGTATAAGGGCATTAATAATGTGCAGCATATGTGTAAGGGACATTATGTGTAAAAGGGCATTAATAAAGGTTGTCATAATGTGTAAGGCACATTATGTTTATAAGGACATTAATAATATGTCTCATATGTGTAAGGGACATTACTGTGTGGCATTATGTGTATAAGGTGCTCTACTATGTGACATTGCATATAGAAAGGGCACTACTGTGTCGTCTAATGTGAATAAAGAGCAATAGGGTGGGGTGTAATGTGAATAAGGAGCAATTCAGTGTGATATAATGTGAATAAGGGGCTCTACTGTGAGGAGTAACGTTTATAAGGTAAAGTGATACTACTGTGGGATGTAATATGAATTATGGACACTATTGCATGATCAAATGTGGATAAAGTTGCAGTACTGTGTGGCGTAATTGGAATTGGGGTTACTATTGTGTGGCCATGCCCCTTGCCAGCAAAAACACACCCCTTTTTGGGCTGTGTGCCAAATGTGCGAACTGTTCCTATTTAAAATATAGGGGGTACAAACACCAAAATAAGGACTGCTATGGATGAGGGGTGGTGGTGCTGGGAAAGAGGTGCAAGGTCAGAGGCGGAACCAGCGGTGGTGCTAGGGGGCACCAGCCAAAATCTTGCCTAGGGCATCATATTGGTCAGGGCCGGCTCTGCAGCTGTCAGCTCTCCTGCTGTGACAGGAGCTGAGTGCTGCAGTGACATAAACTTCTGCAGCACTCACCTCCTGTCACAGAGAAGAGCCGGCACACACACACACTCCAGTCTCTACAGGCAAGCTGGAAACACTCCCGGAGCGAGAGAGAATATAACCGCGAGGCCACGCCCCTTTTACATTAGGTCACACCCACTTTTTGGCCACCACACTCCACGAGCAGAATGGGGGGGGGGGATGTGTGTAATAGTAGCACAGACTGCCTCTGGATACTGGACTGTTTACCAGCCTGCAGCAGCCGGCCACAGCCCCAACGGTGAGTCCCTCCGGCCATCCTACCACTGTATCTATATCTGGTCGCCACTTTACACAAGTCTCCGCTTCTGGTGTCCACCCCCTCCACTACTTCCCCCCCTCTCTTCATCAGCTTCCTCACTGCGGACCCTCCCTACCGCCCCGCGTCTCTCTATCCCCTCCCTACCGCCCCGCATCTCTCTATCCCCTCCCTACCGCCTCGCGTCTCTCTATCCCCTCCCTACCGCCCCGCGTCTCTCTATCCCCTCCCTACCGCCCCGCGTCTCTCTATCCCCTCCCTACCGCCCCGCGTCTCTCTATCCCCTCCCTACCGCCCCCCCGTCTCTCTGTACCCTCCCTACCGCCCCGCCTCTCTGTATCTCCTCCCTACCGCCCCGCATCTCTGTATCCCCTCCCTACCGCCCCGCCTCTCTGTATCTCCTCCCTACCGCCCTGCATCTCTGTATCCCCTCCCTACCGCCCCCCCCTCTCTGTATCTCCTCCCTACCGCCCTGCATCTCTGTATCCCCTCCCTACCGCCCCGCGTCTCTCTATCCCCTTCCTACCACCCCGCGTCTCTGTATCCCCTCCCTACCGCCCTGCGTCTCTGTATCCCCTCCCTACCGCCCCGCGTCTCTGCATCCCCTCCCTACCGCCCCGCGTCTCTGTATCCCCTCCCTACCGCCCCGTATCTCTCTATCCCCTCCCTACCGCCTCGCCTCTCTGTATCTCCTCCCTACCGCCCCGCCTCTCTGTATCCCCTCCCTGCCGCCCCGCCTCTCTGTATCTCCTCCCTACCGCCCCGCCTCTCTGTATCTCCTCCCTACCGCCCTGCATCTCTGTATCCCCTCCCTGCCGCCCCGCGTCTCTGTATCCGTGTCCTATATATTGTTACACATACAATCACATAGTTATAGGTCCCGCACCCCCCCTCCACCCGCAGCATCTACATACTCCCTGCCTCATCCGCGGTCCCCCCCACACCCGCTACATTCTGTACATCGTGCCCTGCAGGCGCTGTTCACGCCATCGCAAGGGGCCACGTCCCCTTCAACATCGGAAGCCCTTTCGTCGTGCAATATTTAACCACTAACAAACCTAGGAATGCAGGTAATACTCCATATAATACAAATATTGAACCCCAGCAACGCGTGCAGGGGTTAAGGGGGCGTAGCCCCTTTCGACGGTGTGAAGAGCGCCCGTAGGGTGTGATGAAGCACCTAGTTTCCTTTATACTTGCCTACACTAAATTCCAGTGTGCAGGGTGTATCAGTGTAATCTGCATCATGATGACCCTGTCCTAGCTGCACAAATGTAAAATACATGGGGCCAAATGCAACAGATTGCGATTTTTGACGTTACCTAAAAAACTTACGATCTTGTATTGGAAATTGCAAATGTAATAAGTTCCTATTTTTAAGTGTGCAACACAAATCATATGCAACTTTTACAATTTTTAGAAAAGAAAAGTTGTGCCTTTTAGACCAAACTGAATACACGGTGGGTGTACTGGGCCATGAAAGAAACTCACTCATTGGCATCCAAAATTGTTTAAATAGTTTGTAGGAATGTAGGCATCTAAGGGGTTAAAAAATAAAAAAACGCGTAAATCGGGACCAGCATGTTAGGCGCGGTGGCTCTCGCCAGCGCCCGACCATTGTTAAGCAACGGTACCGGTGCGTCATGTCCGCCGCGCCTCCTCCTGCTCCCCGCACGCTGTTCGCACTGAGCCGCCGGGTCCTTGGCAATGGGGACGCCACAGGCGGACCGCGTTCCCCGTTGCCATATAATTAAATTATCACCTGTCAGCGTGTGGTCGTGCAGCAGGGCAGCTGCACGACATTATCAATTTAGGTTCTCTGCAGCTATTGGTGCAGATACCTGTTATATTCTCCCTCAGTGTCTTACACAGACGCCGGTGATAGCTTCCTGTGAGCTGTTCCTGCTCTGGAGAATTCCCTGTTCGGTGTTCGGTGTTCTGTGATCTGGTTTACCTTGTTCCAGTGGTCCTGTGTCCTGGTGTTCGGAAGCCTGTCATTGGAGTCCTTCCAGCCCTCCAGTCGGTAGAAACCTGTGTCTGTGATCTCGGGGTTCACGTGCACCTGCGGTTGTTCCCCCCGGTGTTGTAAGTAGCGGCTTTTGCCGCGTCTTGCGGCCTAGGCCGTAGTATTTTCGTTATACTTGTTGCTGGTGTTTTTGCGGAGGTTTTCCGCCCTAGCTGTCCTCCCCGGTACACGACGGTGCCGTGTAGGGTGTGGACAGTGTTACCTTTGTTGTCTTTTTCCATTGGCGGCCGTGCCGCACATACGTTTTGTTTGAGTTCTGTAGTAGCTCCTAGCTCTGTGTTTTTCTTAGTTAGAGGTCCCCTTGTTCTCGCCCCGTCTCAGTTTACGCCTTGTCTCCAATTAAGACCGGGGGGCATCGGAGTTGGGCAGACTTAATCCGCCCTTCAAACGCGGCTGCCGTGGGCCCAAGAAAACATAGTCTCGCAGGCGTAGACTGACCACGCGGGTGGGACAACGGAGTTAGGGTCCTAGGGGTTGCTGTTGAACTTCGCTCTTATTACAGCATCAAGTTCCTGTGCTCAGGACTTACCCACTCAGTATGTTACGTTCTGAGCACAGACAACGTAACACAGCACACATAAGAGAATATATGTATACATGGATTCCCTTTTCCTGAATGGCCGGCCTCCATGTGACTTGTGTCACTTGGAGACCCGCCAGCCAATCAGGGATCGCCAAGGCATAGCACTCTCCTCATTGTCTGTGTGCTCCTCACCTGTCAATCAAGCGGAGCCCATAGACTTCAATGAGAAGAAAAAATCCCCATTGAAGTCTATGGGTAGGAACCAGCATTCTATCGCAGACCGCAAGGTTAATTGAGGTCACCCACAAGAGTGTCCTCAATTAACCTTGAGGTCTGCGGTAGACCGCCGGTTCCAATCCATAGACTTCAATGGGGATTGGAGACCCGCCCCTTGTTTAGCTGGTGGGTCTCCAAGTGACACAAGTCACGTGGAGACCGGCCATTCGGAAAAAGGGAATCCATGTATACATACACGGATTCTCTTATGTGCGCTGATCCAGGTTACTAATTTTTATTTTTTAACCCCATGGATGCCTACATGGACCCAAGAGGACCGATCTACACTGGATATAGGTAAGTATATACTGTATATATACTTTTTTTTTACAGGTACCCTATGGATTACTACTTGACAAGGGGACCGAGGGGCTACGTAGGACAGTAGGTGTGTGTGTGTGTGTGTGTGTGTGTGTGTGTGTGTGTGTAAGTATGTTTTATTAACGTTATACTGTCACAGTGTCCGTGTTCTCTGTTCATTTAAATATTTATTTTACAGGTGGAACTACAGGTACCAGCGGGCCCTTTAATGCCTCGCATGATGGTACTTGTGGTTCTCCAAACACCTTCATGTGGGGGAGGCTTTCTGGGACCTGTAGTTCCACAAGTAAAAGAACATATTTTATCTTTATTTTACACTTGGGCCATCAGCCTGGAATTCACAGCCCAGGAATGCAGGGGCAGACCCGAGCTTTAGCGCTGGCCCTTTGGTGCCTGGAGGGGGGGCCCCTTTATTGGAACCCCATCCAGGGCAATTTTTTCCCTGTACTTTAGCAAGCAGGACCGGTTTTAAGAGCCCATAGTTAGTTATGCTTTGGGGGGATGGACAGGGGAATGGCACGTCTTTTGTTTTTTACTTTTTTAACTCTTTCTTTACTTTTACAGACAGAAGCATGCACGGATCTCACTGATCTGTGCAAGCTTCTGGCAAACTCGCCAGCCAGATGCTGGACTATTGGGGGTAATTCTGAGTTGATCGCAGCAGGAACTTTGGCCCTCATTCCGAGTTGTTCGCTCGTTCATTTTCTTCGCATCGCAGCGATTTTCCGCAAACTGCGCATGCGCAATGTTCGCACTGCGGCTGCGCCAAGTAAAATTGCTAAGAAGTTTGGTATTTTACTCACGGCATTACAAGGTTTTTTCTTCGTTCTGCTGATCGTAGTGTGAGTGACAGGAAGTGGGTGTTACTGGGCGGAAACTGGCCGTTTTAGGGGAGTGTTTGGAAAAACGCTGCCATTTCTGGGAAAAACGCGGGAGTGGCTGGAGAAACGGGGGAGTATCTGGGCGAACGCTGGGTGTGATTGTGACATCAAACCAGGAACGACAAGCACTAAACTGATCGCACTGGAAGAGTAAGTCTCGAGCTACTCAGAAACTGCAAAGTAAAATCTTTTCGCAATATTGCGAATACTTCGTACGCACTTCTGCTAAGCTAAGATTCACTCCCAGAGGGCGGCGGCTTAGCGTGTGCACTGCTGCGAAAAGCGGCTAGCGAGCGAACAACTCGGAATGAGGGCCTTTGTTAGCAATTGGGCAAAACCATGTGCACTGCAGGGGAGGCAGCTATAACATGTGCAGAGAGAGTTAGATTTGGGTGTGGTGTGTTCAATCTGCAATCTAAATTGCAGTGTAAAAATAAACCAGCCAGTATTTACCCTGCACAGAAACAAAATAACCCACCCAAATCTAACTCTCTCTGCACATGTTATATCTGCCTCCCCTGCAGTGCACATGGGCCCTCATTCCGAGTTGTTCGCTCGATAGCTGCTTTTAGCAGCATTGCACACGCTAAGCCGCCGCCCTCTGGGAGTGAATCTTAGCTTAGCAGAATTGCGAACGAAAGGTTCGCAAAATAGCGAATAGAAAATTCTTAGCAGTTTCTGAGTAGCTCGAGACTTACTCCTACACTGCGATCAGTTCATTCCTTTTCGTTCCTGGTTTGACGTCACAAACACACCCAGCGTTCGCCCAGCCACTCCCCCGTTTCTCCAGACACTCCCGCGTTTTTCCCTGAAACGCCTGCGTTTTTCCGCACACTCCCATAAAACGGCCAGTTTCCGCCCAGAAACACCCACTTCCTGTCAATCACACTACGATCAGCAGAACGAAGAAAATACCTTGTAACGCCGTGAGTAAAAATATCAAACCTTTGAGCAAATTTACTTGGCGCAGGTGCACTGCGAACATTGCGCATGCGCAGTTTGCGACTAATCGCTCCGAAGCGAAAGGAAATAACGAGCGAACAACTCGGAATGAGGGCCTTGGTTTTGCCCAATTGCTAACAAACTTGCTGCTGCGATCAACTCAGAATTACCCCCATTGTACTGGCAATTTATGGTAAGGTTTTGTGTGCCATTTGGAAAATAGGACCCTATTACTAGAGATGAGCGCCTGAAATTTTTCGGGTTTTGTGTTTTGGTTTTGGGTTCGGTTCCGCGGCCGTGTTTTGGGTTCGAACGCGTTTTGGCAAAACCTCACCGAATTTTTTTTGTCGGATTCGGGTGTGTTTTGGATTCGGGTGTTTTTTTCAAAAAACACTAAAAAACAGCTTAAATCATAGAATTTGGGGGTCATTTTGATCCCAAAGTATTATTAACCTCAAAAACCATAATTTACACTCATTTTCAGTCTATTCTGAATACCTCACACCTCACAATATTATTTTTAGTCCTAAAATTTGCACCGAGGTCGCTGTGTGAGTAAGATAAGCGACCCTAGTGGCCGACACAAACACCGGGCCCATCTAGGAGTGGCACTGCAGTGTCACGCAGGATGTCCCTTCCAAAAAACCCTCCCCAAACAGCACATGACGCAAAGAAAAAAAGAGGCGCAATGAGGTAGCTGTGTGAGTAAGATTAGCGACCCTAGTGGCCGACACAAACACCGGGCCCATCTAGGAGTGGCACTGCAGTGTCACGCAGGATGGCCCTTCCAAAAAACCCTCCCCAAACAGCACATGACGCAAAGAAAAAAAGAGGCGCAATGAGGTAGCTGTGTGAGTAAGATTAGCGACCCTAGTGGCCGACACAAACACCGGGCCCATCTAGGAGTGGCACTGCAGTGTCACGCAGGATGTCCCTTCCAAAAAACCCTCCCCAAACAGCACATGACGCAAAGAAAAAAAGAGGCGCAATGAGGTAGCTGTGTGAGTAAGATTAGCGACCCTAGTGGCCGACACAAACACCGGGCCCATCTAGGAGTGGCACTGCAGTGTCACGCAGGATGTCCCTTCCAAAAAACCCTCCCCAAACAGCACATGACGCAAAGAAAAAAAGAGGCGCAATGAGGTAGCTGACTGTGTGAGTAAGATTAGCGACCCTAGTGGCCGACACAAACACCGGGCCCATTTAGGAGTGGCACTGCAGTGTCACGCAGGATGTCCCTTCCAAAAAACCCTCCCCAATCAGCACATGATGCAAAGAAAAAGAAAAGAAAAAAGAGGTGCAAGATGGAATTGTCCTTGGGCCCTCCCACCCACCCTTATGTTGTATAAACAAAACAGGACATGCACACTTTAACCAACCCATCATTTCAGTGACAGGGTCTGCCACACGACTGTGACTGATATGACGGGTTGGTTTGGACCCCCCCAAAAAAAGAAGCAATTAATCTCTCCTTGCACAAACTGGCTCTACAGAGGCAAGATGTCCACCTCATCATCACCCTCCGATATATCACCGTGTACATCCCCCTCCTCACAGATTATCAATTCGTCCCCACTGGAATCCACCATCTCAGCTCCCTGTGTACTTTGTGGAGGCAATTGCTGCTGGTCAATGTCTCCGCGGAGGAATTGATTATAATTCATTTTAATGAACATCATCTTCTCCACATTTTCTGGATGTAACCTCGTACGCCGATTGCTGACAAGGTGAGCGGCGGCACTAAACACTCTTTCGGAGTACACACTTGTGGGAGGGCAACTTAGGTAGAATAAAGCCAGTTTGTGCAAGGGCCTCCAAATTGCCTCTTTTTCCTGCCAGTATAAGTACGGACTGTGTGACGTGCCTACTTGGATGCGGTCACTCATATAATCCTCCACCATTCTATCAATGTTGAGAGAATCATATGCAGTGACAGTAGACGACATGTCCGTAATCGTTGTCAGGTCCTTCAGTCCGGACCAGATGTCAGCATCAGCAGTCGCTCCAGACTGCCCTGCATCACCGCCAGCGGGTGGGCTCGGAATTCTGAGCCTTTTCCTCGCACCCCCAGTTGCGGGAGAATGTGAAGGAGGAGATGTTGACAGGTCGCGTTCCGCTTGACTTGACAATTTTGTCACCAGCAGGTCTTTCAACCCCAGCAGACTTGTGTCTGCCGGAAAGAGAGATCCAAGGTAGGCTTTAAATCTAGGATCGAGCACGGTGGCCAAAATGTAGTGCTCTGATTTCAACAGATTGACCACCCGTGAATCCTTGTTAAGCGAATTAAGGGCTCCATCCACAAGTCCCACATGCCTAGCGGAATCGCTCCGTGTTAGCTCCTCCTTCAATGTCTCCAGCTTCTTCTGCAAAAGCCTGATGAGGGGAATGACCTGACTCAGGCTGGCAGTGTCTGAACTGACTTCACGTGTGGCAAGTTCAAAGGGCATCAGAACCTTGCACAACGTTGAAATCATTCTCCACTGCGCCTGAGACAGGTGCATTCCACCTACTATATCGTGCTCAATTGTATAGGCTTGAATGGCCTTTTGCTGCTCCTCCAACCTCTGAAGCATATAGAGGGTTGAATTCCACCTCGTTACCACTTCTTGCTTCAGATGATGGCAGGGCAGGTTCAGTAGTTTTTGGTGGTGCTCCAGTCTTCTGTACGTGGTGCCTGTACGCCGAAAGTGTCCCGCAATTCTTCCGGCCACCGACAGCATCTCTTGCACGCCCCTGTCGTTTTTTTTAAAATTCTGCACCACCAAATTCAAGGTATGTGCAAAACATGGGACGTGCTGGAATTTGCCCATATTTAATGCACACACAATATTGCTGGCGTTGTCCGATGCCACAAATCCACAGGAGAGTCCAATTGGGGTAAGCCATTCCGCGATGATCTTCCTCAGTTGCCGTAAGAGGTTTTCAGCTGTGTGCGTATTCTGGAAAGCGGTGATACAAAGCGTAGCCTGCCTAGGAAAGAGTTGGCGTTTGCGAGATGCTGCTACTGGTGCCGCCGCTGCTGTTCTTGCGGCGGGAGTCCATACATCTACCCAGTGGGCTGTCACAGTCATATAGTCCTGACCCTGCCCTGCTCCACTTGTCCACATGTCCGTGGTTAAGTGGACATTGGGTACAACTGCATTTTTTAGGACACTGGTGAGTCTTTTTCTGACGTCCGTGTACATTCTCGGTATCGCCTGCCTAGAGAAGTGGAACCTAGATGGTATTTGGTAACGGGGGCACACTGCCTCAATAAATTGTCTAGTTCCCTGTGAACTAACGGCGGATACCGGACGCACGTCTAACACCAACATAGTTGTCAAGGCCTCAGTTATCCGCTTTGCAGCAGGATGACTGCTGTGATATTTCATCTTCCTCGCAAAGGACTGTTGAACAGTCAATTGCTTACTGGAAGTAGTACAAGTGGGCTTACGACTTCCCCTCTGGGATGACCATCGACTCCCAGCAGCAACAACAGCAGCGCCAGCAGCAGTAGGCGTTACACGCAAGGATGCATCGGAGGAATCCCAGGCAGGAGAGGAATCGTCAGAATTGCCAGTGACATGGCCTGCAGGACTATTGGCATTCCTGGGGATGGAGGAAATTGACACTGAGGGAGTTGGTGGGGTGGTTTGCGTGAGCTTGGTTACAAGAGGAAGGGATTTACTGGTCAGTGGACTGCTTCCGCTGTCACCCAAAGTTTTTGAACTTGTCACTGACTTATTATGAATGCGCTGCAGGTGACGTATAAGGGAGGATGTTCCGAGGTGGTTAACGTCCTTACCCCTACTTATTACAGCTTGACAAAGGGAACACACGGCTTGACACCTGTTGTCCGCATTTCTGGTGAAATACCTCCACACCGAAGAGCTGATTTTTTTGGTATTTTCACCTGGCATGTCAACGGCCATATTCCTCCCACGGACAACAGGTGTCTCCCCGGGTGCCTGACTTAAACAAACCACCTCACCATCAGAATCCTCCTGGTCAATTTCCTCCCCAGCGCCAGCAACACCCATATCCTCCTCATCCTGGTGTACTTCAACACTGACATCTTCAATCTGACTATCAGGAACTGGACTGCGGGTGCTCCTTCCAGCACTTGCAGGGGGCGTGCAAATGGTGGAAGGCGCATGCTCTTCACGTCCAGTGTTGGGAAGGTCAGGCATCGCAACCGACACAATTGGACTCTCCTTGTGGATTTGGGATTTCGAAGAATGCACAGTTCTTTGCTGTGCTGCTTTTGCCAGCTTGAGTCTTTTCATTTTTCTAGCGAGAGGCTGAGTGCTTCCATCCTCATGTGAAGCTAAACCACTAGCCATGAACATAGGCCAGGGCCTCAGCCGTTCCTTGCCACTCCGTGTCGTAAATGGCATATTGGCAAGTTTACGCTTCTCCTCCGACAATTTTATTTTAGGTTTTGGAGTCCTTTTTTTTCTGATATTTGGTGTTTTGGATTTGACATGCTCTGTACTATGACATTGGGCATCGGCCTTGGCAGACGACGTTGCTGGCATTTCATCGTCTCGGCCATGACTAGTGGCAGCAGCTTCAGCACGAGGTGGAAGTGGATCTTGATCTTTCCCTAATTTTGGAACCTCAACATTTTTGTTCTCCATATTTTAATAGGCACAACTAAAAGGCACCTCAGGTAAACAATGGAGATGGATACTAGTATACAATTATGGACTGCCTGCCGAGTGCAGACACAGAGGTAGCCACAGCCGTGAACTACCGTACTGTACTGTGTCTGCTGCTAATATAGACTGGTTGATAAAGAGATGTCTATGTAACTATGTATGTATAAAGAAGAAAGAAAAAAAAACCACGGTTAGGTGGTATACAATTATGGACGGACTGCCTGCCGAGTGCAGACACAGAGGTAGCCACAGCCGTGAACTACCGTACTGTACTGTGTCTGCTGCTAATATAGACTGGTTGATAAAGAGATGTCTATGTAACTATGTATGTATAAAGAAGAAAGAAAAAAAAACCACGGTTAGGTGGTATACCATTATGGACGGACTGCCTGCCGAGTGCAGACACAGAGGTAGCCACAGCCGTGAACTACCGTACTGTACTGTGTCTGCTGCTAATATAGACTGGTTGATAAAGAGATGTCTATGTAACTATGTATGTATAAAGAAGAAAGAAAAAAAAACCACGGTTAGGTGGTATACAATTATGGACGGACTGCCTGCCGAGTGCAGACACAGAGGTAGCCACAGCCGTGAACTACCGTACTGTACTGTGTCTGCTGCTAATATAGACTGGTTGATAAAGAGATGTCGTAGTAGTATGTATGTATAAAGAAGAAAAAAAAACCACGGTTAGGTGGTATATACAATTATGGACGGGCTGCCGAGTGCCGACACAGAGGTAGCCACAGCCGTGAACTACCGCACTGTACTGTGTCTGCTGCTAATATATAGACTGGTTGATAAAGAGATAGTATACTCGTAACTAGTATGTATGTATAAAGAAAGAAAAAAAAACCACGGTTAGGTGGTATATACAATTATGGACGGGCTGCCGAGTGCCGACACAGAGGTAGCCACAGCCGTGAACTACCGCACTGTACTGTGTCTGCTGCTAATATATAGACTGGTTGATAAAGAGATAGTATACTCGTAACTAGTATGTATGTATAAAGAAAGAAAAAAAAACCACGGTTAGGTGGTATATACAATTATGGACGGGCTGCCGAGTGCCGACACAGAGGTAGCCACAGCCGTGAACTACCGCACTGTACTGTGTCTGCTGCTAATATAGACTGGTTGATAAAGAGATAGTATACTCGTAACTAGTATGTATGTATAAAGAAAGAAAAAAAAACCACGGTTAGGTGGTATATACAATTATGGACGGGCTGCCGAGTGCCGACACAGAGGTAGCCACAGCCGTGAACTACCGCACTGTACTGTGTCTGCTGCTAATATATAGACTGGTTGATAAAGAGATAGTATACTCGTAACTAGTATGTATGTATAAAGAAAGAAAAAAAAACCACGGTTAGGTGGTATATACAATTATGGACGGGCTGCCGAGTGCCGACACAGAGGTAGCCACAGCCGTGAACTACCGCACTGTACTGTGTCTGCTGCTAATATATAGACTGGTTGATAAAGAGATAGTATACTCATAACTAGTATGTATGTATAAAGAAAGAAAAAAAAACCACGGTTAGGTGGTATATACAATTATGGACGGGCTGCCGAGTGCCGACACAGAGGTAGCCACAGCCGTGAACTACCGCACTGTACTGTGTCTGCTGCTAATATAGACTGGTTGATAAAGAGATAGTATACTCGTAACTAGTATGTATGTATAAAGAAAGAAAAAAAAACCACGGTTAGGTGGTATATACAATTATGGACGGGCTGCCGAGTGCCGACACAGAGGTAGCCACAGCCGTGAACTACCGCACTGTACTGTGTCTGCTGCTAATATAGACTGGTTGATAAAGAGATAGTATACTCGTAACTAGTATGACTATAAAGAAAGAAAAAAAAACCACGGTTAGGTGGTATATACAATTATGGACGGGCTGCCGAGTGCCGACACAGAGGTAGCCACAGCCGTGAACTACCGCACTGTACTGTGTCTGCTGCTAATATAGACTGGTTGATAAAGAGATAGTATACTACTAATATTATATATACTGGTGGTCAGGTCACTGGTCACTAGTCACACTGGCAGTGGCACTCCTGCAGCAAAAGTGTGCACTGTTTAATTTTAATATAATATTATGTACTCCTGGCTCCTGCTATAACCTATAACTGGCACTGCAGTGCTCCCCAGTCTCCCCCACAATTATAAGCTGTGTGAGCTGAGCACAGTCAGATATATATATACATTGATGCAGCACACTGGGCTGAGCAGTGCACACAGATATGGTATGTGACTGAGTCACTGTGTGTATCGTTTTTTTCAGGCAGAGAACGGATATATTAAATAAAACAAACAACTGCACTGTCTGGTGGTCACTGTGGTCGTCAGTCACTAAACTCTGCACTCTCTTCTACAGTATCACAGCCTCAGGTCAATCTCTCTCTCTCTCTCTCAACCCTAATCTAAATGGAGAGGACGCCAGCCACGTCCTCTCCCTATCAATCTCAATGCACGTGTGAAAATGGCGGCGACGCGCGGCTCCTTATATAGAATCCGAGTCTCGCGAGAATCCGACAGCGTCATGATGACGTTCGGGCGCGCTCGGGTTAACCGAGCAAGGCGGGAGGATCCGAGTCTGCTCGGACCCGTGAAAAAAACATGAAGTTCGTGCGGGTTCGGATTCAGAGAAACCGAACCCGCTCATCTCTACCTATTACATTTGCAATTTCTATTGATTTCTATGGGAAAACATCTTGATGCAATTTCAGCATTGTGATTTTTGGTATTGTTTGAAAACATGCGATTAGGAAGGTATCTGCACCCTATTACATTTGCAGTTTGTGGAAAACGTGCAATTTTACGCAAAAAATCACAAGTTTCCAAAAATCGTTACCTATTTCATCTAGCCCCGGGTAGGAAGAGTCCTGGCCCACAACTGTAACGGGCATATTATTTATTAACATTGTTTTTACTAGCATAATGTAAAAATGTATGTTTTCACTAGAGATGAGCGGGTTCGGTTCCTCGGGATCCGAACCCCCCCGAACTTCACCCATTTTACACGGTTCCGAGGCAGCCTCGGATCTTCCCGCCTTGCTCGGTTAACCAGAACGCGCCCGAACGTCATCATCCCGCTATTGGATTCTCGCGAGATTCGTATTCTATATAAGGAGCCGCGCGTCGCCGCCATTTTCACTCGTGCTTTGGAGATTGAACGGAGAGGACGTGGCTGCATTCTCTCCCTGAAAAGCTCCGTAATCTGTACTCAGTGTGCTGCAAATATCTGTGCTCAGTGTGCTGCAAATATCTGTGCTCAGTGTGCTGCAAATATCTGTGCTCAGTGTGCTGCAAATATCTGTGCTCAGTGTGCTGCATACTGGGGACCACCAGTATTATAGTAGTACAGTACAGTAGGCCATTGCTGTATATCTTGTATCTCTGTGCTGCATTATTGTGAGCAGTATATACTATAGTAGGACAGTGCAGCATTTTGGTGACCAGCAGTATACATATATAGTACAGTACAGTAGGCCATTGCTGTATCTTGCAGCTCTGTGTCACTGCACGTATCCATTCCATATCTGTGCGGCATTTTTGTGAGCAGTATATATAGTATTACAGTGCAGCATTTTGGTGACCCAACAGTATATAGTTGTGTACAGTAGGCCATTGCTGTGTCTTGCAGCTCTGTGTCACTGCACGTATCCATTCCATATCTGTGCGGCAGATTTGTGAGCAGTATATATAGTATTACAGTGCAGCATTTTGGTGACCCAACAGTATATAGTTGTGTACAGTAGGCCATTGCTGTATCTTGCAGCTCTGTGTCACTCACTGCACGTATCCATTCCATATCTGTGCGGCATTTTTGTGAGCAGTATATAACTATATATAGTATTACAGTGCAGCATTTTGGTGACCCAACAGTATATAGTTGTGTACAGTAGGCCATTGCTGTATCTTGCAGCTCTGTGTCACTGCACGTATCCATTCCATATCTGTGCGGCATTTTTGTGAGCAGTATATATAGTATTACAGTGCAGCATTTTGGTGACCCAACAGTATATAGTTGTGTACAGTAGGCCATTGCTGTATCTTGCAGCTCTGTGTCACTGCACGTATCCATTCCATATCTGTGCGGCATTTTTGTGAGCAATATATAGTATTACAGTGCAGAATTTTGGTGACCCAACAGTATATAGTTGTGTACAGTAGGCCATTGCTGTATCTTGCAGCTCTGTGTCACTGAGTGCACGTATCCATTCCATATCTGTGCGGCATTTTTGTGAGCAGTATATATAGTATTACAGTGCAGCATTTTGGTGACCAACAGTATACATATATAGTACAGTACAGTAGGCCATTGCTATTGATATATTACTGGCATATAATTCCACACATTAAAAAATGGAGAACAAAAATGTGGAGGGTAAAATAGTGAAAGATCAAGATCCACTTCCACCTCATGCTGAAGCTGCTGCCACTAGTCATGGCCGAGACGATGAAATGCCATCAACGTCGTCTGCCAAGGCCGATGCCCAATGTCATAGTAGAGAGCATGTAAAATCCAAAAAACAAAAGTTCAGTAAAATAACCCAAAAATCTAAATTAAAAGCGTCTGAGGAGAAGCATAAACTTGCCAATATGCCATTTACGACACGGAGTGGCAAGGAACGGCTGAGGCCCTGGCCTATGTTCATTGCTAGTGGTTCAGCTTCACATGAGGATGGAAGCACTCATCCTCCCGCTAGAAAAATGAAAAGACTTAAGCTGGCAAAAGCACAGCAAAGAACTTTGCGTTCTTCTAAATCACAAATCCCCAAGGAGAGTCCAATTGTGTCGGTTGCGATGCCTGACCTTCCCAACACTGGACGGGAAGAGGTGGCGCCTTCCACCATTTGCACGCCCCCTGCAAGTGCTGGAAGGAGCACCCGCAGTCCAGTTCCTGATAGTCAAATTGAAGATGTCACTGTTGAAGTACACCAGGATGAGGATATGGGTGTTGCTGGCGCTGAGGAGGAAATTGACCAGGAGGATTCTGATGGTGAGGTGGTTTGTTTAAGTCAGGCACCCGGGGAGACACCTGTTGTCCGTGGGACGAATATGGCCATTGACATGCCTGGTCAAATTACAAAAAAAATCACCTCTTCGGTGTGGAATTATTTTAACAGAAATGCGGACAACAGGTGTCAAGCCGTGTGTTGCCTTTGTCAAGCTGTAATAAGTAGGGGTAAGGGCGTTAACCACCTATGAACATCCTCCCTTATACGTCACCTGGAGCGCATTCATCACAAGTCATTGACAAGTTCAAAAACTTTGGGTGACAGTGGAAGCAGTCCACTGACAACTAAATCCCTTCTTCCTCTTGTAACCAAGCTCCTGCCAACCACACCACCAACTCCCTCAGTGTCAATTTCCTCATTAGACAGGAAAACCAATAGTCCTGCAGGCCGGGTGGTCTTCAGTATGCCGACTGTCGGGATCCCGGCGCACAGTATACCGGCGCCGGAATCCCGACAGCCGGCATACTGACACTTTTTCTCCCTCAAGGGGGTCCGCGACCCTCCTGGAGGGAGAATAAAAAAGCGTGGTGCGCATAGCGCGCCACCGTGCCCGCAAGGGGCTCATTTGCACTCACCACGCTGTCGGTATGCCGGCGGTCGGGCTCCCGGCACCGGTATGCTGGTCACCGGGTGCCCGTCTGCCGGCATACCATACTACACCCCTGCAGGCCATGTCACTGGCAAGTCTGACGAGTCCTCTCCTGCCTGGGATTCCTCCGATGCATCCTTGAGTGTAACGCCTACTGCTGCTGGCGCTGCTGTTGTTGCTGCTGGGAGTCGATCGTCATCCCAGAGGGGAAGTCGGAAGACCACTTGTACTACTTCCAGTAAGCAATTGACTGTCCAACAGTCCTTTGCGAGGAAGATGAAATATCACAGCATTCATCCTGCTGCAAAGCGGATAACTCAGGTCTTGGCAGCTGCGTTGGTGTTAAACGTGTGTCCGGTATCCACCGTTAATTCACAGGGAATTAGAGAATTGTTTGAGGTACTGTGTCCCCGGTACCAAATACCATCTAGGTTCCATTTCTCTAGGCAGGCGATACCGAGAATGTACACAGACGTCAGAAAAAGACTCACCAGTGTCCTAAAAAATGCAGTTGTACCCAATGCCCACTTAACCACGGACATGTGAACAAGTGGAGCATGGCAGACTCAGGACTATATGACTGTGACAGCCCACTGGGTAGATGTATTGCCCCCCGCAGCAAGAACAGCAGCGGCGGCACCAGTAGCAGCATCTCGCAAACGCCAAATTATTCCTAGGCAGGCTACGCTTTGTATCACCGCTTTTCATAAGAGGCACACAGCTGACAACCTCTTACGGAAACTGAGGAACATCATCGCAGAATGGCTTACCCCAATTGGACTCTCCTGGGGATTTGTGACATCGGACAATGCCACCAATATTGTGCGTGCATTACATGTGGGCAAATTCCAGCACGTCCAATGTTTTGCACATACATTGAATTTGGTGGTGCAAATTTTTTTTAAAAACGACAGGGGCGTGCAAGAGATGCTGTCGGGGGCCCGAAGAATTGCGGGCCACTTTCGGCATTCAGCCACCGCGTGCCGAAGACTGGAGCATCAGCAAACACTCCTGAACCTGCCCCGCCATCAGCTGAAGCAAGAGGTGGTAACGAGGTGGAATTCAACCCTCTATATGCTTCAGAGGATGGAGGAGCAGCAAAAGGCCATTCAAGCCTATACATCTACCTACGATATAGGCAAAGGAGGGGGAATGCACCTGACCCAAGCGCAGTGGAGAATGATTTCAACGTTGTGCAAGGTTCTGCAACCCTTTGAACTTGCCACACGTGAAGTCAGTTCAGACACTGCCAGCCTGAGTCAGGTCATTCCCCTCATCAGGCTTTTGCAGAAGAAGCTGGAGAGATTGAAGGAGGAGCTAAAACGGAGCGATTCCGCTAGGCATGTGGGACTTGTGGATGGAGCAATTAATTCGCTTAACCAGGACTCACAGGTGGTCAATCTGTTGAAATCAGAGCACTACATTTTGGCCACCGTGCTCGATCCTAGGTTTAAAGCCTACGTTGTATCTCTCTTTCCGGCAGACACAAGCCTGCAGATGTTCAAAGACCTGCTGGTGAGACACTTGTCAATTCAAGTGGAACGTGACCCGTCAACAGCTCCTCCTTCACCTTCTCCCGCAACTGGGGCTGCGAGGAAAAGGCTAAGAATTCCGAGCCCACCGGCTGGCGGTGATGCAGGGCAGTCTGGAGCGAGTGCTGACATCTGGTCCGGACTGAAGGACCTGCCAACGATTACTGACATGTCGTCTACTGTCACTGCATATGACTCTGTCACCATTGAAAGAATGGTGGAGGATTATATGAGTGACCGCATCCAAGTAGGTACGTCAGACAGTCCGTACGTATACTGGCAGGAAAAAGAGGCAATTTGGAGGCCCTTGCACAAACTGGCTTTATTTTACCTAAGATGCCACCCCTCCAGTGTGTACTCCGAAAGAGTGTTTAGTGCAGCCGGTCACCTTGTCAGCAATCGGCGTACGAGGTTACTTCCAGAAAATGTGGAGAAGATGATGTTCATCAAAATGAATTATAATCAATTCCTCCGTGGAGACATTCGCCATCAATTGCCTCCAGAAAGTACACAGGGACCTGAGATGGTGGATTCCAGTGGGGACGAATTAATAATCTGTGAGGAGGGGGATGTACACACTGAAAGGGGTGAGGAATCGGACTATGAGGAGAGATTGATTGCTTCTTTTTTGGTGGGGGCCCAAACCAACCAGTCATTTCAGCCACAGTCGTGTGGCAGACCCTGTCACTGAAATGATGGGTTTGTTAAAGTGTGCATGTCCTGTTTATACAACATAAGGGTGGGTGGGAGGGCCCAAGGACAATTCCATTTGCACCTCTTTTTTCTTTAATTTATCTTTGCATCATGTGATGTTTGGGGCCAATTTTTTTAAGTGCCGTCCTGTCTGACACTGCAGTGCCACTCCTAGATGGGCCAGGGGTTTGTGCCGGCCACTTGGGTCGCTTAGCTTAGTCATCCAGCGACCTCGGTGCAAATTTTAGGACTAAAAATAATATTGTGATGTGTGAGGTGTTCAGAATAGACTCGAAATAAGTGGAAATTATGGTTATTGAGGTTAATAATACTATGGGATCAAAATTACCACCAAATTCTATGATTTAGGCTGTTTTTGAGGGGTTTTTGAAAAAAAACACCCGAATCTAAAACTCACCCGAATCCGACAAAAAAATTTCAGGGAGGTTTTACCAAAACGCGTCTGAATCCAAAACACGGCCGCGGAACCGAATCCAAAACCAAAACACAAAACCCGAAAAATGTCCGGTGCACATCTCTAGTTTTCACACCCTTTTCACATTATTTTAGTATCACCTGAATGTATTAAAGGGCTTTTGGAGCAATCTTTCATAAAAAACTGGCGCAAACCCTTTAACCCCTTCAGTGGCGTTTTTTTTCCGAATTGGTCATACCTCCCAGGGCAGGTTTTTAATTTTTTTTACCTGCGCGCTGCCAGGGGTTTCATGCGTGTTGCCAGGGTTTCATGCGCGTTGCCAGGGGTTTTATGCATTGGGTCATGGTTTTTGCCAGGGGTTTTATGCACTGGGATCCATGTTCGTTGCCACGGGGAATGCTCATTGCCACAGGGAATGCTCGTTGCCTAGGGGTAGCTAGGGATGGCCACGACCATCAATGATTCAAAATCATCGATGGTCTATGACCAATGTTGAATACTTTTACCATTGATGGGGGAGAACCAGATGGTTTCCCGCAATTGATGGTTCCATGCTACCAAATTGAAATTTTCCCCCCATAAAAGTGTCAGGGCACGGAGCTTAGCTCCGCCCCCCTGACACCCACTAAGTCACGCCCCCCCCGGGCCGCCCACATGTGTACCAAATCAGGGAAGACCATCGATGGGTAAAACCATTGACGGATCCATTCCAGATGGTTTTACACCATCGAGGCTATCCAGGGGGTTATTCTGTAAATGCCCACTGGCAGAACGGACTTTAAGGAGGTGGGAGGGGAAGCAGTGGCATGCCCGGAAAATTTCCGGGGTTGCCAGTCTGCGCAGCACAGCTGGGCCGGAAATTTTCCGGGCATGCCACTCAAGGGGTTAAATCACTTTTTTTTTTTAGCAACCAAGATCGCATTTCCCATACTTATAATGGGAAATGCGATCTGAAATTACCAAATTTCCGGAACAAATAAAATGTACAAACATATTGCAGTAAGCCCTGTGATAATAATGCTGTCCTGAGAGAGTGTTATTAGAGGGCTCACTGTGGATCCTGTACTTCTTCACAGCTTTCTCTGCTCCTAGGCAGAGAAAGCTGTGCGGGGAGCCTGCAGTGTGATCAAGCTGATCACTGTGTAAAAAAAGAAATTATACTTACCTACCGGGGGACCGATGTAGTAAATTTATGGTGCAGAAAAGTTATGCTGCAAAGCGGAAGCTCACTTTACAGCACCGGAGGTCACAGCAGCACAGGGCCCCGATGACCTGTAACCCCGTCAGCAGTCTCTTCACTCCTCCATCTGAGCCCCTGCACACGCAAAATCTACCAGCGCCCATTGCTGGGGAGGGTTCTGGGGGAACTTTCTCCTGGTAAATTTTTTAAAGTGTTACTCATAGGCTAAAGCAGCACAACGCCATATTCAAATGGCGACAGCTGCCGGGGCAAAACTCCAGAATGCTTTGTTTGGTAAATCTGAGAGAAACCTATGGGGGCTGCGACTACTGTCGGAAATGGAGATATAGGAGATACCTGCTGCATTCCCTTCTTCATACATTGGGGTAATACTTTGAGGGTATCCCTCAAAAATGTGTTTTCAGGAAATATGCCACAAACATTTCATGATAACTAGGCCCCATAGTGAGCTAAATATAACACACTCTCCGCTGTTAGGTGCCATGTATGTATTATAGTAGGTATACCGTGCTGGGTTAGCCCCTGGCACTGACTGTGCAGGAAAGTAGGTCAGGCAGATGGTTTGTAGCACACAGACAGGATTGTTACTCCTGATAACACAGCATTATGCTGACGGCACATTTTCCAGCGTTACTCTATGTACCACAGATAAATAACACCATGATGTGCGATCTATGGGCCTAATTCAGAGTTGATCGCAGCAGCAAATTTGATAGCAGTTGGGCAAAACCATGTGCACTGCAGGGGGGGCAGATATAACATGTGCAGAGAGAGTTAGATTTGGGTGGGGTGTGTTCAAACTGCAATCTAAATTGCAGTGTAAAAATAAAGCAGCCAGTATTTACCCTGCACAGAAACAATGGCCCTCATTCCGAGTTGATCGCTCGCAAGGCGAATTTAGCAGAGTTGCTCACGCTAAGCCTACGCCTACTGGGAGTGTATCTTAGTTTCTTAAAATTGCGACCGATGTATTCGCAATATTGCGATTACAAACTACTTAGCAGTTTCAGAGTAGCTTCAGACTTACTCGGTATCTGCGATCAGTTCAGTGCTTGTCATTCCTGGTTTGACGTCATAAACACACCCAGCGTTCGCCCAGACACTCCCCCGTTTCTCCGGCCACTCCTGCGTTTTTTCCGGAAACGGTAGCGTTTTTATCCACACGCCCCTAAAACGCCGTGTTTCCGCCCAGTAACACCCATTTCCTGTCAATCACACTACGATCGCCGGAGCGAAGAAAAAGCCGTGAGTAAAAATACTATCTTCATTGTAAAATTACTTGGCGCAGTCGCAGTGCGATTATTGCGCATGCGTACTAAGCGGAATTTCACTGCGATGCGATGAAAATTACAGAGCGAACGACTCGGAATGAGGGCCAATATAACCCACCCAAATCTAACTCTCTCTGCAAATGTTATATCTGCCCCACCTGCAGTGCACATGGTGGGTCATTCCGAGTTGTTCGCTCGCAAGCTGCTTTTAGCAGCTTTGCACACGCTAAGCCGCCGCCTACTGGGAGTGAATCTTAGCTTATCAAAATTGCGAACGAAAGATTAGCAGAATTGCGAATAGACACTTCTTAGCAGTTTCTGAGTAGCTCCACACTTACTCGGCATCTGCGATCAGTTCAGTCAGTGTCGTTCCTGGTTTGACGTCACAAACACACCCAGCGTTCGCCCAGACACTCCTCCGTTTCTCCAGCCACTCCCGCGTTTTTCCCAGAAACGGTAGCGTTTTTTCACACACACCCATAAAACGGCCAGTTTCCGCCCAGAAACACCCACTTCCTGTCAATCACATTACGATCACCAGAACGAATAAAAAACCTTGTAATGCCGTGAGTAAAATACCTAACTGCATAGCAAATTTACTTGGCGCAGTCGCACTGCGGACATTGCGCATGCGCATTAGCGACTAATCGCTCCGTTGCGAGAGAAAAATAACGAGCGAACAACTCGGAATGACCCCCATGGTTTTGCCCAACTGCTAACAAATTTGCTGCTGCGATCAACTCTGAATTACCCCCTATATCAATATGACTGCAACTAAAGGTGAGAAACAACGTGACAGAACAGAGGTGACTGCGGAGGATACAACCTCCAGCTTCTACTTATCTGCTCTGCACTGCATTGGTAAACCTGGAAGAGTTTATAGCCTGCAAACAGAATTGCAATAACAGCAGATAAAATAGGATAGGAGGAATTCCGGGCAGAAGTGTTAAGGGCTCCATACACTACAACGATATGTCTGAGGCTGAAGTCGGATGCAGTTTCCCTTGAACTCCCCCGGGACCTTCCCGGGAGTGATTCCATACGATTTGGTACTTTTGTGCTATTTTTTGCATAAGATATATCGCATGCGATTGATGAAGCCGCTATACATCGCATGCAATATATCGTACGGCATACAATTGTACCATGAGATATATCTGATGGTCTGGATAGAGGGCTATGGGGGCTGGGAGTGTCCTGAGAATGCCAATCACACTTCCCTGTGATACATCGCACGCGATATATCACATGCACAAAAAACACACTTTTTTCATCCGATTCCATCCAGTTCCGATATATCATTAGTGCAGCACCAACGACCTAGGGGATTCTATCCGACAGCCGCGGGGACGCGCATCAGATTGGATACGATCTAAAACACATACGATTGTACACAATTTCATACAGTATATCAGACGGATATATCGGAATTGTATGAAATCGTGTCAAATCGTCCTAGTGTATGGGGCCCTTTAGGGTGAAACGTGTGAAATTCCGCAGTCAGATGCATAGCGAGGCAAATATTTCACTGACCCGTTTCACCTGATAACTTCCATTACATATACTGTATGCGCCTAGCCAATATCATAGCTAAAGGCTATCCCTGATCAGCGAGAAGATATACAGTACTGTATGCAGCATAGCTGAGGGTGAGCAGCTTCGGGAGCTGGAGGACCTGTCCGGTGGGAAAAGCTATGTGGAAGTACAAAGAGAAAACTGAGAAACCCACCACAATGATTCAACACATCTCTATGCTGGGACCCCGGAGGGTACGGTGTGGGGAGAACAATACAGGGTATTTCCGTAACAGGTAGACCACTCAGATGACCAGCCAGCCTGTGTTATATAACTTCAGGTACCCCAGACAGTGACAAGCCAGGTGCCCCATGTTCCAAAGCAAACAATAAACAGGGTTGAGAAGGGGAAGCCTAGAAGAATGGGAAAGTGGATAGTGGTCCAGGAGGATGGAGATGAGTTGGTAGGCGTGTGGTGGCTAGGGAGAATAGAGGAAGTATGCAGGCCAGGAAGACTGATTGGAGGGTGGGGGTCCAGGAGAATGGTGGAAAGGTGAAGGCCCATGAGAATGCAGAAGTGTAGAGGCCTGTGAGAATAGCATGACGGCGAGGTCTGGGAGAATAGCAGAAGCGTGGAGGTCTTGGAGAATGGCAGGTGGGTGGAGGCCTGGGAGAATGGCAGGAGGTCAAGGTTCAGGAAAAGAACAAAAGGGTGGAGGCATGAGAGAATGACAGGAGGATGGATGCCAGGGAGAGTGGCATGAAGATTTAGCCTTGGGAGAATGGCATGAGAAGGGGGAGGTCTGAAAGAAATTGCAAGTGGGTGGAGGCCTGGGAAAATGGCCGAAGGGTATAGGTATGTGAGAATGGCAGGAGGGGGTCGGTCCAGGAGAATGGCAGAAGAGTATAGGCATGTGAGAATGGCAGGAGGGTGGAAGTCTGGGAGTATGACAGAAGGGAGAAGACTGGGAGTATGGCAGGAGGGAGGAGACTGGAAGTGTGGCAGGAGGGAGGAGACTGGGAGTATGGCAGGAGGGAGGAGACTGGGAGTATGGCAGGAGGGAGGAGACTGGAAGTGTGGCAGGAGGGAGGAGACTGGGAGTATGGCAGGAGGGAGGAGACTGGGAGTATGGCAGGAGGGAGGAGACTGGAAGTGTGGCAGGAGGGAGGAGACTGGGAGTATGGCAGGAGGGAGGAGACTGGAAGTGTGGCAGGAGGGAGGAGACTGGGTGTATGGCAGGAGGGAGGAGACTGGGTGTATGGCAGGAGGGTGGAAGTCTGGGAGTATGGCAGGAGGGAGGAGACTGGGAGTATGGCAGGAGGGAGGAGACTGGAAGTGTGGCAGGAGGGAGGAGACTGGGAGTATGGCAGGAGGGAGGAGACTGGGAGTATGGCAGGAGGGAGGAGACTGGAAGTGTGACAGGAGGGAGGAGACTGGGTGTATGGCAGGAGGGAGGAGACTGGGTGTATGGCAGGAGGGGGTCGGTCCAGGAGAATGGCAGAAGGGTATAGGCATGTGAGAATGGCAGGGGGAGGGGGGCGAGGGGTGGTCCAGGAGAATGGCAGAAGGGTGGAAGCCTGGAAATATGGCAGAAAGCTTAAGATAATAGTGTAAGTATAGATTCCTGGGAATATTGCATGAAAGTTCAAGCCTGCCTGAAAGAATTGCAGGAGAGTGGAAGTTTAGGAGGATGGCAGGAGGGAGGAGGCTTGGGAGAATGGCAGGAGGGAGAAGGACTAGGAGGATTGCTGGAGGGTGGAAGTCTGGGAGTATTACAGGAGGGAGGAGACTGGGAGTATTACAGGAGGGAGGAGACTGGGAGTATGGCAGGAGGGAGGAGACTGGGAGTATGACGGGAGGGAGGAGACTGGGAGTATGGCAGGAGGGAGAAGACTGCTAGTATGGCAGGAGGGAGTAGGCCTGGGAGAGTATGGCAGGAGGGTGGAAGTCTGGGAGTATGGCAGGAGGGAGAAGACTGGAAGTATGGCAGGAGAGAGGAGACAGGAAGTGTGGCAGGAGGGAGGAGACTGGGTGTATGGCAGGAGGGAGGAGACTGGGTGTATGGCAGGAGGTAGGAGACTGGGTGTATGGCAAGAGGGAGTAGGCCTAGGAGTATGGCAGGAGGGAGTAGGACTGGGAGTATGGCAGGAGGGAGGAGACTGGGAGCATGGCAGGAGGGAGGATTCAACACATCTCTATGCTGGGATGTCTCCTCCCTCCTGCCATACACCAGACTGGGTGTATGGCAGGAGGGAGGAGACTGGGTGTATGGCAGGAGGGAGTAGGCCTAGGAGTATGGCAGGAGGGAGTAGGACTGGGAGTATGGCAGAAGGGAGGAGACTGGGAGCATGGCAGGAGGGAGGAGACTGGGAGTATGGCAGGAGGGAGGAGACTGGGAGTAAAGCAGAAGGGAGGAGACTGGAAGTATGGCAGGAGGGAGGAGACTGGAAGTATGGCAGGAGGGAGGAGACTGGGTGTATGGCAGGAGGGAGTAGGCCTAGGAGTATGGCAGGAGGGAGTAGGCCTGGGAGTATGGCAGGAGGAAGAAGACTGGGAGTATGGCAGTATGCTGCTAAAATCTGCTAGCGAGCGAACAACTCGGAATGACCCCCACTAACTCAAACCCATAACACAAACCTTAACTCCGAACACTAACCCTAACACTAACCCTAAGCACTAACACTAACCAAAACCCTTAACACTAACCCTAAGCCCTAATACTAAACCAAACCCCTAACACTAACTCTAAGTCGTAACACTAACACATACCCATAACACTAACCTTATCTCCTTACACTAACCCTAACATTAACCCTGAACACTAGCCCAAACCCCTAACACTAACTCTAAGCACTAACACCAACCAAAACCCAAAACACTAACCCTTAACTCTAACCCAAATCCTTAACATTAACCCAAACCCCTAGCACTAATCCTAACCCCTAGCACTAACCCAAACCCCTAACACTAACCCTAATCCCTAACACTAACCCTAATCCCTAACACTATCCCCTAACACAGTGCCGTTTCTTGCGGCGGGCGAGCCGTGCAACCGCACGGGGCGCCCGCCGCGGCACTTCATCATACTTTGAAACCCCCTTCTCCCTCCTCCCGAGTGCCCAGCTCGGGGGGCGGGGTTTCGCAGAATGACGCGATTGCGTCGTGACGTCACGACGCAAACGCGTCATTCCGCGAAACCCCGCCCCCCGAGCTGGGCACTCGGGAGGAGGGAGAAGGGGGAGCCGCGCAGACGAGGAGGGAGAGGCGGCTGAAGAGCGGCGAGAACCGCTACAAATGTAAGTCAGCCCCTCTCCCTCTCCCTCCCTTTCTCCCTCCCCACCACCTGCAGTAATGTGTAAAATGGGGACCTGTCTGCCTTAATGTATAAAATGGGGACCTGTCTGCCTTAATGTGTAAAATGGGGACCTGTCTGCCTTAATGTGTAAAATGGGGACCTGTCTGCCTTAATGTGTAAAATGGGGACCTGTCTGCCTTAATGTGTAAAATGGGGACCTGTCTGCCTTAATGTGTAAAATGGGGACACCTGTCTGCCGCAGTGTGTAAAATGGGGACACTTGCCTGCGTACTGTGTAAAATGGGGGCACGTGTCTGCCGCAGTGTGTAAAATGGGGACACTTGCCTGCGTACTGTGTAAAATGGGGGCACGTGTCTGCCGCAGTGTGTAAAATGGGGACACTTGCCTGCGTACTGTGTAAAATGGGGGCACGTGTCTGCCGCAGTGTGTAAAATGGGGTCACTTGCCTGCGTACTGTGTAAAATGGGGGCACGTGTCTGCCGCAATGTGTAAAATGGGGTCACCTGTCTGCCGCAATGTGTAAAATGGGGACACTTGCCTGTCGTACTGTGTAAAATGAGGACACTTTTTCCTGCCGCAATGTGTAAAATGGGGGCACGTGCCTGCCGCAATGTGTAAAATGGGGACACTTGCCTGTCGTACTGTGTAAAATGGGGACACTTTTTCCTGCCGCAATGTGTAAAATGGGGGCACGTGCCTGTCGTACTGTGTAAAATGGGGACACTTGCCTGCCGTGCTGTGTAAAATGGGGTAGCGTGCCTGCTGTAATGTGTAAAATGAGGACTTTTTTTTTTTTTAATATCCTGTGGTGGCCGTGTTGATGAGATCAGATGAGGCCACGCCCATCTTAACAAAGCCACGCCCATTTTAATGAGGTCACGCCCCTTACCGGGAGCGCGCGCGCCTTCGGCGCGCGCATGCTTTTCCTCTTTATATCTATGGGGGGGGCGCATTTTTAAATCTCGCACTGGGAGCCAAATTGGCTAGAAACGGCCCTGCCCTAACATTAACCCAAACCTTAACACTAACCCAAACCACTAACACTATCCCTAACCCCTTATACTAACCCAGATTCCTAACAGTAACCCAAGCCACTAACACTAACCATAACATTAACCCAAACCCCTAACACTTACCCTAATCCCTAACACTAACCCAAAGTCAGTGGCAATAGGAAAAGCAGAGTTTGATATGGGCAATTACACTATTACTTTAATGTCATGGATTGTATTGTGTGCTCTTACTGGGAGATACACACAAATTGTCGAATTCATGCTGCTAACAGTCAATATGATGACGACCGCCGGCATTACCTGCCGAACCTGGTGGGACAACGCTAAGACAGCAGTAATATTATGTAAAGCTTTGTAACAGTGTCAGCATTATAACATTAAATATTAAATACACTATATTGCCAATGATGTTACAAATAATATTACAAGTGTCGGCACTGTCCCATCAATACCATGCTGTCGACATATTGACTGTCGACAGAATGAAGATCGACAAAGTAGCTACTTCCCCATACAGGGGATCTACTTTATATCCCTGTGAGTGGGAAAACAATGAGCGAGGTGATTTGGGGTTCCAGATCACCACAAGGAGTCACGCTTTATACACTACCCCAAGTATAAATAACATAACCATGCCATGCAATTTGGTGGTGCTGGTAATTATTACCAGGGGTAACTACAAGTTCAGGTGACCCTGGTGATGGTGGTAGTGGGTGAGTGGCGGCTGTGGGTGGCGGCCGTAGTGTGCACATGGATGGGTACAGATTATGATTGGGGTAAATGTGTGTGAGGAACACTGAGGGAGTTGGGTGAGAGGTTCAGCTGGATACATTAGAGGAGCAGGCAGTGTGGTTGGACATGGCTCTGGTAATACAAGCTGCAGGTAGCAGCAGGCTCTGAGTTCCCGGAGATCTCTCCACATGCCCACAAGAAGCTACGGTCACTATCAAGAGGAAACCAGGTAAGATGCCCTCACAGTCCAGGGTCAGTATACAAGTTACTGTATGTGCAGTGACCCCCAACATGGCTGCCGGAACAGGGTCAGCTGGAGGGCCTGGAGCCACACAACAACTAGGTGTAAAAACATATAATGGGCAGACGAGGATGACTGCTGGATTCTGCAGATAAATATATAAGAGTTTTGCAGCAATCACAGTTTTAAATGTAGTTTGTTCTCACAGCTTAAGCTACAGGGTGTGACCCTGAGGCGGAGGCCGCGGCAGTCTGCTTAGTACCTTACGCTAATGCTAGCATTGGATCTGCTAAGTGTGATGTTAGTGTATTAGAATGCTTAATATTTGTAGACACTCCCTTACTAATCTGTGTAAGCCTGAATCTTCAGTGATGGTCCCTGGGACCAGGGGGATGCTGGGAAGTGGGTGGTCCAGTGTGCAGTGTGCCTGGAGTTGATGATGGAATAAAAAGCACAGCAGTGAACTCACATGTCTCTGTGTCCTGATGACTGGATTTACAAACATATGAACAAAACATGGTGTCAGAAGAAGTTTAACTTGGACTGCTAGTGCTCTCAGAGTGTGAAAGAATCTTGCAGAAGTCTGTAAGGCTGTGATACTCAGTGTCTGCAAAGCCTGCCGTGTGCTCCTATCTTCAAACAGTGAGTAACCATGGATAAACTAGCTCCTCCAACCGGCATGCTGATGTCTGGTAACTTGTCTGAAAACTGGAAAAGATTTAAGCAAAGGTTTAATATATATCTTGCTGAATGTAGAGCTGATACAGAAGCTGACAAAACGAAGGCATCCATTTTCCTCCATATGATAGGAGAGGATGTGCTGGACATTTATAATAATTTTCAGTTTGCTGAGGGGCAGAATATGGTGCTATCTTCTATAATGCAAAAGTTTGAAGATTACTTTGTGCCAAGGAAAAATGTGACATATGAAAGATATAAGTTTTACACATGTGATCAGAAGTCTGTAGATGGATTGGATCAGTATGTTACAGAGCTGCAATCACTCAGTAAAACCTGTGAGTTTGGTGATTTAAAGGATTCACTGATTAGAGATCATATTGTCTGTGGAATACCTGATAATGGACTCAGAGAGAGACTGCTGAGAGAGCAAGACCTAACACTGGACAAGGCAGTGACTATGTTTAGATCTGCAGAAATAACTAGATTTTAAGCCAAAACATTACACAAGGAAGTTGATGCTGCTGTCCATGTAGTGCAGGAAACAGCCAAGCAAACCTCCATTCTCAAGAATGAAGTAGTCTAAGCCACACTCTAATAAGGAAATGTGTAGTAGATGTGGAAATGCTCACAATCCTAAAATGTGCCCGGCTTATGGTAAAACCTGCATGAAATGTGGTAGAATTAATCACTTTGCCAAATGCTGTAAAATGAAAAGTAAAACAACCAATGTGCATGCTGTTAAACAAACAGATGAATTCTTTGTGGATTGCATTGAACTTTGCAGTGCAGATAAGAAAGAATGGATTGTCCCTTTAAGTGTGAATGAGATTGTCATTCCCTTGAAGCTTGATACTGGCGCGCAGGTGAATTTAATATTGTTTCAAGACTATAAGACTTTTAGAGTAAAACCTAAAATTCATCCAGCCAAATTGAAAGTTACAGGGTACACTGGGGAGGAAATTCCTGTGAAAGGTACATGCTTAGTGACACTGAAATATAAGGGACAACAGTTTAAAACATCTCTACTGATTGTGGATAAAAATGTGCAACCGATTCTAGGATTAAGTTCCTGTGAGAAACTAAGCTTGCTAAAGAAAGTTTTTATGGTGACATCACAAGTAGAAGATGATTGTAAATCGATGTTTACAGAATACAGAGACTTGTTTGAAGGTCTAGGTTGTTTGCCTGGAGAGCATACAATAAATATAGACACACAAGTTTCTTCAGTGATACACCCCTGTAGAAAAGTGCAGTTTGCGCTGAGAGAAAAACTGAAACAAGAGTTAAATCGCATGGAAGCCTTGGGTGTGATACAGAAAGTTGATGAGCCTACTGAATGGGTAAGCTCCTTAGTAATTGTTGAAAAGAAAAATGGACAACTCAGAATTTGTCTAGACCCCAGAGATTTAAACAAAGCTATTAAACAAGAACATTTCAAACTACCAACCAGAGATGAAATCATGTTGCAATTTGCGGGAGCAAAATGGTTCAGTAAATTGGACGCATCTTCAGGATTCTGGCAAATTAAGCTAGATGAGGCCAGCTCAAAGCTTTGTACATTTAATACACCAGAAGGTTGATACAGATTTCTTCGACTACCATATGGAATATTGTCTGCTCCAGAAGTATATCACAAAAAGATACACATGATTTTTGGACATATTCCAGGTGTTGAAACAATGATGGATGACATTATTGTCTGGGGATCTACAAAGGAAGAACATGATTCTAGATTGAGACAAGTAATGGAACTTGTCAAGAAAGTGAATCTAAAGCTAAACAAGGACAAATGTGAATTTGGCGTGAATACACTTACCTTTATGGGCGATGTGGTCTCGGATCAAGGTGTAAGACCAGACCCAAGGAAAATATCAGCCATAGTGAACATGGAACGTCCTAACAACAAAGACGACGTCAGAAGATTCCTAGGAATGATTACTTACTTAGGAAAGTTTATTTCTCAACTCTCTGAACGAACAGCCTCTCTTAGATGGTTGTTGGACAAAGATAACGAGTGGATGTGGTCACATGAACAAGAAGAAAGTTGGTGCAGATTTGTTTGATTGTAATGGGAAAACGTACATTGTCGTGACTGATTATCACTCTGACTACCCTGAGGTGAAGACAATACATGCAACTACTAGTAAAGCCGTAATCAATTGCATGAAGTCAATCTTTGCAAGGCATGGTGTTCCTATGGAAGTGTTCACTGACAATGGTCCTCAGTTTTCCAGTGCTGAATTTAGACAATTTGCTGATGAGTGGGAATTTGTCCATACTACGTCAAGTCCCCACTATCCACGCTCAAATGGGTTGATGGAAAGTTCAGTAAAAACTGTAAAGAGTCTCATGAAAAAAGCTCAAGAAGGTAAAAAAGATTTCTACAAAAGTCTTTTAATCTACCGCAGTACACCTTTACAGAATGGACTTTCTCCTGCACAAATGCTGATGGGAAGGAGGATTAGAGCAAATCTCCCGATACATGATGAACTGCTTAATACACATAACTCAGCGTTGGTCAGACTGAGTAAAGAATGCCAACAGGCGAAACAGAAACTGTTCCATGACAGGCGAGCAAAAAGCTTATCTGATCTAAAATTGGATGACCAAGTCCGTCTCAGAGATCACAAGAAAGGTATTTGGGTGCAGAAAGGTATTGTGCAAGCACAAGTAGCACCAAGATCTTATACTATACGTACAGAGCATGGAACAGAAGTAAGAAGAAATCGGGTGGATTTAAGATCTCAACCTTACCATAATGAAGACAACATGACTGAAGAATACCCTTCATCTGACATGTATGATGATCCTCATAATGGTGAACAAACCACGATTCTAGAAAGGTCCAACATGGTAGATGAAACACAGACTGTGTATGAAAGACCCAAAAGGGAAATACGCAGACCTGAGAGACTCGTTGAAACGTGTTAGATGATGTTCTTAATATGATGTTGTTAATTGTTGCATTGAAGCGTACAGGGCTTATTTTTAAAGAAAAGAGGATGTGATGTTAGTGTATTAGAATGCTTAATATTTGTAGACACTCCCTTACTAATCTGTGTAAGCCTGAATCTTCAGTGATGGTCCCTGGGACCAGGGGGATGCTGGGAAGTGGGTGGTCCAGTGTGCAGTGTGCCTGGAGTTGATGATGGAATAAAAAGCACAGCAGTGAACTCACATGTCTCTGTGTCCTGATGACTGGATTTACAAACATGTGAACAAAACATGGTGTCAGAAGAAGTTTAACTTGGACTGCTAGTGCTCTCAGAGTGTGAAAGAATCCTGCAGAAGTCTGTAAGGCTGTGATACTCAGTGTCTGCAAAGCCTGCCGTGTGCTCCTCTCTTCAAACAGTGAGTAACCATGGATAAACTGGCTCCTCCAACCGGCATGCTGATGTCTGGTAACTTGTCTGAAAACTGGAAAAGATTTAAGCAAAGGTTTAATATATATCTTGCTGCATGTAGAGCTGATACAGAAGCTGACAAAACAAAGGCATCCATTTTCCTCCATGTGATAGGAGAGGATGTGCTGGACATTTATAATAGTTTTCAGTTTGCTGAGGGGCAGAATATGGTGCTATCTTCTATAATGCAAAAGTTTGAAGATTACTTTGTGCCAAGGAAAAATGTGACATATGAAAGATATAAGTTTTACACATGTGATCAGAAGTCTGTAGATGGATTGGATCAGTATGTTACAGAGCTGCAATCACTCAGTAAAACCTGTGAGTTTGGTGATTTAAAGGATTCACTGATTAGAGATCATATTGTCTGTGGAATACCTGATAATGGACTCAGAGAGAGACTGCTGAGAGAGCAAGACCTAACACTGGACAAGGCAGTGACTATGTGTAGATCTGCAGAAATAACTAGATTTTAAGCCAAAACATTACACAAGGAAGTTGATGCTGCTGTCCATGTAGTGCAGGAAACAGCCAAGCAAACCTCCATTCTCAAGAATGAAGTAGTCTAAGCCACACTCTAATAAGGAAATGTGTAGTAGATGTGGAAATGCTCACAATCCTAAAATGTGCCCGGCTTATGGTAAAACCTGCATGAAATGTGGTAGAATTAATCACTTTGCCAAATGCTGTAAAATGAAAAGTAAAACAACCAAAGTGCATGCTGTTAAACAAACAGATGAATTCTTTGTGGATTGCATTGAACTTTGCAGTGCAGATAAGAAAGAATGGATTGTCCCTTTAAGTGTGAACGAGATTGTCATTCCCTTGAAGCTTGATACTGGCGCGCAGGTGAATTTAATATCGTTTCAAGACTATAAGACTTTTAGAGTAAAACCTAAAATTCATCCAGCCAAATTGAAAGTTACAGGGTACACTGGGGAGGAAATTCCTGTGAAAGGTACATGCTTAGTGACACTGAAATATAAGGGACAACAGTTTAAAACATCTCTACTGATTGTGGATAAAAATGTGCAACCGATTCTAGGATTAAGTTCCTGTGAGAAACTAAGCTTGCTAAAGAAAGTTTTTATGGTGACATCACAAGTAGAAGATGATTGTAAATCGATGTTTACAGAATACAGAGACTTGTTTGAAGGTCTAGGTTGTTTGCCTGGAGAGCATACAATAAATATAGACACACAAGTTTCTTCAGTGATACACCCCTGTAGAAAAGTGCAGTTTGCGCTGAGAGAAAAACTGAAACAAGAGTTAAATCGCATGGAAGCCTTGGGTGTGATACAGAAAGTTGATGAGCCTACTGAATGGGTAAGCTCCTTAGTAATTGTTGAAAAGAAAAATGGACAACTCAGAATTTGTCTAGACCCCAGAGATTTAAACAAAGCTATTAAACAAGAACATTTCAAACTACCAACCAGAGATGAAATCATGTCGCAATTTGCGGGAGCAAAATGGTTCAGTAAATTGGACGCATCTTCAGGATTCTGGCAAATTAAGCTAGATGAGGCCAGCTCAAAGCTTTGTACATTTAATACACCAGAAGGTTGATACAGATTTCTTCGACTACCATATGGAATATTGTCTGCTCCAGAAGTATATCACAAAAAGATACACATGATTTTTGGACATATTCCAGGTGTTGAAACAATGATGGATGACATTATTGTCTGGGGATCTACAAAGGAAGAACATGATTCTAGATTGAGACAAGTAATGGAACTTGTCAAGAAAGTGAATCTAAAGCTAAACAAGGACAAATGTGAATTTGGCGTGAATACACTTACCTTTATGGGCGATGTGGTCTCGGATCAAGGTGTAAGACCAGACCCAAGGAAAATATCAGCCATAGTGAACATGGAACGTCCTAACAACAAAGACGACGTCAGAAGATTCCTAGGAATGATTACTTACTTAGGAAAGTTTATTTCTCAACTCTCTGAACGAACAGCCTCTCTTAGATGGTTGTTGGACAAAGATAACGAGTGGATGTGGTCACATGAACAAGAAGAAAGTTGGTGCAGATTTGTTTGATTGTAATGGGAAAACGTACATTGTCGTGACTGATTATTACTCTGACTACCCTGAGGTGAAGACAATACATGCAACTACTAGTAAAGCCGTAATCAATTGCATGAAGTCAATCTTTGCAAGGCATGGTGTTCCTATGGAAGTGTTCACTGACAATGGTCCTCAGTTTTCCAGTGCTGAATTTAGACAATTTGCTGATGAGTGGGAATTTGTCCATACTACGTCAAGTCCCCACTATCCACGCTCAAATGGGTTGATGGAAAGTTCAGTAAAAACTGTAAAGAGTCTCATGAAAAAAGCTCAAGAAGGTAAAAAAGATTTCTACAAAAGTCTTTTAATCTACCGCAGTACACCTTTACAGAATGGACTTTCTCCTGCACAAATGCTGATGGGAAGGAGGATTAGAGCAAATCTCCCGATACATGATGAACTGCTTAATACACATAACTCAGCGTTGGTCAGACTGAGTAAAGAATGCCAACAGGCGAAACAGAAACTGTTCCATGACAGGCGAGCAAAAAGCTTATCTGATCTAAAATCGGATGACCAAGTCCGTCTCAGAGATCACAAGAAAGGTATTTGGGTGCAGAAAGGTATTGTGCAAGCACAAGTAGCACCAAGATCTTATACTGGGGGTAATTCCAAGTTGATCGCAGCAGGAAATTTTAGCAGTTTGGGCAAAACCATGTGCACTGCAGGTGTGGCAGATATAACATTTGCAGAGAGAGTTAGATTTGGGTGGGTTATTTTATTTCTGTGCAGGGTAAATACTGGCTGCTTTATTTTTTCACTGCAAATTAGATTGCAGATTGAACACACCACACCCAAATCTAACTCTCTCTGCACATGTTATATCTGCCTCCCCTGCAGTGCACATGGTTTTGCCCAATTGCTAACAGAATTCCTGCTGCGATCAACTTGGAATCACCCCCACTATACGTACAGAGCATGGAACAGAAGTAAGAAGAAATCGGGTGGATTTAAGATCTCAACCTTACCATAATGAAGACAACATGACTGAAGAATACCCTTCATCTGACATGTATGATGATCCTCATAATGGTGAACAAACCACGATTCTAGAAAGGTCCAACATGGTAGATGAAACACAGACTGTGTATGAAAGACCCAAAAGGGAAATACGCAGACCTGAGAGACTCGTTGAAACGTGTTAGATGATGTTCTTAATATGATGTTGTTAATTGTTGCATTGAAGCGTACAGGGCTTATTTTTAAAGAAAAGAGGATGTGATGTTAGTGTATTAGAATGCTTAATATTTGTAGACACTCCCTTACTACTCTGTGTAAGCCTGAATCTTCAGTGATGGTCCCAGGGACCAGGGGGATGCTGGGAAGTGGGTGGTCCAGTGTGCAGTGTGCCTGGAGTTGATGATGGAATAAAAAGCACAGCAGCGAACTCACATGTCTCTGTGTCCTGATGACTGGATTTACAAACATATGAACAAAACACTAAGTACCCTTAATGCTGTGATGTCATAGCTTTCTTTGTGCGCATATTTAGGCTCTATATGTGTTCCCCTGATAGAAGCTATGGGGTGCAGGCGTGCCCTGCGTTGCATGCTGGGATACAGTTTTGCAGCACAACAGAGCTGAATGTTGATGACCTGATTGACGATAGCCACTAGCTTCCCTGTGGTCTCGCTGCACCTGCTACAAAGGCACAATAAGCTACATACACACTAATGCAAGGGGCGTGGTGTATTTTGTCAACATTCATCAATTCGATATAAGAATGTCTACCTGGCTGCATTGTCAACATGATTAGAATGGCAGCAAAACATCCCTGGTGGTCTAAGGTTACTGTACCTGGATTGCTGACTCTGACTGTGTCTTCTGGTGACGTCCTGATTACTTCCGGCTGATCCTGCGGTGCTTCACGCTGTGAGTATATCCCTAACCACTCCCCTAGTGTTATATTACCCCTGTACATAACCCTAACCTCTCCTCCCGTATCTTATCACCAACACTTCCCTTACATAGCCACACCCTAACCTTCCCCTAGTGTCTAACCACCCCGCATGCATAACTACTATAACCCTTCCTATGGGATGCGGTCAACATCCCGCTGGACGGGATCCCGGCGGTCGAAATACCGACGCCGGAATCCCGACCGCCACAATCCCGACATATTCTCCCTCCGTGGGTGTCCATGACACCCATAGAGGGAGAATATAATAGTGTGCCGAGCGTAGCAAGGCACCGTGCCCGCAGCGTGGCGAGCGAAGTGAGCCCGCAAGGGGCTGCGTTCCGCTCGCCACCCCTGTCGGGATTGTGTGGTCGGTATTCCGGCATCTGTATTTCGACCGCCGGGATCCCGTCCAGCGGGATTACGTACTGATCCCCTTCCTATAGTGCCTAACCAGACCCTGTAGCCTAACTAACCCTCCTGATAATGCCTGGTCCTCCCCTCCAGTAGCCTATCTGTAACATTAGTGCCTAACCTTCCCGCAGCACAACCCTCCCCCTAGTGCCTAACCCTGATCCTCCCCTTCCATAGCCTAACCCTACCCCTAGTGTTATACCACCCCGTACCTAACCCTAACCTCTCCTCCCGTAGCTTACCACCAACACTTCCCTTACATAGCCACACCCTAACCTTTCCCTAGTGTCTAACCACCCTGCATGCCTAACCCTAACCTCTCCTCCCGTAGCCTAACCCTAACCCTTCCTCTAGTGCCTAACCCAAACCTCCTGTAGCCTAACTGTGACCCTCCCGGTAGTGCCTGACTCTCCCCTCCTGTAGCCTATCCGTAACATTAGTGCCTAAACTTCCCGCAGCCTAACCCTCCCCCTAGTGCCTAACCCTGATCCTCCCCTTCCATAGCGTAACCCTCCGCCAAGGGCCAAAGACTAACCCTCCCCTCCCGCAGCCTAACCCACCCCCTATCCCTCCCCTCCTATAGCCAAACCCTAACACTCCCCCTAGTGCATAACCCTCCCCCTAAGCCCTCCTTCTCCCATAGCCAAACCCTAATCCTCCCCTCCAGTGCCAAACCCTAACCCCCTCCTCTCCCACAGCCTAACTCTAACCCTTCTCCTAGTGCCTACCCCTAACCCTCACCCTGTAGCCTATCCCTAACCCTTCCCCTAGTGCCTATATGTAACCTTACCCTCGAAACCTATCTTTTACCATCCCCCTAGTGCCTAACCTCAACCCTAGTGCCAAACCCTAACCTTCGCCCTAAACCCTACCTCTCAACCCTCCTCTCCCGCAGCCTAACTCTAACCCTCCCCCTAGTGCCTAAACCACCGTAGTGCCTACTCCTAAGCCCTCCCCTCCCGCAGCCTATCTCTAATCCTCCCCATAATGCCTACCCCTAACCCTCCCCTCCCATAACCTATCTCTAACCATCCCCCTAGTGCCTAACCCTAACCTTCCCTCTAAACCCTACCCCTAAACCATCCTCTCCCGCAGCCTAATGGTGCATATACGCGGTTCGATTTTGGCTTATGGCTGATATCGGCTAGAAACTGCCTGGAGCCATGAGCCTCCGATCTAGCCAATATTGACCCTGCCTGCACAGTCTCTTTTTTCTTACGATGCCGATCCGCCGCATCGGCATGGCAAGAGCATACACATGATGCGATTTGCACTAACTTTTCTTACAGTTTAACTAAATAGTCAAAGTTGTAAGGAAAAATCACACCGTGTGTATGAGGCTTAACTCTAACCATCCCTCTAGTGCCTAACCCTTCCCTTCAGTATCCCTATCTCTAACCATTCCCCTAGTGCCTATCACTAACCCTCCCCTCCTGTATCCCTATCTCTAACCATCCCCCTAATGCCTACCCCTAACCCTCCCCTCCTGTATCCCTATCTCTAACCATCCCCCTAATGCCTACCACTAACCCTCCCCTCCTGTATCCCTATCTCTAACCATCCCCGTAGTACCTACCAGTAACCCTCCCCACCTGTATCCCTATCTCTAACCATCCCCCTAATGCCTACCCCTAACCCTCCCCTCCTGTATCCCTATCTCTATCCATTCCCCTAATGCCTACCCCTAACCCTCCCCTCCTGTATCCCTATCTCTAACCATTCCCCTAATGCCTACCCCTAACCCTCCCCTCCTGTATCCCTATCTCTAACCATCCCCCTAGTACCTACCACTAACCCTCCCCTCCTGTATCCCTATCTCTAACCATCCCACTAGAACCTACCACTAACCCTCCCCTCCTGTATCTCTATCTCTAACCATCCCCCTAGTGCCTACCCCTAACCCTCCCCTCCTGTATCCCTATCTCTAACCATCCCCCTAATGCCTACCCCTAACCCTCCCCTCCTGTATCTCTATCTCTAACCATCCCCCTAGTACCTACCACTAACCATCCCCTCCTGTATCCCTATCTCTAACCATCCCCCTAATGCCTACCCCTAACCCTCCCCTCCTGTATCCCTATCTCTAACCATTCCCCTAATGCCTACCCCTAACCCTCCCCTCCTGTATCCCTATCTCTAACCATCCCCCTAATGCCTACCCCTAACCCTCCCCTCCTGTATCCCTATCTCTAACCATCCCCCTAATGCCTACCCCTAACCCTCCCCTCATGTATCCCTATCTCTAACCATCCCCCTAATGCCTACCCCTAACCCTCCCTCCTGTACCCCTATCTCTAACCATCCCCCTAGTACCTACCACTAACCCTCCCCTCCTGTATCCCTATCTCTAACCATCCCCCTAGTACCTACCACTAACCCTCCCCTCCTGTATCCCTATATCTAACCATCCCCCTAGTGCCTACCACTAACCCTCCCCTCCTGTATCCCTATCTCTAACCATCCCCCTAGTACCTACCACTAACCCTCCCCTCCTGTATCCCTATATCTAACCATCCCCCTAGTGCCTACCACTAACCCTCCCTCCTGTATCCCTATCTCTAACCATCCCCCTAGTACCTACCACTAACCCTCCCCTCCTGTATCCCTATCTCTAACCATCCCCCTAGTGCCTACCACTAGCCATCCCCTCCTGTATCCCTATCTCTAACCATCCCCCTAATGCCTACCCCTAACCCTCCCCTCCTGTATCCCTATCTCTAACCATCCCCCTAATGCCTACCCCTAACCCTCCCCTCCAGTATCCCTATCTCTAACCATCCCCCTAGTACCTACCACTAACCATCCCCTCCTGTATCCCTATCTCTAACCATTCCCCTAATACCTACCCCTAACCCTCCCCTCCTGTATCCCTATCTCTAACCATCCCCCTAATGCCTACCCCTAACCCTCCCCTCCTGTATCCCTATCTCTAACCATCCCCCTAGTACCTACCACTAACCCTCCCCTCCTGTATCCCTATCTCTAACCTTCCCCCTAGTACCTACCACTAACCCTCCCCTCCTGTATCCCTATCTCTAACCATCCCCCTAGTACCTACCACTAACCCTCCCCTCCTGTATCCCTATCTCTAACCATCCCCCTAGTACCTACCACTAACCCTCCCCTCCTGTATCCCTATCTCTAACCATCCCCCTAGTACCTACCACTAACCCTCTCCTCCTGTATCCCTATCTCTAACCATCCCCCTAGTACCTACCACTAACCATCCCCTCCTGTATCCCTATCTCTAACCATCCCCCTAATGCCTACCCCTAACCAGCCCCTCCTGTATCCCTATCTCTAACCATCCCCTTAATGCCTACCCCTAGCCCTCCCATCCTGTATCCCTATCTCTAACCATTCTCCTAATGCCTACCCCTAACCCTCCCCTCCTGTATCCCTATCTCTAACCATCCCCCTAGTACCTACCACTAACCCTCCCCTCCTGTATCCCTATCTCTAACCATCCCCCTAGTACCTACCACTAACCCTCCCCTCCTGTATCCCTATCTCTAACCATTCCCCTAATGCCTACCCCTAACCCTCCCCTCCTGTATCCCTATCTCTAACCATCCCCCTAGCACCTACCACTAACCTTCCCCTCCTGTATCCCTATCTCTAACCATCCCCCTAGTACCTACCACTAACCCTCCCCTCCTGTATCCCTATCTCTAACCATCCCCCTAGTACCTACCACTAACCCTCCCCTCCTGTATCCCTATCTCTAACCATTCCTCTAATGCCTACCCCTAACCCTCCCCTCCTGTATCCCTATCTCTAACCATTCCCCTAATGCCTACCCCTAACCCTCCCCTCCTGTATCTCTATCTCTAACCATCCCCCTAATGCCTACCCCTAACCCTCCCCTCCTCTATCCCTATCTCTAACCATCCCCCTAATGCCTACCCCTAACCCTCCCCTCCTGTATCTCTATCTCTAACCATCCCCCTAGTGCCTACCCCTAACCCTCCCCTCCTGTATCCCTATCTCTAACCATCCCCCTAGTACCTACCACTAACCCTCCCCTCCTGTATCTCTATCTCTAACCATCCCCCTAGTACCTACCACTAACCCTCCCCTCCTGTATCCCTATCTCTAACCATCCCCCTAGTACCTACCACTAACCCTCCCCTCCTGTATCTCTATCTCTAACCATCCCCCTAGTACCTACCACTAACCATCACCTCCTGTATCCCTATCTCTAACCATCCCCCTAGTACCTACCACTAACCCTCCCCTCCTGTATCCCTATCTCTAACCATCCCCCTAGTGCCTACCACTAACCCTCCCCTCATGTATCCCTATCTCTAACCATCCCCCTAATGCCTACCCCTAACCCTCCCCTCCTGTATCCCTATCTCTAACCATACCCCTAGTACCTACCACTAACCCTCCCCTCCTGTATCCCTATCTCTAACCATCCCCCTAATGCCTACCCCTAACCCTCCCCTCCAGTATCCCTATCTCTAACCATCCCCCTAGTACCTACCACTAACCATCCCCTCCTGTATCCCTATCTCTAACCATTCCCCTAATACCTACCCCTAACCCTCCCCTCCTGTATCCCTATCTCTAACCATCCCCCTAATGCCTACCCCTAACCCTCCCCTCCTGTATCCCTATCTCTAACCATCCCCCTAGTACCTACCACTAACCCTCCCCTCCTGTATCCCTATCTCTAACCTTCCCCCTAGTACCTACCACTAACCCTCCCCTCCTGTATCCCTATCTCTAACCATCCCCCTAGTACCTACCACTAACCTTCCCCTCCTGTATCCCTATCTCTAACCATCCCCCTAGTACCTACCACTAACCCTCCCCTCCTGTATCCCTATCTCTAACCATCCCCCTAGTACCTACCACTAACCCTCTCCTCCTGTATCCCTATCTCTAACCATCCCCCTAGTACCTACCACTAACCATCCCCTCCTGTATCCCTATCTCTAACCATCCCCCTAATGCCTACCCCTAACCCGCCCCTCCTGTATCCCTATCTCTAACCATCCCCTTAATGCCTACCCCTAGCCCTCCCATCCTGTATCCCTATCTCTAACCATTCTCCTAATGCCTACCCCTAACCCTCCCCTCCTGTATCCCTATCTCTAACCATCCCCCTAGTACCTACCACTAACCCTCCCCTCCTGTATCCCTATCTCTAACCATCCCCCTAGTACCTACCACTAACCCTCCCCTCCTGTATCCCTATCTCTAACCATTCCCCTAATGCCTACCCCTAACCCTCCCCTCCTGTATCCCTATCTCTAACCATCCCCCTAGTACCTACCACTAACCTTCCCCTCCTGTATCCCTATCTCTAACCATCCCCCTAGTACCTACCACTAACCCTCCCCTCCTGTATCCCTATCTCTAACCATCCCCCTAGTACCTACCACTAACCCTCCCCTCCTGTATCCCTATCTCTAACCATTCCTCTAATGCCTACCCCTAACCCTCCCCTCCTGTATCCCTATCTCTAACCATTCCCCTAATGCCTACCCCTAACCCTCCCCTCCTGTATCTCTATCTCTAACCATCCCCCTAATGCCTACCCCTAACCCTCCCCTCCTTTATCCCTATCTCTAACCATCCCCCTAATGCCTACCCCTAACCCTCCCCTCCTGTATCTCTATCTCTAACCATCCCCCTAGTGCCTACCCCTAACCCTCCCCTCCTGTATCCCTATCTCTAACCATCCCCCTAGTACCTACCACTAACCCTCCCCTCCTGTATCTCTATCTCTAACCATCCCCCTAGTACCTACCACTAACCCTCCCCTCCTGTATCCCTATCTCTAACCATCCCCCTAGTACCTACCACTAACCCTCCCCTCCTGTATCTCTATCTCTAACCATCCCCCTAGTACCTACCACTAACCATCACCTCCTGTATCCCTATCTCTAACCATCCCCCTAGTACCTACCACTAACCCTCCCCTCCTGTATCCCTATCTCTAACCATCCCCCTAGTGCCTACCACTAACCCTCCCCTCATGTATCCCTATCTCTAACCATCCCCCTAATGCCTACCCCTAACCCTCCCCTCCTGTATCCCTATCTCTAACCATACCCCTAGTACCTACCACTAACCCTCCCCTCCTGTATCCCTATCTCTAACCATCCCCCTAATGCCTACCCCTAACCCTCCCCTCCTGTATCCCTATCTCTAACAGTACCCCTAGTACCTACCACTAACAATCCCCTCCTGTATCCCTATCTCTAACCATCCCCCTAATGCCTACCCCTAACCCTCCCCTCCTGTATCCCTATCTCTAACCATCCCCCTAATGCCTACCCCTAACCCTCCCCTCCTGTATCCCTATCTCTAACCATTCCCCTGATGCCTACCCCTAACCCTCCCCTCCTGTATCCCTATCTCTAACCATCCCCCTTGAACCTACCACTAACCCTCCCCTCCTGTATCCCTATCTCTAACCATCCCCCTAGTACCTACCACTAACCCTCCCCTCCTGTATCTCTATCTCTAACCATCCCCCTAGTACCTACCACTAACCATCCCCTCCTGTATCCCTATCTCTAACCATCCCCCTAGTACCTACCACTAACCCTCCCCTCCTGTATCCCTATCTCTAACCATCCCCCTAGTGCCTACCACTAACCCTCCCCTCCTGTATCCCTATCTCTAACCATCCCCCTAATGCCTACCCCTAACCCTCCCCTCCTGTATCCCTATCTCTAACCATCCCCCTAGTACCTACCACTAACCTTCCCCTCCTGTATCCCTATCTCTAACCATCCCCCTAGTACCTACCACTAACCCTCCCCTCCTGTATCCCTTTCTCTAACAGTCCCCCTAGTACCTACCACTAACCCTCCCCTCCTGTATCCCTATCTCTAACCATCCCCCTAATGCCTACCCCTAACCCTCCCCTCCTGTATCCCTATCTATAACAGTCCCCCTAGTACCTACCACTAACAATCCCCTCCTGTATCCCTATCTCTAACCATCCCCCTAATGCCTACCCCTAACCCTCCCCTCCTGTATCCCTATCTCTAACCATCCCCCTAATGCCTACCCCTAACCCTCCCCTCCTGTATCCCTATCTCTAACCATTCCCCTAATGCCTACCCCTAACCCTCCCCTCCTGTATCTCTATCTCTAACCATCCCCCTAGTACCTACCACTAACCCTCCCCTCCTGTATCCCTATCTCTAACCATCCCCCTAATGCCTACCCCTTACCATCCCCTCCTGTATCTCTATCTCTAACCATCCCCCTAGTACCTACCACTAACCATCCCCTCCTGTATCCCTATCTCTAACCATTCCCCTAATGCCTACCCCTAACCCTGCCCTCCTGTATCCCTATCTCTAACCATCCCCCTAGTACCTACCACTAACCCTCCCCTCCTGTATCCCTATCTCTAACCATCCCCCTAGTACCTACCACTAACCCTCCCCTCCTGTATCCCTATCTCTAACCATCCCCCTAGTACCTACCACTAACCATCCCCTCCTGTATCCCAATCTCTAACCATCCCCCTAGTGCCTACCACTAACTCTCCCCTCATGTATCCCTATCTCTAACCATCCCCCTAATGCCTACCCCTAACCCTCCCCTCCTGTATCCCTATCTCTAACCATCCCCCTAATGCCTACCCCTAACCCTCCCCTCCAGTATCCCTATCTCTAACCATCCCCCTAGTACCTACCACTAACCATCCCCTCCTGTATCCCTATCTCTAACCATTCCCCTAATACCTACCCCTAACCCTCCCCTCCTGTATCCCTATCTCTAACCATCCCCCTAATGCCTACCCCTAACCCTCCCCTCCTGTATCCCTATCTCTAACCATCCCCCTAGTACCTACCACTAACCCTCCCCTCCTGTATCCCTATCTCTAACCTTCCCCCTAGTACCTACCACTAACCCTCCCCTCCTGTATCCCTATCTCTAACCATCCCCCTAGTACCTACCACTAACCCTCCCCTCCTGTATCCCTATCTCTAACCATCCCCCTAGTACCTACCACTAACCCTCCCCTCCTGTATCCCTATCTCTAACCATCCCCCTAGTACCTACCACTAACCCTCTCCTCCTGTATCCCTATCTCTAACCATCCCCCTAGTACCTACCACTAACCATCCCCTCCTGTATCCCTATCTCTAACCATCCCCCTAATGCCTACCCCTAACCCGCCCCTCCTGTATCCCTATCTCTAACCATCCCCTTAATGCCTACCCCTAGCCCTCCCATCCTGTATCCCTATCTCTAACCATTCTCCTAATGCCTACCCCTAACCCTCCCCTCCTGTATCCCTATCTCTAACCATCCCCCTAGTACCTACCACTAACCCTCCCCTCCTGTATCCCTATCTCTAACCATCCCCCTAGTACCTACCACTAACCCACCCCTCCTGTATCCCTATCTCTAACCATTCCCCTAATGCCTACCCCTAACCCTCCCCTCCTGTATCCCTATCTCTAACCATCCCCCTAGTACCTACCACTAACCTTCCCCTCCTGTATCCCTATCTCTAACCATCCCCCTAGTACCTACCACTAACCCTCCCCTCCTGTATCCCTATCTCTAACCATCCCCCTAGTACCTACCACTAACCCTCCCCTCCTGTATCCCTATCTCTAACCATTCCTCTAATGCCTACCCCTAACCCTCCCCTCCTGTATCCCTATCTCTAACCATTCCCCTAATGCCTACCCCTAACCCTCCCCTCCTGTATCTCTATCTCTAACCATCCCCCTAATGCCTACCCCTAACCCTCCCCTCCTCTATCCCTATCTCTAACCATCCCCCTAATGCCTACCCCTAACCCTCCCCTCCTGTATCTCTATCTCTAACCATCCCCCTAGTGCCTACCCCTAACCCTCCCCTCCTGTATCCCTATCTCTAACCATCCCCCTAGTACCTACCACTAACCCTCCCCTCCTGTTTCTCTATCTCTAACCATCCCCCTAGTACCTACCACTAACCCTCCCCTCCTGTATCCCCATCTCTAACCATCCCCCTAGTACCTACCACTAACCCTCCCCTCCTGTATCTCTATCTCTAACCATCCCCCTAGTACCAACCACTAACCATCACCTCCTGTATCCCTATCTCTACCCATCCCCCTAGTACCTACCACTAACCCTCCCCTCCTGTATCCCTATCTCTAACCATCCCCCTAGTGCCTACCACTAACCCTCCCCTCATGTATCCCTATCTCTAACCATCCCCCTAATGCCTACCCCTAACCCTCCCCTCCTGTATCCCTATCTCTAACCATACCCCTAGTACCTACCACTAACCCTCCCCTCCTGTATCCCTATCTCTAACCATCCCCCTAATGCCTACCCCTAACCCTCCCCTCCTGTATCCCTATCTCTAACAGTCCCCCTAGTACCTACCACTAACAATCCCCTCCTGTATCCCTATCTCTAACCATCCCCCTAATGCCTACCCCTAACCCTCCCCTCCTGTATCCCTATCTCTAACCATCCCCCTAATGCCTACCCCTAACCCTCCCCTCCTGTATCCCTATCTCTAACCATTCCCCTGATGCCTACCCCTAACCCTCCCCTCCTGTATCCCTATCTCTAACCATCCCCCTAGAACCTACCACTAACCCTCCCCTCCTGTATCCCTATCTCTAACCATCCCCCTAGTACCTACCTCTAACCCTCCCCTCCTGTATCTCTATCTCTAACCATCCCCCTAGTACCTACCACTAACCATCCCCTCCTGTATCCCTATCTCTAACCATCCCCCTAGTACCTACCACTAACCCTCCCCTCCTGTATCCCTATCTCTAACCATCCCCCTAGTGCCTACCACTAACCCTCCCCTCCTGTATCCCTATCTCTAACCATCCCCCTAATGCCTACCCCTAACCCTCCCCTCCTGTATCCCTATCTCTAACCATCCCCCTAGTACCTACCACTAACCTTCCCCTCCTGTATCCCTATCTCTAACCATCCCCCTAGTACCTACCACTAACCCTCCCCTCCTGTATCCCTATCTCTAACAGTCCCCCTAGTACCTACCACTAACCCTCCCCTCCTGTATCCCTATCTCTAACCATCCCCCTAATGCCTACCCCTAACCCTCCCCTCCTGTATCCCTATCTATAACAGTCCCCCTAGTACCTACCACTAACAATCCCCTCCTGTATCCCTATCTCTAACCATCCCCCTAATGCCTACCCCTAACCCTCCCCTCCTGTATCCCTATCTCTAACCATCCCCCTAATGCCTACCCCTAACCCTCCCCTCCTGTATCCCTATCTCTAACCATTCCCCTAATGCCTACCCCTAACCCTCCCCTCCTGTATCTCTATCTCTAACCATCCCCCTAGTACCTACCACTAACCCTCCCCTCCTGTATCCCTATCTCTAACCATCCCCCTAATGCCTACCCCTTACCCTCCCCTCCTGTATCTCTATCTCTAACCATCCCCCTAGTACCTACCACTAACCATCCCCTCCTGTATCCCTATCTCTAACCATTCCCCTAATGCCTACCCCTAACCCTGCCCTCCTGTATCCCTATCTCTAACCATCCCCCTAGTACCTACCACTAACCCTCCCCTCCTGTATCCCTATCTCTAACCATCCCCCTAGTACCTACCACTAACCCTCCCCTCCTGTATCCCTATCTCTAACCATCCCCCTAGTACCTACCACTAACCATCCCCTCCTGTATCCCTATCTCTAACCATCCCCCTAATGCCTACCCCTAACCCTCCCCTCCTGTATCCCTATCTCTAACCATTCCCCTAATGCCTACCCCTAACCCTCCCCTCCTGTATCCCTATCTCTAACCATCCCCCTAATGCCTACCCCTAACCCTCCCCTCCTGTATCCCTATCTCTAACCATCCCCCTAGTACCTACCACTAACCATCCCCTCCTGTATCTCTATCTCTAACCATCCCCCTAGTGCCTACCCCTAACCCTCCCCTCCTGTATCCCTATCTCTAACCATCCCCCTAGTGCCTACCCCTAACCCTCCCCTCCTGTATCCCTATCTCTAACCATCCCCCTAGTGCCTACCCCTAACCCTCCCCTCCTGTATCCCTATCTCTAACCATCCCCCTAGTACCTACCACTAACCCTCCCCTCCTGTATCTCTATCTCTAACCATCCCCCTAGTACCTACCACTAACCCTCCCCTCCTGTATCCCTATCTCTAACCATCCCCCTAGTACCTACCACTAACCCTCCCCTCCTGTATCTCTATCTCTAACTATCCCCCTAGTACCTACCACTAACCATCCCCTCCTGTATCCCTATCTCTAACCATCCCCCTAGTACCTACCACTAACCCTCCCCTCCTGTATCCCTATCTCTAACCATCCCCCTAGTGCCTACCACTAACTCTCCCCTCATGTATCCCTATCTCTAACCATCCCCCTAATGCCTACCCCTAACCCTCCCCTCCTGTATCCCTATCTCTAACCATACCCCTAGTACCTACCACTAACCCTCCCCTCCTGTATCCCTATCTCTAACCATCCCCCTAATGCCTACCCCTAACCCTCCCCTCCTGTATCCCTATCTCTAACAGTCCCCCTAGTACCTACCACTAACAATCCCCTCCTGTATCCCTATCTCTAACCATCCCCCTAATGCCTACCCCTAACCCTCCCCTCCTGTATCCCTATCTCTAACCATCCCCCTAATGCCTACCCCTAACCCTCCCCTCCTGTATCCCTATCTCTAATCATTCCCCTGATGCCTACCCCTAACCCTCCCCTCCTGTATCCCTATCTCTAACCATCCCCCTAGTACCTACCACTAACCCTCCCCTCCTGTATCCCTATCTCTAACCATCCCCCTAGTACCTACCACTAACCCTCCCCTCCTGTATCTCTATCTCTAACCATCCCCCTAGTACCTACCACTAACCATCCCCTCCTGTATCCCTATCTCTAACCATCCCCCTTGTACCTACCACTAACCCTCCCCTCCTGTATCCCTATCTCTAACCATCCCCCTAGTGCCTACCACTAACCCTCCCCTCCTGTATCCCTATCTCTAACCATCCCCCTAATGCCTACCTCTAACCCTCCCCTCCTGTATCCCTATCTCTAACCATACCCCTAGTACCTACCACTAACCCTCCCCTCCTGTATCCCTATCTCTAACCATCCCCCTAATGCCTACCCCTAACCCTCCCCTCCTGTATCCCTATCACTAACAGTCCCCCTAGTACCTACCACTAACAATCCCCTCCTGTATCCCTATCTCTAACCATCCCCCTAATGCCTACCCCTAACCCTCCCCTCCTGTATCCCTATCTCTAACCATCCCCCTAATGCCTACCCCTAACCCTCCCCTCCTGTATCCCTATCTCTAACCATTCCCCTAATGCCTACCCCTAACCCTCCCCTCCTGTATCCCTATCTCTAACCATCCCCCTAGTACCTACCACTAACCATCCCCTCCTGCATCCCTATCTCTAACCATCCCCCTAGTACCTACCACTAACCCTCCCCTCCTGTATCCCTATCTCTAACCATCCCCCTAATGCCTACCCCTAACCCTCCCCTCCTGTATCCCTATCTCTAACCATTCCCCTAATGCCTACCCCTAACCCTCCCCTCCTGTATCCCTATCTCTAACCATCCCCCTAGTACCTACCACTAACCATCCCCTCCTGTATCCCTATCTCTAACCATCCCCCTAATGCCTACCCCTAACCCTCCCCTCCTGTATCCCTATCTCTAACAGTCCCTCTAGTACCTACCACTAACCCTCCCCTCCTGTATCCCTATCTCTAACCATCCCCCTAATGCCTACCCCTAACCCTCCCCTCCTGTATCCCTATCTCTAACAGTCCCCCTAGTACCTACCACTAACAATCCCCTCCTGTATCCCTATCTCTAACCATCCCCCTATTGCCTACCCCTAACCCTCCCCTCCTGTATCCCTATCTCTAACCATCCCCCTAATGCCTACCCCTAACCCTCCCCTCCTGTATCCCTATCTCTAACCATTCCCCTAATGCCTACCCCTAACCCTCCCCTCCTGTATATCTATCTCTAACCATCCCCCTAGTACCTACCACTAACCATCCCCTCCTGTATCCCTATCTCTAACCATTCCCCTAATGCCTACCCCTAACCCTGCCCTCCTGTATCCCTATCTCTAACCATCCCCCTAGTACCTACCACTAACCCTCCCCTCCTGTATCCCTATCTCTAATCATCCCCCTAGTACCTACCACTAACCCTCCCCTCCTGTATCCCTATATCTAACCATCCCCCTAATACCTACCACTAACCATCCCCTCCTGTATCCCTATCTCTAACCATCCCCCTAATGCCTACCCCTAACCCTCCCCTCCTGTATCCCTATCTCTAACCATTCCCCTAATGCCTACCCTAACCCTCCCCTCCTGTATCCCTATCTCTAACCATCCCCCTAATGCCTACCCCTAACCCTCCCCTCCTGTATCCCTATCTCTAACCATCCCCCTAGTACCTACCACTAACCATCCCCTCCTGTATCTTTATCTCTAACCATCCCCCTAGTGCCTACCCCTTACCCTCCCCTCCTGTATCCCTATCTCTAACCATACCCCTAGTACCTACCACTAACCCTCCCCTCCTGTATCCCTATCTCTAACCATCCCCCTAATGCCTACCCCTAACCCTCCCCTCCTGTATCCCTATCTCTAACAGTCCCCCTAGTACCTACCACTAACAATCCCCTCCATTATCCCTATCTCTAACCATCCCCCTAATGCCTACCCCTAACCCTCCCCTCCTGTATCCCTATCTCTAACCATCCCCCTAATGCCTACCCCTAACCCTCCCCTCCTGTATCCCTATCTCTAACCATCCCCCTAGTACCTACCACTAACCATCCCCTCCTGTATCCCTATCTCTAACCATCCCCCTAGTACCTACCACTAACCCTCCCCTCCTGTATCCCTATCTCTAACCATCCCCCTAGTACCTACCACTAACCCTCCCCTCCTGTATCCCTATCTCTAACCATCCCCATAGTGCCTACCACTAACCCTCCCCTCCTGTATCCCTATCTCTAACCATACCCCTAGTACCTACCACTAACCATCCCCTCCTGTATCCCTATCTCTAACCATCCCCCTAATGCCTACCCCTAACCCTCCCCTCCTGTATCCCTATCTCTAACAGTCCCCCTAGTACCTACCACTAACCCTCCCCTCCTGTATCCCTATCTCTAACCATCCCCCTAATGCCTACCCCTAACCCTCCACTCCTGTATCCCTATCTATAACAGTCCCCCTAGTACCTACACTAACAATCCCCTCCTGTATCCCTATCTCTAACCATCCCCCTAATGCCTACCCCTAACCCTCCCCTCCTGTATCCCTATCTCTAACCATCCCCCTAATGCCTACCCCTAACCCTCCCCTCCTGTATCCCTATCTCTAACCATTCCCCTAATGCCTACCCCTAACCCTCCCCTCCTGTATCTCTATCTCTAACCATCCCCCTAGTACCTACCACTAACCCTCCCCTCCTGTATCCCTATCTATAACCATCCCCCTAATGCCTACCCCTTACCCTCCCCTCCTGTATCTCTATCTCTAACCATCCCCCTAGAACCTACTACTAACCACCCCCTCCTGTATCCCTATCTCTAACCATCCCCCTAATGCCTACCCCTAACCCTCCCCTCCTGTATCCCTATCTCTAACCATTCCCCTAATGCCTACCCCTAACCCTCCCCTCCTGTATATCTATCTCTAACCATCCCCCTAGTACCTACCACTAACCCTCCCCTCCTGTATCCCTATCTCTAACTGTCCCCCTAATGCCTACCCCTAACCCTCCCCTCCTGTATGTCACAACTGAGGGCCTGAGCTGACGGGAGGCAGCCTCAGTTGTAGGGGCTGAGATGTACCGGAACCTGGGAGGTTGTATCAGACCCCTGGACATGTAAGTAACATGAATAATAACTGCCCGAAGGCGTGACCACGACAACTTGGATAAAAGTCAATGATGTTTATTATGACAACTCCGCAACACAGCAGCAGTAAAAGAAAACGTAAAAGTCAGCAAAGAATAAATACAGTTCCTGGGTACTACAGGATGGCAGGAGCCACAGGGCACTGGTAGTGTGAGATAGTTCTTATGATCTTCTAGATGGAAAGTCCTTACCAGGCCCGACTGTAGCAATGGAGATAACCCAGGATTGTGCCAGCTGGTGTTCCAGGAAAAGCTGGGTTGCTGAAGATAAAACAGCTGCTGTGGATACTGGCTGGAACCAGACTGTTGTTAGCACGGAGTGGATACTGGCTGGAACCAGTTAAATAATAAATGAACTTGGGAGCGATGAAATATGAACTGAAATGTAGAACTTGAGAGCGGAGAAATAATAATACCGGTGGAGAGTGGTAAAGTGTAGAAAGGACACCGGCCCTTTAAGGGAAGCTGTACTCTGCTGGAAGCTGAGCTGGAAGCAGGTAATGTTGTAGCTGGAAACAGATGAATCCACAATGGATTGGAGAGTCAGGCTACACCGCAGGTGGAATGCTGGTGCGGGTCTCTATGGTGGAAGTCTTGAGACAGGAGCTGGAACCTGGAAGACAATCACAGGAGAGAGACAAACAGGAACTAGGTTTGACAACCAAAGCACTGACGCCTTCCTTGCTCAGGCACAGTGTATTTATACCTGCAGCAAGGAAGGGATTGGCTAGGCAATTATGCAGATTATCAATACTGAGAACAGATTGGTGGAAATGATCAGCTGACAGAATCCAAGATGGCTGCGCCCATGCAGACACTTGGAGGGAAGCTTGGTTTGTAATCCATGTGGTAATGAAAACAGTAATGGCGGCGCCGGCCACCGGAGACAGGAGGCGCCAGGCTGACAGATGCACATCCAACCACGCGGACACAGCGGAGGCCGCGGCTGACGTAATCGCCACTCAGACACTCTGCATGCAGAAGTTCAGGGACGGCGGCGGAGGCCGCGGGAGACGCCATGCCAGGTGTAATATGGCGTTTACTGTGACAGCGTCCCAGAGTGACAGGAGAGGATACAGGAATGTACACATCAGGATAACAGATGGGATCCGGTCCTGGAGCGCTGAGCCAGCCTTAGGAGGCATCTGATGGGTAAGAAATGGCGTCCAGATACCCGGATCGTGACAGCACCCCCCCCTTTAGGAGTGGCCCCAGGACACTTCTTTGGCTTTTGAGGAAACTTGGAATGGAATCTCCGGACCAAGGCAGGAGCATGGACATCAGAAGCATTGGTCCATGAACGTTCCTCAGGACCATAACCCTTCCAGTCAATAAGATATTGTAGTTGACCGTAACGGTGACGTGAGTCCAGGATCTTGGCCACTTCATACTCAACGCCTCGTTGAGTTTGGACTTTCGGAGTTGGAGGAAGTGAGGAATGAAACCGATTCAAGATCAGCGGTTTCAACAGGGAAACATGGAATGTCCTGGGTATTTTTAAGAAGGGAGGCAACTGGAGTCTGTAAGCAACAGGATTGATGACTTGTTCAATCTTGAAAGGACCGATATAGCGAGGTGCAAACTTCATACTGGGAACTCTTAACCTCAAATTCTTCGTGGATAACCATACCCGATCACCCACCTTGAGAGCAGGAACTGCTCGACGCTTCTTATCCGCAAACTTCTTGTACCTGAACGATGCCTTGAGCAGAGCTGATCGTACGCTCTTCCAGATATTGGCAAACTGATGCAAGGTGATATCCACTGCGGGAACAGAAGTTGCTGGAAGCGGTTGGAACTCAGGGACTTTAGGGTGGAATCCAAAGTTAGTGAAGAATGGTGTTGAAGCAGATGAAGAATGATACTGGTTGTTATGACAGAACTCGGCCCAGGGAAGTAATTGAACCCAGTCATCTTGAGAGGAGGACACATAGATGCGGAGGAAGGCCTCCAAGTCCTGATTCACCCTCTCGGTTTGACCATTGGTCTGAGGATGGTAAGCCGTGGAAAACTTTAGCTTGACTTGGAGGACTTGACATAAACTTCGCCAGAATTTGGCTGTGAATTGAACTCCTCGATCTGAGATAATTTCTTCAGGAAGACCGTGGAGTCGGAAGATCTCTTGTATGAATACTTGAGCCAACTTGGAAGCTGACGGAAGACCGGTGAGAGGAATGAAGTGTGCCATCTTGGTGAACCGGTCAACTACCACCCAGATGGTATTGAACTTGTTGCACATGGGTAAGTCAGTAATGAAATCCATCGACAAGTGGGTCCATGGTCGACGGGGAACGGATAGTGGAACCAGTTGCCCCGCAGGCGACTGGCGGGATACTTTATGTTGGGCACACTTTGGGCAAGATGCAATAAACTCCAAGACGTCCTTTTTCAGAGTTGGCCACCAATAGGACCTAGAGATAAACTCCAGGGTTTTTTGCATACCTGTATGTCCGGCAAAACGGGAAGCATGGGCCCAATGCATGAGCTTCTTCCTTAGCATCGGCTTCACAAAACTTTTCCCTGATGGGGGCGTAGAGTCCATCCCTACCGTGGAGAATGCCAACGGATTTATAATAGGATGCTTGTCTGAAGACTCTGACTCATTTTCTTGCTCCCATGAGCGGGAAAGGGCATCGGCCTTGCGATTCTGAGAGCCCGGACAGAACTGGAGTTTAAAGTCGAACCTGGAAAAGAAAAGTGCCCATCTGGCCTGACGAGGGTTGAGACATTGTGCGCCCTTCAGGTATAAAAGGTTCTTGTGGTCTGTAAGTATGGTGATTGAATGAGAAGCTCCCTCCAACAGATACCTCCACTCTTCTAGAGCGAGCTTGATGGCTAGCAACTCCTGGTCGCCAATGGCATAGTTGCGCTCAGCTGGGGAGAACTTCCGGGAGAAGAAACTGCAAGGGTGTAAATGGCCATCTTTAGCCCTCTGAGATAACACCGCTCCTACTCCAACGGAGGAGGCATCCACCTCTAAGATGAAAGGAGAGTCGATGTCAGGCTGTTTCAGAACAGGCGCAGAGATGAACCTTTGTTTTAAAAGATGAAATGCTTGCATGGCTTCTTCAGACCACTTGGACGGGTTAGCACCCTTCTTAGTGAAAGCAGTAATAGGCGCCACAATGGTGGAAAAGTCTCGTATAAACTTTCGGTAATAGTTGGCGAACCCTAAGAACCTTTGGACCCCTTTGAGGGTTAAGGGTACCGGACAATTTTGGATTGCTTGTAGTTTCTCAGGATCCATCTCTAGTCCGGAACCGGACACAATGTACCCTAGAAACGGAATGGACTTGACTTCAAAGACGCATTTTTCTAATTTGCAATAGAGATGATTGACACGGAGACGGGACAGAACCTCTTTAACCCAAAAACGATGTTCCTCTAAATCGTTGGCAAAAATGAGGATATCGTCTAGATAGACCACGACATGACGGTATAGAATGTCTCTGAAGATCTCATTGACAAAATGCTGGAAGACAGCTGGAGCATTGCTCAATCCGAAGGGCATGACGAGGTACTCATAATGTCCGTCACGGGTGTTAAAGGCGGTCTTCCACTCGTCACCCTCACGGATCCGGATGAGATTGTATGCACCTCGCAAGTCCAGCTTTGTAAAGATGGTAGCTCCGCTAACTCTGTCAAAGAGCTCAGTAATCAGGGGTAAAGGATAACGGTTCTTGATGGTAATGTCGTTCAAACCTCTGTAGTCGATGCACGGCCGCAGACCACCATCTTTCTTTTTTACAAAAAAGAAGCCTGCGCCGGCTGGAGAAGAAGGAGGTCGAATGAACCCCTTTGCTAGGTTCTCTTTAATATATTCCTCCATAGAATGCGTCTCAGGCAGAGACAACGGATAAGTTCGGCCTCGAGGTGGAACCTTCCCTGGAACGAGATCAATCGGACAGTCCCATTCTCTATGAGGAGGAAGGATATCAGCAGAAGCTTTACTGAACACATCCGTGAAATCTTGATATGGAGGAGGTGGAACATCAGACGACCTGGGGGAGGAAGAACAGACAGGCAATACTTTAAACAAACATGTCTCAGCACAGGAGGAACCCCATGCCAGGATTTGCGTAGTCGTCCAATCAATTGTAGGATTGTGAAGACGGAGCCATGGAAGGCCCAGGACCACAGGATGTGTGGCTCTTGGAATCACTAAAAAAGAAATAAGTTCGGAATGAAGAACTCCCACTCTCAGACGAACTGGTAGAGTCCTTAAAGAAATAACTGCATCAAAAATTTTGCTGCCATCCACGGCAGTTAAATAAATGGACGAAGGAAGTCTCTCGGTGGGTAGGGACCACCGTTTAACATAGGCTTCGGTAATAAAGTTCCCAGCTGCTCCGGAATCAAGGAGGGCAATGACGTTCCGATAACGTTGAGCAACTTGAAGCGAAACTGGGAGATTACAATCTTGAGGAGATGGAGAGGAGATCATTACTCCTAGCCGGCCCTCTCCTTGGCGAGCTAGGATTTGGAGTTTCCCGGACGTTTGGGACAGGCATTAATGGTGTGAGACGGAGCTGCACAATAGAGACAGAGAAACTCGGAGAGACGTCTTCGGCGCTCAGCAGGAGTTAAACGGGAACGGCCAAGTTGCATGGGCTCATCTTTAGATGGTGACAGTTGACGAGGAGGAGGAGCAGAAGATTTTGGAGCAGATGATCTTCCACGCTCAGTTGCTCTCTCTCTGAAACGTAAATCAACTTTCGTGCAGAGTGAGATTAGCTCATCTAACTTAGAAGGTAAGTCTCTGGTAGCTAACTCATCTTTAATACGCTCAGATAAGCCATGCCAGAATGCAGCATACAGGGCCTCGTCGTTCCATGCCAGTTCGGATGCCAGGATCTGGAACTGTATCAGATATTGTCCTACAGTACGTGACCCCTGGCGTAAACGGAGAATCTCGGATGAAGCTGAGGTTACCCGGCCTGGCTCGTCGAAGATGCGCCTGAATGTTGACACGAAGGCAGTGTAGGAAGATAGCAGGGTGTCGGACCTCTCCCATAACGGTGATGCCCAATCAAGGGCTGAGCCACTGAGAAGAGAAATAATGTAGGCAATTTTTGTACGGTCACTGGGAAAATTGCCAGGTTGTAGCTCAAACTGAATCTCACACTGGTTGAGAAATCCCCTGCAGAATCTTGGAGATCCGTCAAATTTTGCTGGCGTTGGAAGATGAAGACGTGGAGCAGAAATGGGTAAGGTGGGTGGGGTTATAGCTGGAGTCACTGTGGTTGACGCACCAGACGCGCCTGATCCACGGAGAGTTGTCTGAATCCCATCCAGCCGAGTAGAGAGATCCTGGAGACAGCGGATGATGTGGCCCTGTGCAGCCTCCTGATGTTCTAGTCGGGCTGCCAGTTCTTGCATCGGCCTGGCCGCTTGATCCTGGTCTCCGGCTGGATTCATTAGGTCAGTGCTTACTGTCACAACTGAGGGCCTGAGCTGACGGGAGGCAGCCTCAGTTGTAGGGGCTGAGATGTACCGGAACCTGGGAGGTTGTATCAGACCCCTGGACATGTAAGTAACATGAATAATAACTGCCCGAAGGCGTGACCACGACAACTTGGATAAAAGTCAATGATGTTTATTATGACAACTCCGCAACACAGCAGCAGTAAAAGAAAACGTAAAAGTCAGCAAAGAATAAATACAGTTCCTGGGTACTACAGGATGGCAGGAGCCACAGGGCACTGGTAGTGTGAGATAGTTCTTATGATCTTCTAGATGGAAAGTCCTTACCAGGCCCGACTGTAGCAATGGAGATAACCCAGGATTGTGCCAGCTGGTGTTCCAGGAAAAGCTGGGTTGCTGAAGATAAAACATCTGCTGTGGATACTGGCTGGAACCAGACTGTTGTTAGCACGGAGTGGATACTGGCTGGAACCAGTTAAATAATAAATGAACTTGGGAGCGATGAAATATGAACTGAAATGTAGAACTTGAGAGCGGAGAAATAATAATACCGGTGGAGAGTGGTAAAGTGTAGAAAGGACACCGGCCCTTTAAGGGAAGCTGTACTCTGCTGGAAGCTGAGCTGGAAGCAGGTAATGTTGTAGCTGGAAACAGATGAATCCACAATGGATTGGAGAGTCAGGCTACACCGCAGGTGGAATGCTGGTGCGGGTCTCTATGGTGGAAGTCTTGAGACAGGAGCTGGAACCTGGAAGACAATCACAGGAGAGAGACAAACAGGAACTAGGTTTGACAACCAAAGCACTGACGCCTTCCTTGCTCAGGCACAGTGTATTTATACCTGCAGCAAGGAAGGGATTGGCTAGGCAATTATGCAGATTATCAATACTGAGAACAGATTGGTGGAAATGATCAGCTGACAGAATCCAAGATGGCTGCGCCCATGCAGACACTTGGAGGGAAGCTTGGTTTGTAATCCATGTGGTAATGAAAACAGTAATGGCGGCGCCGGCCACCGGAGACAGGAGGCGCCAGGCTGACAGATGCACATCCAACCACGCGGACACAGCGGAGGCCGCGGCTGACGTAATCGCCACTCAGACACTCTGCATGCAGAAGTTCAGGGACGGCGGCGGAGGCCGCGGGAGACGCCATGCCAGGTGTAATATGGCGTTTACTGTGACAGCGTCCCAGAGTGACAGGAGAGGATACAGGAATGTACACATCAGGATAACAGATGGGATCCGGTCCTGGAGCGCTGAGCCAGCCTTAGGAGGCATCTGATGGGTAAGAAATGGCGTCCAGATACCCGGATCGTGACACTGTATCTCTATCTCTAACCATCCCCCTAGTACCTACCACTAACCATCCCCTCCTGTATCCCTATCTCTAACCATTCCCCTAATGCCTACCCCTAACCCTGCCCTCCTGTATCCCTATCTCTAACCATCCCCCTAGTACCTACCACTAACCCTCCCCTCCTGTATCCCTATCTCTAACCATCCCCCTAGTACCTACCACTAACCCTCCCCTCCTGTATCCCTATCTCTAACCATCCCCCTAATACCTACCACTAACCATCCCCTCCTGTATCCCTATCTCTAACCATCCCCCTAATGCCTACCCCTAACCCTCCCCTCCTGTATCCCTATCTCTAACCATTCCCCTAATGCCTACCCTAACCCTCCCCTTCTGTATCCCTATCTCTAACCATCCCCCTAATGCCTACCCCTAACCCTCCCCTCCTGTATCCCTATCTCTAACCATCCCCCTAGTACCTACCACTAACCATCCCCTCCTGTATCTCTATCTCTAACCATCCCCCTAGTGCCTACCCCTAACCCTCCCCTCCTGTATCCCTATCTCTAACCATCCCCTTAGTGCCTACCCCTTACCCTCCCCTCCTGTATCCCTATCTCTAGCCATACCCCTAGTACCTACCACTAACCCTCCCCTCCTGTATCCCTATCTCTAACCATCCCCCTAATGCCTACCCCTAACCCTCCCCTCCTGTATCCCTATCTCTAACAGTCCCCCTAGTACCTACCACTAACAATCCCCTCCTGTATCCCTATCTCTAACCATCCCCCTAATGCCTACCCCTAACCCTCCCATCCTGTATCCCTATCTCTAACCATCCCCCTAATGCCTACCCCTAACCCTCCCCTCCTGTATCCCTATCTCTAACCATCCCCCTAGTACCTACCACTAACCATCCCCTCCTGTATCCCTATCTCTAACCATCCCCCTAGTACATACCACTAACCCTCCCCTCCTGTATCCCTATCTCTAACCATCCCCATAGTGCCTACCACTAACCCTCCCCTCCTGTATCCCTATCTCTAACCATACCCCTAGTACCTACCACTAACCATCCCCTCCTGTATCCCTATCTCTAACCATCCCCCTAATGCCTACCCCTAACCCTCCCCTCCTGTATCCCTATCTCTAACAGTCCCCCTAGTACCTACCACTAACCCTCCCCTCCTGTATCCCTATCTCTAACCATCCCCCTAATGCCTACCCCTAACCCTCCCCTCCTGTATCCCTATCTATAACAGTCCCCCTAGTACCTACCACTAACAATCCCCTCCTGTATCCCTATCTCTAACCATCCCCCTAATGCCTACCCCTAACCCTCCCCTCCTGTATCCCTATCTCTAACCATCCCCCTAATGCCTACCCCTAACCCTCCCCTCCTGTATCCCTATCTCTAACCATCCCCCTAGTACCTACCACTAACCATCCCCTCCTGTATCTCTATCTCTAACCATCCCCCTAGTGCCTACCCCTTACCCTCCCCTCCTGTATCCCTATCTCTAACCATACCCCTAGTACCTACCACTAACCCTCCCCTCCTGTATCCCTATCTCTAACCATCCCCCTAATGCCTACCCCTAACCCTCCCCTCCTGTATCCCTATCTCTAACAGTCCCCCTAGTACCTACCACTAACAATCCCCTCCATTATCCCTATCTCTAACCATCCCCCTAATGCCTACCCCTAACCCTCCCCTCCTGTATCCCTATCTCTAACCATCCCCCTAATGCCTACCCCTAACCCTCCCCTCCTGTATCCCTATCTCTAACCATCCCCCTAGTACCTACCACTAACCATCCCCTCCTGTATCCCTATCTCTAACCATCCCCATAGTGCCTACCACTAACCCTCCCCTCCTGTATCCCTATCTCTAACCATACCCCTAGTACCTACCACTAACCATCCCCTCCTGTATCCCTATCTCTAACCATCCCCCTAATGCCTACCCCTAACCCTCCCCTCCTGTATCCCTATCTCTAACAGTCCCCCTAGTACCTACCACTAACCCTCCCCTCCTGTATCCCTATCTCTAACCATCCCCCTAATGCCTAACCCTAACCCTCCACTCCTGTATCCCTATCTATAACAGTCCCCCTAGTACCTACCACTAACAATCCCCTCCTGTATCCCTATCTCTAACCATCCCCCTAATGCCAACCCCTAACCCTCCCCTCCTGTATCCCTATCTCTAACCATCCCCCTAATGCCTACCCCTAACCCTCCCCTCCTGTATCCCTATCTCTAACCATTCCCCTAATGCCTACCCCTAACCCTCCCCTCCTGTATCTCTATCTCTAACCATCCCCCTAGTACCTACCACTAACCCTCCCCTCCTGTATCCCTGTCTCTAACCATCCCCCTAATGCCTACCCCTTACCCTCCCCTCCTGTATCTCTATCTCTAACCATCCCCCTAGAACCTACCACTAACCATCCCCTCCTGTATCCCTATCTCTAACCATCCCTCTAATGCCTACCCCTAACCCTCCCCTCCTGTATCCCTATCTCTAACCATTCCCCTAATGCCTACCCCTAACCCTCCCCTCCTGTATATCTATCTCTAACCATCCCCCTAGTACCTACCACTAACCCTCCCCTCCTGTATCCCTATCTCTAACTGTCCCCCTAATGCCTACCCCTAACCCTCCCCTCCTGTATCTCTATCTCTAACCATCCCCCTAGTACCTACCACTAACCATCCCCTCCTGTATCCCTATCTCTAACCATTCCCCTAATGCCTACCCCTAACCCTGCCCTCCTGTATCCCTATCTCTAACCATCCCCCTAGTACCTACCACTAACCCTCCCCTCCTGTATCCCTATCTCTAACCATCCCCCTAGTACCTACCACTAACCCTCCCCTCCTGTATCCCTAACTCTAACCATCCCCCTAATACCTACCACTAACCATCCCCTCCTGTATCCCTATCTCTAACCATCCCCCTAAATCCTACCCCTAACCCTCCCCTCCTGTATCCCTATCTCTAACCATTCCCCTAATGCCTACCCTAACCCTCCCCTCCTGTATCCCTATCTCTAACCATCCCCCTAATGCCTACCCCTAACCCTCCCCTCCTGTATCCCTATCTCTAACCATCCCCCTAGTACCTACCACTAACCATCCCCTCCTGTATCTCTATCTCTAACCATCCCCCTAGTGCCTACCCCTAACCCTCCCCTCCTGTATCCCTATCTCTAACCATCCCCCTAGTGCCTTCCCCTTACCCTCCCCTCCTGTATCCCTATCTCTAGCCATACCCCTAGTACCTACCACTAACCCTCCCCTCCTGTATCCCTATCTCTAACCATCCCCCTAATGCCTACCCCTAACCCTCCCCTCCTGTATCCCTATCTCTAACAGTCCCCCTAGTACCTACCACAAACAATCCCCTCCTGTATCCCTATCTCTAACCATCCCCCTAATGCCTACCCCTAACCCTCCCCTCCTGTATCCCTATCTCTAACCATCCCCCTAATGCCTACCCCTAACCCTCCCCTCCTGTATCCCTATCTCTAACCATCCCCCTAGTACCTACCACTAACCATCCCCTCCTGTATCCCTATCTCTAACCATCCCCCTAGTACCTTCCACTAACCCTCCCCTCCTGTATCCCTATCTCTAACCATCCCCATAGTGCCTACCACTAACCCTCCCCTCCTGTATCCCTATCTCTAACCATACCCCTAGTACCTACCACTAACCATCCCCTCCTGTATCCCTATCTCTAACCATCCCCCTAATGCCTACCCCTAACCCTCCCCTCCTGTATCCCTATCTCTAACAGTCCCCCTAGTACCTACCACTAACCCTCCCCTCCTGTATCCCTATCTCTAACCATCCCCCTAATGCCTACCCCTAACCCTCCCCTCCTGTATCCCTATCTATAACAGTCCCCCTAGTACCTACCACTAACAATCCCCTCCTGTATCCCTATCTCTAACCATCCCCCTAATGCCTACCCCTAACCCTCCCCTCCTGTATCCCTATCTCTAACCATCCCCCTAATGCCTACCCCTAACCCTCCCCTCCTGTATCCCTATCTCTAACCATTCCCCTAATGCCTACCCCTAACCCTCCCCTCCTGTATCTCTATCTCTAACCATCCCCCTAGTACCTACCACTAACCCTCCCCTCCTGTATCCCTATCTCTAACCATCCCCCTAATGCCTACCACTAACCCTCCCCTCCTGTATCCCTATCTCTAACCATCCCCCTAGTACCTACCACTAACCCTCCCCTCCTGTATCCCTATCTCTAACCATCCCCCTAGTACCTACCACTAACCATCCCCTCCTGTATCCCTATCTCTAACCATCCCCCTAATGCCTACCCCTAACCCTCCCCTCCTGTATCCCTATCTCTAACCATTCCCCTAATGCCTACCCCTAACCCTCCCCTCCTGTATCCCTATCTCTAACCATCCCCCTAATGCCTACCCCTAACCCTCCCCTCCTGTATCCCTATCTCTAACCATCCCCCTAGTACCTACCACTAACCCTCCCCTCCTGTATCCCTATCTCTAACCATCCACCTAGTATCTACCACTAACCCTCCCCTCCTGTATCTCTATCTCTAACCATCCCCCTAGTACCTACCACTAACCATCCCCTCCTGTATCCCTATCTCTAACCATCCCCCTAGTACCTACCACTAACCCTCCCCTCCTGTATCCCTATCTCTAACCATCCCCCTAGTGCCTACCACTAACCCTCCCCTCATGTATCCCTATCTCTAACCATCCCCCTAATGCCTACCCCTAACCCTCCCCTCCTGTATCCCTATCTCTAACCATACCCCTAGTACCTACCACTAACCCTCCCCTCCTGTATCCCTATCTCTAACCATCCCCCTAGTACCTACCACTAACAATCCCCTCCTGTATCCCTATCTCTAACCATCCCCCTAATGCCTACCCCTAACCCTCCCCTCCTGTATCCCTATCTCTAACCATCCCCCTAATGCCTACCCCTAACCCTCCCCTCCTGTATCCCTATCTCTAATCATTCTCCTGATGCCTACCCCTAACCCTCCCCTCCGGTATCCCTATCTCTAACCATCCCCCTAGTACCTACCACTAACCCTCCCCTCCTGTATCCCTATCTCTAACCATCCCCCTAGTACCTACCACTAACCCTCCCCTCCTGTATCTCTATCTCTAACCATCCCCCTAGTACCTACCACTAACCATCCCCTCCTGTATCCCTATCTCTAACCATCCCCCTAGTACCTACCACTAACCCTCCCCTCCTGTATCCCTATCTCTAACCATCCCCCTAGTGCCTACCACTAACCCTCCCCTCCTGTATCCCTATCTCTAACCATCCCCCTAATGCCTACCCCTAACCCTCCCCTCCTGTATCCCTATCTCTAACCATCCCCCTAGTGCCTACCACTAACCCTCCCCTCCTGTATCCCTATCTCTAACCATCCCCCTAATGCCTACCCCTAACCCTCCCCTCCTGTATCCCTATCTCTAACCATACCCCTAGTACCTACCACTAACCCTCCCCTCCTGTATCCCTATCTCTAACCATCCCCCTAATGCCTACCCCTAACCCTCCCCTCCTGTATCCCTATCTCTAACCATACCCCTAGTACCTACCACTAACCCTCCCCTCCTGTATCCCTATCTCTAACCATCCCCCTAATGCCTACCCCTAACCCTCCCCTCCTATATCCCTATCTCTAACCATTCCCCTAATGCCTACCCCTAACCCTCCCCTCCTGTATCCCTATCTCTAACCATCCCCCTAGTACCTACCACTAACCATCCCCTCCTGCATCCCTATCTCTAACCATCCCCCTAGTACTTACCACTAACCCTCCCCTCCTGTATCCCTATCTCTAACCATCCCCCTAGTGCCTACCACTAACCCTCCCCTCCTGTATCCCTATCTCTAACCATCCCCCTAATACCTACCCCTAACCCTCCCCTCCTGTATCCCTATCTCTAACCATACCCCTAGTACCTACCACTAACCCTCCCCTCCTGTATCCCTATCTCTAACCATCCCCCTAATGCCTACCCCTAACCCTCCCCTCCTGTATCCCTATCTCTAACCATCCCCCTAGTACCTACCACTAACCATCCCCTCCTGTATCCCTATCTCTAACCATCCCCCTAATGCCTACCCCTAACCCTCCCCTCCTGTATCCCTATCTCTAACAGTGCCCCTAGTACCTACCACTAACCCTCCCCTCCTGTATCCCTATCTCTAACCATCCCCCTAATGCCTACCCCTAACCCTCCCCTCCTGTATCCCTATCTCTAACAGTCCCCCTAGTAACTACCACTAACAATCCCCTCCTGTATCCCTATCTCTAACCATCCCCCTAATGCCTACCCCTAACCCTCCCCTCCTGTATCCCTATCTCTAACCATCCCCCTAATGCCTACCCCTAACCCTCCCCTCCTGTATCCCTATCTCTAACCATTCCCCTAATGCCTACCCCTAACCCTCCCCTCCTGTATATCTATCTCTAACCATCCCCCTAGTACCTACCACTAACCCTCCCCTCCTGTATCCCTATCTCTAACCGTCCCCCTAATGCCTACCCCTAACCCTCCCCTCCTGTATCTCTCTCTCTAACCATCCCCCTAGTACCTACCACTAACCATCCCCTCCTGTATCCCTATCTCTAACCATTCCCCTAATGCCTACCCCTAACCCTGCCCTCCTGTATCCCTATCTCTAACCATCCCCCTAGTACCTACCACTAACCCTCCCCTCCTGTATCCCTATCTCTAACCATCCCCCTAGTACCTACCACTAACCCTCCCCTCCTGTATCCCTATCTCTAACCATCCCCCTAATACCTACCACTAACCATCCCCTCCTGTATCCCTATCTCTTTCCATCCCCCTAATGCCTACCCCTAACCCTCCCCTCCTGTATCCCTATCTCTAACCATTCCCCTAATGCCTACCCCTAACCCTCCCCTCCTGTATCCCTATCTCTAACCATCCCCCTAATGCCTACCCCTAACCCTCCCCTCCTGTATCCCTATCTCTAACCATCCCCTTAGTACCTACCACTAACCATCCCCTCCTGTATCTCTATCTCTAACCATCCCCCTAGTGCCTACCCCTAACCCTCCCCTCCTGTATCCCTATCTCTAACCATCCCCCTAGTGCCTACCCCTTACCCTCCCCTCCTGTATCCCTATCTCTAACCATCCCCCTAGTTCCTACCACTAACCCTCCCCTCCTGTATCCCTATCTCTAACCATTCCCCTAGTACCTACCACTAACCCTGTCCTCCTGTATCCCTATCTCTAACCATCCCCCTAGTACCTACCACTAACCATCCCCTCCTGTATCCCTATCTCTAACCATCCCCCTAATGCCTACCCCTAACCCGCCCCCCCTGTATCCCTATCTCTAACCATCCCCCTAATGCCTACCCCTAGCCCTCCCCTCCTGTATCCCTATCTCTAACCATTCCCCTAATGCCTACCCCTAACCCTCCCCTCCTGTATTCCTATCTCTAACCATCCCCCTAGTACCTACCACTAACCCTCCCCTCCTGTATCCCTATCTCTAACCATCCCCCTAGTACCTACCACTAACCCTCCCCTCCTGTATCCCTATCTCTAACCATCCCCCTAGTGCCTACCCCTAACCCTCCCCTCCTGTATCTCTATCTCTAACCATCCCCCTAATGCCTACCCCTAACCCTCCCCTCCTGTATCCCTATCTCTAACCATACCCCTAGTACCTACCACTAACCATCCCCTCCTGTATCCCTATCTCTAACCATCCCCATAGTGCCTACCACTAACCCTCCCCTCCTGTATCCCTATCTCTAACCATACCCCTAGTACCTACCACTAACCATCCCCTCCTGTATCCCTATCTCTAACCATCCCCCTAATGCCTACCCCTAACCCTCCCCTCCTGTATCCCTATCTCTAACAGTCCCCCTAGTACCTACCACTAACCCTCCCCTCCTGTATCCCTATCTCTAACCATCCCCCTAATGCCTAACCCTAACCCTCCACTCCTGTATCCCTATCTATAACAGTCCCCCTAGTACCTACCACTAACAATCCCCTCCTGTATCCCTATCTCTAACCATCCCCCTAATGCCAACCCCTAACCCTCCCCTCCTGTATCCCTATCTCTAACCATCCCCCTAATGCCTACCCCTAACCCTCCCCTCCTGTATCCCTATCTCTAACCATTCCCCTAATGCCTACCCCTAACCCTCCCCTCCTGTATCTCTATCTCTAACCATCCCCCTAGTACCTACCACTAACCCTCCCCTCCTGTATCCCTGTCTCTAACCATCCCCCTAATGCCTACCCCTTACCCTCCCCTCCTGTATCTCTATCTCTAACCATCCCCCTAGAACCTACCACTAACCATCCCCTCCTGTATCCCTATCTCTAACCATCCCTCTAATGCCTACCCCTAACCCTCCCCTCCTGTATCCCTATCTCTAACCATTCCCCTAATGCCTACCCCTAACCCTCCCCTCCTGTATATCTAACCATCCCCCTAGTACCTACCACTAACCCTCCCCTCCTGTATCCCTATCTCTAACTGTCCCCCTAATGCCTACCCCTAACCCTCCCCTCCTGTATCTCTATCTCTAACCATCCCCCTAGTACCTACCACTAACCATCCCCTCCTGTATCCCTATCTCTAACCATTCCCCTAATGCCTACCCCTAACCCTGCCCTCCTGTATCCCTATCTCTAACCATCCCCCTAGTACCTACCACTAACCCTCCCCTCCTGTATCCCTATCTCTAACCATCCCCCTAGTACCTACCACTAACCCTCCCCTCCTGTATCCCTAACTCTAACCATCCCCCTAATACCTACCACTAACCATCCCCTCCTGTATCCCTATCTCTAACCATCCCCCTAAATCCTACCCCTAACCCTCCCCTCCTGTATCCCTATCTCTAACCATTCCCCTAATGCCTACCCTAACCCTCCCCTCCTGTATCCCTATCTCTAACCATCCCCCTAATGCCTACCCCTAACCCTCCCCTCCTGTATCCCTATCTCTAACCATCCCCCTAGTACCTACCACTAACCATCCCCTCCTGTATCTCTATCTCTAACCATCCCCCTAGTGCCTACCCCTAACCCTCCCCTCCTGTATCCCTATCTCTAACCATCCCCCTAGTGCCTTCCCCTTACCCTCCCCTCCTGTATCCCTATCTCTAGCCATACCCCTAGTACCTACCACTAACCCTCCCCTCCTGTATCCCTATCTCTAACCATCCCCCTAATGCCTACCCCTAACCCTCCCCTCCTGTATCCCTATCTCTAACAGTCCCCCTAGTACCTACCACAAACAATCCCCTCCTGTATCCCTATCTCTAACCATCCCCCTAATGCCTACCCCTAACCCTCCCCTCCTGTATCCCTATCTCTAACCATCCCCCTAATGCCTACCCCTAACCCTCCCCTCCTGTATCCCTATCTCTAACCATCCCCCTAGTACCTACCACTAACCATCCCCTCCTGTATCCCTATCTCTAACCATCCCCCTAGTACCTTCCACTAACCCTCCCCTCCTGTATCCCTATCTCTAACCATCCCCATAGTGCCTACCACTAACCCTCCCCTCCTGTATCCCTATCTCTAACCATACCCCTAGTACCTACCACTAACCATCCCCTCCTGTATCCCTATCTCTAACCATCCCCCTAATGCCTACCCCTAACCCTCCCCTCCTGTATCCCTATCTCTAACAGTCCCCCTAGTACCTACCACTAACCCTCCCCTCCTGTATCCCTATCTCTAACCATCCCCCTAATGCCTACCCCTAACCCTCCCCTCCTGTATCCCTATCTATAACAGTCCCCCTAGTACCTACCACTAACAATCCCCTCCTGTATCCCTATCTCTAACCATCCCCCTAATGCCTACCCCTAACCCTCCCCTCCTGTATCCCTATCTCTAACCATCCCCCTAATGCCTACCCCTAACCCTCCCCTCCTGTATCCCTATCTCTAACCATTCCCCTAATGCCTACCCCTAACCCTCCCCTCCTGTATCTCTATCTCTAACCATCCCCCTAGTACCTACCACTAACCCTCCCCTCCTGTATCCCTATCTCTAACCATCCCCCTAATGCCTACCCCTTACCCTCCCCTCCTGTATCTCTATCTCTAACCATCCCCCTAGAATCTACCACTAACCATCCCCTCCTGTATCCCTATCTCTAACCATTCCCCTAATGCCTACCCCTAACCCTGCCCTCCTGTATCCCTATCTCTAACCATCCCCCTAGTACCTACCACTAACCCTCCCCTCCTGTATCCCTATCTCTAACCATCCCCCTAGTACCTACCACTAACCCTCCCCTCCTGTATCCCTATCTCTAACCATCCCCCTAGTACCTACCACTAACCATCCCCTCCTGTATCCCTATCTCTAACCATCCCCCTAATGCCTACCCCTAACCCTCCCCTCCTGTATCCCTATCTCTAACCATTCCCCTAATGCCTACCCCTAACCCTCCCCTCCTGTATCCCTATCTCTAACCATCCCCCTAATGCCTACCCCTAACCCTCCCCTCCTGTATCCCTATCTCTAACCATCCCCCTAGTACCTACCACTAACCCTCCCCTCCTGTATCCCTATCTCTAACCATCCACCTAGTATCTACCACTAACCCTCCCCTCCTGTATCTCTATCTCTAACCATCCCCCTAGTACCTACCACTAACCATCCCCTCCTGTATCCCTATCTCTAACCATCCCCCTAGTACCTACCACTAACCCTCCCCTCCTGTATCCCTATCTCTAACCATCCCCCTAGTGCCTACCACTAACCCTCCCCTCATGTATCCCTATCTCTAACCATCCCCCTAATGCCTACCCCTAACCCTCCCCTCCTGTATCCCTATCTCTAACCATACCCCTAGTACCTACCACTAACCCTCCCCTCCTGTATCCCTATCTCTAACCATCCCCCTAGTACCTACCACTAACAATCCCCTCCTGTATCCCTATCTCTAACCATCCCCCTAATGCCTACCCCTAACCCTCCCCTCCTGTATCCCTATCTCTAACCATCCCCCTAATGCCTACCCCTAACCCTCCCCTCCTGTATCCCTATCTCTAATCATTCTCCTGATGCCTACCCCTAACCCTCCCCTCCGGTATCCCTATCTCTAACCATCCCCCTAGTACCTACCACTAACCCTCCCCTCCTGTATCCCTATCTCTAACCATCCCCCTAGTACCTACCACTAACCCTCCCCTCCTGTATCTCTATCTCTAACCATCCCCCTAGTACCTACCACTAACCATCCCCTCCTGTATCCCTATCTCTAACCATCCCCCTAGTACCTACCACTAACCCTCCCCTCCTGTATCCCTATCTCTAACCATCCCCCTAGTGCCTACCACTAACCCTCCCCTCCTGTATCCCTATCTCTAACCATCCCCCTAATGCCTACCCCTAACCCTCCCCTCCTGTATCCCTATCTCTAACCATCCCCCTAGTGCCTACCACTAACCCTCCCCTCCTGTATCCCTATCTCTAACCATCCCCCTAATGCCTACCCCTAACCCTCCCCTCCTGTATCCCTATCTCTAACCATACCCCTAGTACCTACCACTAACCCTCCCCTCCTGTATCCCTATCTCTAACCATCCCCCTAATGCCTACCCCTAACCCTCCCCTCCTGTATCCCTATCTCTAACCATACCCCTAGTACCTACCACTAACCCTCCCCTCCTGTATCCCTATCTCTAACCATCCCCCTAATGCCTACCCCTAACCCTCCCCTCCTATATCCCTATCTCTAACCATTCCCCTAATGCCTACCCCTAACCCTCCCCTCCTGTATCCCTATCTCTAACCATCCCCCTAGTACCTACCACTAACCATCCCCTCCTGCATCCCTATCTCTAACCATCCCCCTAGTACTTACCACTAACCCTCCCCTCCTGTATCCCTATCTCTAACCATCCCCCTAGTGCCTACCACTAACCCTCCCCTCCTGTATCCCTATCTCTAACCATCCCCCTAATACCTACCCCTAACCCTCCCCTCCTGTATCCCTATCTCTAACCATACCCCTAGTACCTACCACTAACCCTCCCCTCCTGTATCCCTATCTCTAACCATCCCCCTAATGCCTACCCCTAACCCTCCCCTCCTGTATCCCTATCTCTAACCATCCCCCTAGTACCTACCACTAACCATCCCCTCCTGTATCCCTATCTCTAACCATCCCCCTAATGCCTACCCCTAACCCTCCCCTCCTGTATCCCTATCTCTAACAGTGCCCCTAGTACCTACCACTAACCCTCCCCTCCTGTATCCCTATCTCTAACCATCCCCCTAATGCCTACCCCTAACCCTCCCCTCCTGTATCCCTATCTCTAACAGTCCCCCTAGTAACTACCACTAACAATCCCCTCCTGTATCCCTATCTCTAACCATCCCCCTAATGCCTACCCCTAACCCTCCCCTCCTGTATCCCTATCTCTAACCATCCCCCTAATGCCTACCCCTAACCCTCCCCTCCTGTATCCCTATCTCTAACCATTCCCCTAATGCCTACCCCTAACCCTCCCCTCCTGTATATCTATCTCTAACCATCCCCCTAGTACCTACCACTAACCCTCCCCTCCTGTATCCCTATCTCTAACCGTCCCCCTAATGCCTACCCCTAACCCTCCCCTCCTGTATCTCTCTCTCTAACCATCCCCCTAGTACCTACCACTAACCATCCCCTCCTGTATCCCTATCTCTAACCATTCCCCTAATGCCTACCCCTAACCCTGCCCTCCTGTATCCCTATCTCTAACCATCCCCCTAGTACCTACCACTAACCCTCCCCTCCTGTATCCCTATCTCTAACCATCCCCCTAGTACCTACCACTAACCCTCCCCTCCTGTATCCCTATCTCTAACCATCCCCCTAATACCTACCACTAACCATCCCCTCCTGTATCCCTATCTCTTTCCATCCCCCTAATGCCTACCCCTAACCCTCCCCTCCTGTATCCCTATCTCTAACCATTCCCCTAATGCCTACCCCTAACCCTCCCCTCCTGTATCCCTATCTCTAACCATCCCCCTAATGCCTACCCCTAACCCTCCCCTCCTGTATCCCTATCTCTAACCATCCCCTTAGTACCTACCACTAACCATCCCCTCCTGTATCTCTATCTCTAACCATCCCCCTAGTGCCTACCCCTAACCCTCCCCTCCTGTATCCCTATCTCTAACCATCCCCCTAGTGCCTACCCCTTACCCTCCCCTCCTGTATCCCTATCTCTAACCATCCCCCTAGTTCCTACCACTAACCCTCCCCTCCTGTATCCCTATCTCTAACCATTCCCCTAGTACCTACCACTAACCCTGTCCTCCTGTATCCCTATCTCTAACCATCCCCCTAGTACCTACCACTAACCATCCCCTCCTGTATCCCTATCTCTAACCATCCCCCTAATGCCTACCCCTAACCCGCCCCCCCTGTATCCCTATCTCTAACCATCCCCCTAATGCCTACCCCTAGCCCTCCCCTCCTGTATCCCTATCTCTAACCATTCCCCTAATGCCTACCCCTAACCCTCCCCTCCTGTATTCCTATCTCTAACCATCCCCCTAGTACCTACCACTAACCCTCCCCTCCTGTATCCCTATCTCTAACCATCCCCCTAGTACCTACCACTAACCCTCCCCTCCTGTATCCCTATCTCTAACCATCCCCCTAGTGCCTACCCCTAACCCTCCCCTCCTGTATCTCTATCTCTAACCATCCCCCTAATGCCTACCCCTAACCCTCCCCTCCTGTATCCCTATCTCTAACCATACCCCTAGTACCTACCACTAACCCTCCCCTCCTGTATCCCTATCTCTAACCTTCCCCCTAATGCCTACCCCTAACCCTCCCCTCCTGTATCCCTATCTCTAACCATCCCCCTAGTACCTACCACTAACCATCCCCTCCTGTATCCCTATCTCTAACCATCCCCCTAGTACCTACCACTAACCCTCCCCTCCTGTATCCCTATCTCTAACCATCCCCCTAGTACCTACCACTAACCCTCCCCTCCTGTATCCCTATCTCTAACCATCCCCCTTGTGCCTACCACTAACCCTCCCCTCCTGTATCCCTATCTCTAACCATCCCCCTAATGCCTACCCCTAACCCTCCCCTCCTGTATCCCTATCTCTAACCATACCCCTAGTACCTACCACTAACCCTCCCCTCCTGTATCCCTATCTCTAACCATCCCCCTAATGCCTACCCCTAACCCTCCCCTCCTGTATCCCTATCTCTAACCATCCCCCTAGTACCTACCACTAACCATCCCCTCCTGTATCCCTATCTCTAACCATCCCCCTAGTACCTACCACTAACCCTCCCCTCCTGTATCCCTATCTCTAACCATCCCCCTAGTACCTACCACTAACCATCCCCTCCTGTATCCCTATCTCTAACCATCCCCCTAATGCCTACCCCTAACCCTCCCCTCCTGTATCCCTAACAGTCCCCCTAGTACCTACCACTAACCCTCCCCTCCTGTATCCCTATCTCTAACCATCCCCCTAATGCCTACCCCTAACCCTCCCCTCCTGTATCCCTATCTCTAACAGTCCCCCTAGTACCTACCACTAACAATCCCCTCCTGTATCCCTATCTCTAACCATCCCCCTAATGCCTACCCCTAACCCTCCCCTCCTGTATCCCTATCTCTAACCATCCCCCTAATGCCTACCCCTAACCCTCCCCCCTGTATCCCTATCTCTAACCATTCCCCTAATGCCTACCCCTAACCCTCCCCTCCTGTATCTCTATCTCTAACCATCCCCCTAGTACCTACCACTAACCCTCCCCTCCTGTATCCCTATCTCTAACCATCCCCCTAATGCCTACCCCTAACCCTCCCCTCCTGTATCTCTATCTCTAACCATCCCCCTAGTACCTACCACTAACCATCCCCTCCTGTATCCCTATCTCTAACCATTCCCCTAATGCCTACCCCTAACCCTCCCCTCCTGTATCCCTATCTCTAACCATCCCCCTAGTACCTACCACTAACCCTCCCCTCCTGTATCCCTATCTCTAACCATCCCCCTAGTACCTACCACTAACCCTCCCCTCCTGTATCCCTATCTCTAACCATCCCCCTAGTGCCTACCCCTAACCCTCCCCCTAGTGCCTGACTCGCCCCTCCTGTAGCCTAACCCTAACCCTCAACGTAGTGCCTACCCCTAACCCTCCCCTCTTGTAGCCTGTCCCTAACCGTCCTTCTAGTGCCTACACCTAACCCTCCTCTCATGTAGCCTATCCCTAACCCACCCCATAGTGTCTAACCCTAACCCTCCCCTCCCATAGCCTAACCTAACCCTCCCCTCCCATAGCCTAACCCTAACCCTCCCCTCCCATAGCCTAGCCCTCACCCTCCCGTCCCATAGCCTAACCCTTACTGTCCCCTCCCATAGCCTAACCCTAACCCTCCCCTCCCATAGCCTAACCCTAACCATTCCCTCCCATAGCCTAACCCTAATCCTCCCCTCCCATAGCCTAACCCTAACCGTCCCATCCCATAGCCTAACCCTAACCCTCCCCTCCCATAGCCTAACCCTAACCTCCCATAGCCTAACCCTCCCCTCTCATAGCCTAACCCTAACCGTCCCCTCCCATAGCCTAACCCTAACCCTCCCATAGCCTAACCCTAACCTCCCATAGCCTAACCATAACCCTCCCCTCTCATAGCCTAACCCTAACCCTCCCCTCCCATAGCCTAACCCTAACCGTCCCCTCCCATAGCCTAACCCTAATCCTCCCCTCCCATATCCTAACCCTAACCCTCCCCTCCCATAGCCTAACCCTAACCCTCCCCTCCCATAGCCTAACCCTAACCCTCCCGTCTCATAGCCTAACCCTAACCATCCCCTCCCATAGCCTAACCCTAACCTTCCCCTCCCATAGCCTAACCCTAACCGTCCCCTCCCATAGCCTAACCCTAATCCTCCCCTCCCATAGCCTAACCCTAACCGTTCCCTCCCATAGCCTAACCCTAACCTCCCATAGCCTAACCCTAACCCTCCCCTCTCATAGCCTAACCCTAACCCTCCCCTCCCATAGCCTAACCCTAACCGTCCCCTCCCATAGCCTAACCCTAATCATCCCCTCCCATAGCCTAACCCTAACCCTCCCCTCCCATAGCCTAACCCTAACCATCCCCTCCCATAGCCTAACCCTAACCTTCCCCTCCCATAGCCTAACCCTAACCGTCCCCTCCCATAGCCTAACCCTAATCCTCCCCTCCCATAGCCTAACCCTAACCGTCCCCTCCCATAGCCTAACCCTAACCTCCCATAGCCTAACCCTAACCCTCCCCTCTCATAGCCTAACCCTAACCCTCCCCTCTTATAGCCTAACCCTAACCGTCCCCTCCCATAGCCTAACCCTAATCCTCCCCTCCCATAGCCTAACCCTAACCGTCACCTCCCATAGCCTAACCCTAACCCTCCCCTCCCATAGCCTAACCCTAACCTCCCATAGCCTAACCCTAACCCTCCCCTCTCATAGCCTAACCCTAACCCTCCCCTCCCATAGCCTAACCCTAACCCTCCCATAGCCTAACCCTAACCCTCCCCTCTCATAGCCTAACCCTAACCCTCCCCTCCCATAGCCTAACCCTAACCCTCCCATAGCCTAACCCTAACCCTCTGTCGCCAGTCTGTGCAGAATGTTGGCATTTCACGTATCGACACTGTGAACTTGTTGGTATTCTGCAGATACCAACATGTCCAATATCGACATTTCAATAATGTCAACATAATAATTCTATTGATAGTGTGGTGTTGACATTATTAATGTCGACAGTTATGACTACATCTCTAATGCAAGGGTATAGGAAAATATCCCCTGGTTGTACATGAACATAGGACAATGTGAGCATTTGGCAAGTTCCTAGTCCCAGGTTGTACAGATACAGAACTACTATTCATATAATATCACTGCTTTAGCTAGAGAAACCAAAACAAAGAAATGTTTGAGAAGTAGACTCTTTTTTGGGAGCACTCTAATTCAGAGGATGACATTATAACATATATGGTACTGATAAAAACATTTTTAATAAATAGATATTAAAAAATGAATTTTTAGGAGTATCTATGTGTGGGCAAAAGGTTTCGCGAAAATATAAAGATCAGTAATCAATAATGACTGATATCAATATCACAGTCTCAAAGATGCCGGAAATCAATAACTGTAGTACTTTGATTATATCATCATTGCACATTGTCTCTCATGTACTATATGACCATCATTTATTCTGCTTTCACAGAAACGTAAAAAAAAATAAAAAAAAAAGATTTTAGGATTTTTCTTCTCATTACTAAATTGTGGATTTGGAAATAATAAGATTGTTGTCAGCACAAGGAAAACTAAAGTGAATATTTCAGCGTCCGCTCTCAGAGGGTCATTCCGAGTTGATCGCACGCTGCAACTTTTTGCAGCCCGTGCGATCAGATAGTCGCCGCCTATGGGTGAGTGTATTTTAGCTGTGCAAGTGTGCGATCGCGTGTGCAGCCGAGCGGTACAAAAACATTTTGTGCAGTTTCTGAGTAGCTCAGAACTTACATATATATTGGTAGATGCTCAATTAGCTTAGTGATATCATTCAGGTGCTCGAAAGGGAGGGGTAGTTCTGAGCAAGAAAAAAAAGGCAATTGGTTTCCCCCAGCACCCTGAATGATAACAGTAACCAGATATAAATCCCACATAATAATAGAATTCAGAGATCTTCGTTACACATATTTGCACAAATGTGTGGTTAAGCCCCAAAGCGGCATCAAGGCGTCTCTGTATATTTGGGGTCCCTAGCGCTATATCTAGGTGCAGGGTGTGGCACCCCAAAACACCAGCATAAGCCAGAAAGCCCAGCGTAGCATACCAGTGAAAAAACTATAGTGTTAATAAATTAGTATTTAGGAAGCCGAAGCTATAGAGAAAGTGATACAAAAATGAAATGCAATTAAAATAGAGAAATAGTGTTAAGAAATTAATAAGTGAAAAGTGTTAATAGAATGTAAAGGTATGCCACACTAAAGCCATCCAGCTCAGCCAGTCCAGAGGCACCACACCTCACACCTCCATTACCCCAATCTGGGTCTAAGATTAACCAGCAAGGAGCCACATGATAATGGCTCCTTACTACAATATGTCTAAGCTAAGAGCTACCTACCTTGGAGTAACCCCATAATGCTCCATGTGGCATGTCAGGGCCTGCACCTTTACATTCTAGTAACACTTTTCACTTACTAACTTTTTAACACTATTTCTCTCTTTTAATTACATTTCATGTTTGTATCACCCTCTCGATAGCTTCGGCTTCCTAAATACTAATTTATTAACACTATAGTTTTTTCACTGGTATGCTACGCTGGGCTTTCTGGCTTATGCTGGTGTTTTGGGGTGCCACACCCGGCACCTAGATATAGCGCTAGGGACCCCAAATATACAGAGACGCCTTGATGCGGCTTTGGGGCTTAACCACACATTTGCACAAATATGTGTAACGAAGATCTCTGAATTCTATTATTATGTGGGATTTATATCTGGTTACTGTTATCATTCAGGGTGCTGGGGGAAACCAATTGCCTTTTTTTTCTAGCTCAGAACTTACTCAGCTGCTGCGATCACTTCAGCCTGTCCGGTCCTGGAATTGACATCAGACACCCGCCCTGCAAACGTCTGGACACGTCTGCGTTTTCCACTCCACTCCCAGAAAACGGTCAGTTGTCACCCCGGAACGCCTTCCTGCTGTCAGCCAACTTGCGATCGCCGCTGTGATCGAAATCCTCATTAGATCAGTCGCTGCCTGGCGTTCCCCGTCGCCTGGCAGCGACGCGCCTGCAGATTGCGGCCGCTGCGCATGCGCAGTTCTGACCCGTTTGCACCGCTGCAAAAAACTGCAGCGTGCGAACGGGTCGGAATGACCCCCTCAGTATGACTGTGTATCAGCCCTGAGATTCATCTCACATCTTTTCTGGATTTCCACATAAGACCTGGCTGGTATCTCTCTGCAATTCATTGACTTGGGGTTGTTTCAGGCAGCAGCGAGGTTCTTCCAGGAAAGTAGGTCACCTTTCTCCAAATCCTGTCTATGCATAGTAAACAGGAGGAGACGTGCATCTACATTATCAAAGCTCGCCTCGGAGAGGACACATTTTTTTTCACAATTACTGACAGCAAAAAAACGATAGCTAGATAGCTAGATAGATAGATAGATAGATAGATAGATAGATAGATAGATAGATAGATAGATAGATAGATAGATAGATAGTACTGTGCAAAAGGTTCAGGCAGGCATGGAAAAAAATGTAAATGCTTTCAAAAATAGAAGTGTTATTAGGTTTTTGTAGTAACTAAAAAAAATGCAAAGTGAATGAATAGCAGAGAAAGCTAAATCAAATCAGTATTTGGTGTGACCACCCTTTGCCTTCACAACAGCATCAATTCTTCTAGGTACACTTGCACGCAGTTTTTGAAGGAACTCGGCAGGGAGGTTGTTACAAACAACTTGGAGAGCTAACTACAGATCTGCTGTGGATGTAGTCTTGCTCAAATCCTTCTGTCTCTTCATGTAATGCCAAACAGACTCAATTATGTTGAGATCAGGGCTCTGTGGGGGCCATATCATCACTTCCAGGACTCCTTGTTCTTTTTTATGCTGAAGATAGTTCTTATTGACATTGGCGGTTTGTTTGGGGTTGATGTCCTGCTGCAGAATAAATTTGTAGCCAATCAGACACCTCTCTGATGGTATTGCATGATGGATAAGTATCTGCCCGTAACTCGGGCCCTTCACTTCAGAATGGACTCTAGGCAAGATCCTAGGTTCCCTTATGGATGATCCGGCAGTGGATCGGGCCAGGGCCGGATTAACAATGCGGCAGATGGAACTGCAGCTCCAGACTCCCATCCCCATTGAAAATAGACCCACAGGAGTGACAGTGTTGACAGGAAAAACTGTTTCCTGTCACAATCTTCCAGCGGCCTCCTCTCTCCCATGCGCCTCCTCCTCCATCTCCAGCAGAGAGCAGCACTCTCACCTGAGATCCGTGCAGGCAATGTGGGAGCTGCCCCTCCCCTCCAGTCTCTCCTTCACTCGGGTTCCTGAGCCTGTCACTCACAGTCCCAAGCTCCGCCCCCAGACTACACGGGGACCTGCTGCATGAAGTCTGGTAAGCTTAATGGCTTCTTAATTAGTAGCATTGATTAGTGTGTGTGTGTGTGTGTGTGTGTGTGTGTGTATGTGTGTGTACTGTATGTGTGTCTACTGTATGTAATTGTATGTGTGTCTCATACCTCCCAACTGTCCTGTTTTTTGGGACTATCCCCCTGTCCCATCTGCGAGCCGGGATCCGGTCTCTAGATCAACAGTAACTAGATCGACAATGTTTAGGTCGACCACTATTGGTCGACAGTAATTAGGTTGACAGGGTTTCAAGGTCGACAGGGTCTCTAGGTTGACAAGTTCTAGGTCGACAGGTCAAAAGGTTGACATGAGTTTTTCGCATTTTTTTTCTTTTTTTGAACTTTTCATACTTAACGATCCACGCGGACTACGATTGGGAATAGTAACTTGTGCCGAGCGCAGCGAGTGAAGCGAGCCATGCTAGGGGACACGGTGCACTAACTGGGGTTCCGGGTCACTGTACGGAGAAAATGACAATGACAATTGATCAATTAATGCGTAATGAGTGGTAGGTGGGGGTAGTTAATGGGTACTGCTGTGTGTGTAGTAACGAGTGCTGCAGTATGTGTAGTAATGGGTGCTGCTGTGTGTGTAGTAATGGGTGCTGCTGTGTGTGTAGTAATGGGTGCTGCTGTGTAAGTGTAGTAAGGGGTTCTGCAGTGTGTGTAGTAACAGTTGCTGCTGTGTCTGTAGTAAGGGGTTCTGCGGTGTGAGTATAGTAAGGGGTGCTGTGGTGTGAGTGTAGTAAGGGGTGCTACGATGTAGGTGTAGTAAGAAGAGGTGTGGTGTGAGTGTAGTAAGGAGTGCTGCGGTGTGAGTGTAGTAAGGAGTGCTGCAGTATGAGTGTAGTAAGGGGTGCTGCGGTGTGAGTGTAGTAAGGGGTGCTGCGGTGTGAGTGTAGTAAGGGGTGCTGCGGTGTGAGTGTAGTAAGGGGTGCTACGGTGTAGGTGTAGTAAGAAGAGGTGTGGTGTGAGTGTAGTAAGGAGTGCTGCGGTGTGAGTGTAGTAAGGAGTGCTGCAGTATGAGTGTAGTAAGGGGTGCTGCGGTGTGAGTGTAGTAAGGGGTGCTGCGGTGTGAGTGTAGTAAGGGGTGCTGCGGTGTGAGTGTAGTAAGGGGTGCTACGATGTAGGTGTAGTAAGAAGAGGTGTGGTGTGAGTATAGTAAGGAGTGCTGCAGTGTGAGTGTAGTAAGGAGTGCTGCAGTGTGAGTGTAGTAAGGGGTGCTGCGGTGTGAGTGTAGTAAGGGGTGCTGCGGTGTGAGTGTAGTAAGGGGTGCTGCGGTGTGAGTGTAGTAAGGGGTGCTGCGGTGTGAGTGTAGTAAGGAGTTCTGCTGTGAGTGTAGTAAGGGTAGGTGTGGTGTGAGTGAAGAATGGGGTTCTGCGGTGTGAGTGTAGTAACAGGTGCTGCAGTGTGAGTGTAGTAATGGGTGCTGTGGTGTGAGTGTAGTAAGGAGTGCTTCAGTGTGAGTGTAGTAATAGGTTCTCCGGTGTGTGTAGTAAGGAGTGCTGCAGTGTGAGTGTAGTAAGGGGTGCTGCAGTGTGTGTAGTAAAGGGTGCTTCGCTTGCCATGCGAGGGGACGCGGTGCACTAATTGGGGTTCCCGGTCACTGTACGGAAAAATGACACCAAAAAAACATTAAAAACTCATGTCGACCTAGACCATGTCGACCTAAAGACCCTGTCGACCTAGCATCCCTGTCGACCATTAGTGGTCGACCCAAACATGGTCGACCTAGACACTGTCGATCCTATGAACCACACCCCAGCGAGCCGCATTGTCCCGTGGTGGTGGTGGGGGGGATTGCAGGTGGGAGGATCCTGTCACTCTGCTCTGCATAGCACAGTGGCTGTTCACGGGAGACAGAGGGGCTGAGGACATGCCCCCTAAGTGAATTTGGGAGGCGTGGCTTGTGGGAGCATCATTCCAGCTAAGCCATGCCCCTTTTCCCAAGGCCAGGCCCCCATGCTGTAGATACTGTATGTATGTGTGTGCACTGTGTGTGTGGTATGTGTGTACTGTATGTGTGTGTATACGGTATGTGTGTGTAGTGTTTGCTGCGTGTGTGTGTGTGTGTGTGTGTGTGTGTGTGTGTGTGTGTGTGTGTGTGTATATATGTGGGTGGGTGTGTGTGTACTTTGCAAAAGGTTGGGTGTGTACTGTGTGTATATATACTGTATGTGCATGTAGTGTGTACTGTGTGTGTGTACTTTATGTGTGTATAGTGTGTACTGTGTGTGTGTATATGTGGTGGTGTGGGGAGGTGAATGTGTTAGTGGGCACTGGGATGTTGAAATTGATCAATTCATGCGTAATGAGTGGTAGGTGGGGGTAGTTAATGGGTACTGCTGTGCGTGTAGTAACGAGTGCTGCAGTATGTGCAGTAATGGTGCTGAAGTGAGTGTAGTAAGGGGTGCTGCTGTGTGTGTAGTAACGGGTGCTGCTGTGTGTGTAGTAACGTATGCTGGTGTGTGTAGTAATGGGTGCTGCTGTGTGTGCAGTAATGGGTGCTGCAGTGTAAGTGTAGTAAGGGGTTCTGCAGTGTGTGTAGTAACAGTTGCTGCTGTGTCTGTAGTAAGCGGTTCTGTGGTGTTAGTACAGTAAGGGGTGCTGTGGTCTGAGTGTAGTAAGGGGTGCTGCGATGTATGTGTAGTAAGAAGAGGCATTGTGTGAGTGTAGTAAGGAGTGCTGCGGAGTGAGTGTAGTAAGGGGTTCTGTAGTATGTATAGTAAGGAATGCTGCAGTGTGAGTGTAGTACGGGGTGCTGCGGTGTGAGTGTAGTAAGGCGTTCTGTTTGAGTGTAGTAAGGGGAGGTGTGGTGTGAGTGTAGAATAGGGTTCTGCGGTGTGAGTGTAGTAACGGGTGCTGCAGTGTGAGTACAGTAATGGGTGCTGTGGTGTGAGTGTAGTAAGGAGTGCTTCAGAGTGAGTGTAGTAAGGGGTTCTCCGGTGTGTGTAGTAAGGAGTGCTGCAGTGTAAGTGTAGTAATGGGGGTTCTGTGGTGTATTGTAAGGGGTGGTGTGATGTGTGTAGTAAGGGGTGGTGCAGTGTGAGTGTGGTAAGGGGTTCTGCGGTGTATGTAGTAAGGGGTGCTGCGGTGTGAGGGTACTAAGGGGATCTGCGGTGTGTGTAGTAAGCCACCCCCCTTTTTCTCAAGGCCATGCCCCCGCGCTGGAGTCCTGCTTGAACATTCCTCAATGTTGGGAGTTATGGTGTCTACTGCATGTGGAGAGAGGGTACTGTATGTATGTGTGTGCACAGTGTGTGTGGTATGTGTGTACTGTATATGTGTGTATACGGTATGTGTGTGTAGTGTTTGCGGTGTGTGTATATATGTGGGTGGTGGGTGTGTGTACTTTGTAAAGGTTGGGTGTGTACTGTGTGTATATATACTGTATGTGCATGTAGTGTGTACTGTGTGTGTATAGTGTGTATTGTGTGTATATGTGGTGGTGTGGGGAGGTGAATGTGTTAGTGGGCACTGGGATGTTGAAATTGATCAATTCATGCGTAATGAGTGGTAGGTGGGGGTAGTTAATGGGTACTGCTGTGTGTGTAGTAACGAGTGCTGCAGTATGTGCAGTAATGGTGCTGAAGTGTGTGTAGTAAGGGGTGCTGCTGTGTGTGTAGTAACGGGTGCTGCTGTGTGTGTAGTAACGTATGCTGTGTGTGTAGTAATGGGTGCTGCTGTGTATGTAGTAATGGGTGCTACTGTGTGTGTAGTAATGGGTGCTACTGTGTGTGTAGTAAGGGTGCTGCAGTGTAAGTGTAGTATTGGGTTCTGCAGTGTGTGTAGTAACAGTTGCTGCTGTGTCTGTAGTAAGGGGTTCTGCGGTGTGCGAATAGTAAGGGGTGCTGTGGTGTGAGTGTAGTAAATGGTGCTGCGGTGTGTATAGTAAGGGGTGCTGCAGTGTGAGTGAAGTAAAGGGTGTTGTGTGAGCAGGGCCGGTGCTAGGGTGTTCGGCGCCCCCCTGCAAACTATAAATTTGCGCCCTCCCATATTCCTTTGGCGCGCGCCGGGAAAAGGGGTGTAGTCTCACAAGTAAGGGGCATAGCCACACAATAGTACCCCCATTCAAAATTACGCCACAATGTAGCACAATCTTATTCATCTTATACGTAATGCCCCACCCGTAGTAGTAGCGTCCTTATATGTAATGCCCCCCCAGTAGTAGTAGCATCCTTATGCATAATGCCCCCCAGTAGTAGTATCATCCTTATGCATAATGCCCCCCCCCAGTAGTAGTAGCATCCTTATACATAATGCCCCCCAGTAGTAGTAGCATCCTTATACATAATGCCCCCCAGTAGTAGTAGCGTCCTTATGCATAATGCCCCCCAGTAGTAGTATCATCCTTATGCATAATGCCCCCCCAGTAGTAGTAGCATCTTTATACATAATGCCCCCCAGTAGTAGTAGCGTCCTTATGCATAATGCCCCCCAGTAGTAGTATCATCCTTATGCATAATGCCCCCCCAGTAGTAGTAGCATCCTTATACATAATGCCCCCCAGTAGTAGTAGCGTCCTTATACGTAATTCCCCCTAGTAGTAGAAGCATCCTTATACATAATGCCCCCCAGTAGTAGTAGCGTCCTTATACATAATGCCCCCCCAGTAGTAGTAGCGTCCTTATACATAATGCCCCCCAGTAGTAGTAGCATCCTTATACATAATGCCCCCCCAGTAGTAGTAGCGTCCTTATACGTAATTCCCCCTAGTAGTAATAGCATCCTTATACGTAATGACCCCTCCAGTTGTAGTAGCATCCTTATACGTAGTGCACCACCAGTAGTAGAAGCGTCCTTATACGGAATTCCCCCTAGTAGTAGTAGTGTCCTTATACGTAATGCCCCCCCAGTTGTAGTAGCGTCCTTATACGTAATTCCCCCTAGTAGTAGTAGTGTCCTTATACGTAATGCCCCCCCAGTTGTAGTAGCGTCCTTATACGTAATTCCCCCTAGTAGTAGTAGCGTCCTTATACGTAATGCCCCCCCAGTAGTAGTAGCGTCCTTATACGTAATGCCCCCTCCAGTAGTAGTAGCGTCCTTATACGTAATTCCCCCTAGTAGTAGTAGCGTCCTTATACGTAATGCCCCCCCAGTTGTAGTAGCGTCCTTATACGTAATTCCCCCTAGTAGTAGTAGCGTCCTTATACGTAATGCCCCCCCAGTAGTAGTAGCATCGTTATACGTAATGCCCCCCCAGTTGTAGTAGCGTCCTTATACGTAATTTCCCCTAGTAGTAGTAGTGTCCTTATACGTAATGCCCCCCCAGTTGTAGTAGCGTCCTTATACGTAATTCCCCCTAGTAGTAGTAGTGTCCTTATACGTAATGCCCCCCCAGTAGTAGTAGCGTCCTTATACGTAATGCCCCCCCAGTAGTAGTAGCGTCCTTATACGTAATGCCCCCCCAGTAGTAGAAGCGTCCTTATACGTAATGCCCCCTCCAGTAGTAGTAGCGTCCTTATACGTAATGCCCCCTCCAGTTGTAGTAGCGTCCTTATAAGTAGTGCACCACCAGTAGTAGAAGCGTCCTTATACGGAATTCCCCCTAGTAGTAGTAGTGTCATTATACGTAATGCCCCCCCAGTTGTAGTAGCGTCCTTATACGTAATTCCCCCTAGTAGTAGTAGTGTCCTTATACGTAATGCCCCCCCAGTTGTAGTAGCGTCCTTTTACGTAATTCCCCCTAGTAGTAGTAGCGTCCTTATACGTAATGCCCCCCCAGTAGTAGTAGCGTCCTTATACGTAATGCCCCCTCCAGTAGTAGTAGCGTAATTATACGTAATTCCCCCTAGTAGTAGTAGCGTCCTTATACGTAATGCCCCCCCCAGTTGTAGTAGCGTCCTTATACGTAATTCCCCCTAGTAGTAGTAGCGTCCTTATACGTAATGCCCCCCCAGTAGTAGTAGCATCGTTTTACGTAATGCCCCCCCAGTTGTAGTAGCGTCCTTATACGTAATGCCCCCCCAGTAGTAGTAGCGTCCTTATACGTAATGCCCCCCCAGTAGTAGTAGCGTCCTTATACGTAATGCCCCCCCAGTAGTAGAAGCGTCCTTATACGTAATGCCCCCTCCAGTAGTAGTAGCGTCCTTATACGTAATGCCCCCCAGTAGTAGTAGCGTCCTTATACGTAATGCCCCCCCAGTAGTAGAAGCGTCCTTATACGTAATGCCCCCTCCAGTAGTAGTAGCGTTCTTATACGTAATGCCCCCTCCAGTTGTAGTAGCGTCCTTATAAGTAGTGCACCACCAGTAGTAGAAGCGTCCTTATACGGAATTCCCCCTAGTAGTAGTAGTGTCCTTATACGTAATGCCCCCCCAGTTGTAGTAGCGTCCTTATACGTAATTCCCCCTAGTAGTAGTAGTGTCCTTATACGTAATGCCCACCCAGTTGTAGTAGCGTCCTTATACGTAATTCCCCCTAGTAGTAGTAGCGTCCTTATACGTAATGCCCCCCCAGTAGTAGTAGCGTCCTTATACGTAATGCCCCCTCCAGTAGTAGTAGCGTCCTTATACGTAATTCCCCCTAGTAGTAGTAGCGTCCTTATACGTAATGCCCCCCCCAGTTGTAGTAGCGTCCTTATACGTAATTCCCCCTAGTAGTAGTAGCGTCCTTATACGTAATGCCCCCCCAGTAGTAGTAGCATCGTTATACGTAATGCCCCCCCAGTTGTAGTAGCGTCCTTATACGTAATGCCCCCCCAGTAGTAGTAGCGTCCTTATACGTAATGCCCCCCCAGTAGTAGTAGCGTCCTTATACGTAATGCCCCCCCAGTAGTAGAAGCGTCCTTATACATAATGCCCCCTCCAGTAGTAGTAGCGTCCTTATACGTAATGCCCCCCCAGTAGTAGTAGCGTCCTTATACGTAATGCCCCCCCAGTAGTAGAAGCGTCCTTATACGTAATGCCCCCTCCAGTAGTAGTAGCGTCCTTATACGTAATGCCCCCTCCAGTTGTAGTAGCGTCCTTATAAGTAGTGCACCACCAGTAGTAGAAGCGTCCTTATACGGAATTCCCCCTAGTAGTAGTAGTGTCCTTATACGTAATGCCCCCCCAGTTGTAGTAGCGTCCTTATACGTAATTCCCCCTAGTAGTAGTAGTGTCCTTATACGTAATGCCCCCCCAGTTGTAGTAGCGTCCTTATACGTAATTCCCCCTAGTAGTAGTAGCGTCCTTATACGTAATGCCCCCCCAGTAGTAGTAGCGTCCTTATACGTAATGCCCCCTCCAGTAGTAGGAGCGTCCTTATACGTAATTCCCCCTAGTAGTAGTAGCGTCCTTATACGTAATGCCCCCCCAGTTGTAGTAGCGTCCTTATACGTAATTCCCCCTAGTAGTAGTAGCGTCCTTATACGTAATGCCCCCCTAGTAGTAGTAGCATCGTTATACGTAATGCCCCCCCAGTTGTAGTAGCGTCCTTATACGTAATGTCCCCCCAGTAGTAGTAGCGTCCTTATACGTAATGCCCCCCCAGTAGTAGTAGCGTCCTTATACGTAATGCCCCCCCAGTAGTAGAAGCGTCCTTATACGTAATGCCCCCTCCAGTAGTAGTAGCGTCCTTATACGTAATGCCCCCCCAGTAGTAGTAGCGTCCTTATACGTAATGCCCCCCCAGTAGTAGAAGCGTCCTTATACGTAATGCCCCCTCCAGTAGTAGTAGCGTCCTTATACGTAATGCCCCCTCCAGTTGTAGTAGCGTCCTTATAAGTAGTGCACCCCCAGTAGTGGAAGCGTCCTTATACGTAATGCCCCCCCAGTAGTAGAAGCGTCCTTATACGTAATGCCCCCTCCAGTAGTAGTAGCGTCCTTATACGTAATGCCCCCCCAGTAGTAGTAGCGTCCTTATACCTAATGCCCCCCCAGTAGTAGAAGCGTCCTTATACGTAATGCCCCCCCAGTAGTAGTAGCGTCCTTATACGTAATGCCCCCCCAGTAGTAGAAGCGTCCTTATACGTAATGCCCCCCCAGTAGTAGAAGCGTCCTTATACGTAATGCCCCCCCAGTAGTAGTAGCGTCCTTATACGTAATGCCCCCCCAGTAGTAGAAGCGTCCTTATACGTAATGCCCCCTCCAGTAGTAGTAGCGTCCTTATACGTAATGCCCCCCCAGTAGTAGAAGCGTCCTTATACGTAATGCCCCCCCAAGTAGTAGAAGCGTCCTTATACGTAATGCCCCCCACAGTAGTAGTAGCGTCCTTATATGTAATGCCCCCCCAGTAGTAGAAGCGTCCTTATACGTAATGCCCCCTCCAGTAGTAGAAGCGTCCTTATACGTAATGCCCCCCCAGTAGTAGAAGCGTCCTTATACGTAATGCCCCCCCAGTAGTAGAAGCGTCCTTATACGTAATGCCCCCCCAGTAGTAGTAGCGTCCTTATACATAATGCCCCCCCAGTAGTAGAAGCGTCCTTATACGTAATGCCCCCTCCAGTAGTAGTAGCGTCCTTATACGTAATGCCCCCCCAGTAGTAGAAGCGTCCTTATACGTAATGCCCCCCCAGTAGTAGAAGCGTCCTTATACGTAATGCCCCCCCAGTAGTAGAAGCGTCCTTATACGTAATGCCCCCCCAGTAGTAGAAGCGTCCTTATACGTAATGCCCCCTCCAGTAGTAGTAGCGTCCTTATACGTAGTGCACCCCCAGTAGTAGAAGCGTCCTTATACGTAATGCCCCCTCCAGTAGTAGTAGCGTCCTTATACGTAATGCCCCCCCAGTAGTAGAAGCGTCCTTATACGTAATGCCCCCTCCAGTAGTAGTAGCGTCCTTATACGTAATGCCCCCCCAGTAGTAGAAGCGTCCTTATACGTAATGCCCCCCCAGTAGTAGAAGCGTCCTTATACGTAATGCCCCCCACAGTAGTAGTAGCGTCCTTATACGTAATGCCCCCCCAGTAGTAGAAGCGTCCTTATACGTAATGCCCCCTCCAGTAGTAGTAGCGTCCTTATACGTAATGCCCCCCCAGTAGTAGAAGCGTCCTTATACGTAATGCCCCCCCAGTAGTAGAAGCGTCCTTATACGTAATTCCCCCTAGTAGTAGTAGCGTCCTTATACGTAATGCCCCCCCAGTAGTAGTAGTGTCCTTATACATAATGCCCCCCCAGTAGTAGTAGTGTCCTTATACATAATGCCCCCCCAGTAGTAGAAGCGTCCTTATACGTAATGCCCCCCCAGTAGTAGAAGCGTCCTTATACGTAATGCCCCCCCAGTAGTAGTAGTGTCCTTATACATAATGCCCCCCCAGTAGTAGAAGCGTCCTTATACGTAATGCCCCCTCCAGTAGTAGTAGCGTCCTTATACGTAATGCCCCCCCAGTAGTAGAAGCGTCCTTATACGTAATGCCCCCCCAGTAGTAGAAGCGTCCTTATACGTAATGCCCCCCCAGTAGTAGAAGCGTCCTTATACGTAATGCCCCCTCCAGTAGTAGTAGCGTCCTTATACGTAATGCCCCCCCAGTAGTAGTAGCGTCCTTATACGTAATGCCCCCCCAGTAGTAGAAGCGTCCTTATACGTAATGCCCCCCCAGTAGTAGAAGCGTCCTTATACGTAATGCCCCCCCAGTAGTAGAAGCGTCCTTATACGTAATGCCCCCCCAGTAGTAGAAGCGTCCTTATACGTAATGCCCCCTCCAGTAGTAGAAGCGTCCTTATACGTAATGCCCCCCCAGTAGTAGAAGCGTCCTTATACGTAATGCCCCCCCAGTAGTAGAAGCGTCCTTATACGTAATGCCCCCCCAGTAGTAGTAGTGTCCTTATACGTAATGCCCCCTCCAGTAGTAGTAGCGTCCTTATACGTAGTGCACCCCCAGTAGTAGAAGCGTCCATATGCATAATTCCGCCCTAGTAGTTGTAGCGTCCTTGTACATAATGCCCCCCCAGTTGTAGTAGCATCCTTATACGTAGTGTACCCCCAGTAGTAGAAGCGTCCTTATATGTAATGCGCCCCCAGTAGTAGTACCGTCCTTATACATAATGCCCCCCCCCCAGTAGTAGCATCCTTATACGTAATGCCCTCCCCCAGTAGTAGTATCGTTATACGTAATGCCCCCCCAATAATAGTAGCGTCCTATACATAATGCCCCCAAGAAGTAGTATCGTCCTTATACGTAATGACCCCCCATTAGTAGCGTCGTTACACGTAATGCCCCCCCTGTAGTAGTAGCGTCCTTAAAGCACACATAAACGCATACAGACATACCACACACACACACACAGACACAATACACACACACACACACACACACACACACACACAATACACACACACATTTCCCTCTCACACTTCACTTACCTAAGCCAGTCTCCATACACTACAGCAGCCTGGTCCGTGTAGCTCCGCCCCTTCTGGCCCGTTTAGCCCCGCCCCCTTCCGTCCCGCTTAGCTCCGCCCCTTCTGTACCGTGCACAGCGCTGTCCTGTCACACAGGTGAGGGGAGGGGAGGGAGGAGCAGCAGCAGGGGGCACAGGACGGCGCAGCAGGGAAGGAATGCAGAGCAGGGGGAGCGCCTCTCTGTCCCAGCGCCTCCCTGCACTGCATCCCTTCGCTGAGCGGGTAGCGCCGGGCCTGTGTGTGAGTGTAGAGGGGGTGGTGCGGTATGAGTGTAGTAAGGGGTGATGTGGTGTGAGTGTATTAAGGGGTGCTTTTGTGTGCAGTAATGGGTGCTGCGGTGTAAGTGTAGTAAGGGGTTTTGTGGTGTGTGTAGTAACAGTTGCTGCTGTGTCTGTAGTAAGGGGGTTCTGCAGTTTGTGTAGAAAGGGGTTGTGTGGTTAGAGTGTAGTAAGGGATGCTGCAGTGTGCATAGGCGTGCGCAGCTAATTTTATTAGGGGGTGCACTGCTGGAGGGGCGTGTCTAGCACCACCTTTTGGGCGTGTCTCGCATTGCCTTTTGGGCGTGTCTAGCACCGCCCAGGGACATGTCTAACACAATTTTACATTCTCTCAGTAAAATCACATGGCGTAATCTAATTTATCCCTTGTTCCTAATAATACAAGTAGATACAATACACTCCAGATAAATTAAATAGAACATAATGGTGCGTCCAGTAGCCACTACTGACTGTCCGCTATGGCATAATTCTGAGCCCTAGCTGCCGCTCTATCCTATCGCTATTTACATTCCCCAACCGATCTCTGACCTAGTGGTGGAACTAGAGAGTGGTGGGCCTTGGTGCAAAATTCACATAATACCAAACGGTATGAGCCAAAATTCACATTACGCCACATAGTAAGAACCAAAATTTACATTATGCGACACGGTATGAGGCAAAATTAACATTACGCCACATTATGCCCCGGCCTTAATAGACCCAATAGTACCCCCAAACACATTATATAATACACAGTGCACCCTAAACACATATGCCACACAGTGCCCCCCCCCCACACACACATTATGTGACATATAGTGCCTCTCCAAATACATTATATAATATACATTATACATTACTTGTGGGTGTGCTCACAGCTGAGCGCTCCTCACCGCCTGCCACTCCATGCATAGACAACTACTGCCGTCCTTTCTCTCTCCTTCACCCACTCCTTCCCTGCAGTCCTGGTCACATGTGGGTTCCAGTAGCGGGTGCAGCTGACAAATGCACCCTCTACTGCCCCTGCAGCAGCGTGTCCCTTCCCCTATCGCCAAGCCTGCTGACCGGGCATAGCGGGCAGGTGAAGAGAGGGAAGCGGTGGGTGGAGGGCAGGCGCGGGTGTAGAGAGTGGGGGTGAGCGGGTGTAGAGAGCGGGGGCGGGCGGTTGTAGAGAGCTCGGGTGGGCGGGCATAGCAAGCAGGCGGATGGCCGTAGAATGGGGTTCTGCGGTGTGAGTGTAGTAACAGGTGCTGCAGTGAGAGTATAGTAATGGGTGCTGTGGTGTGAGTGTAGTAAGGAGTGCTTCAGAGTGAGTGTAGTAAGGGGTTCTCCGGTGTGTGTAGTAAGGAGTGCTGCAGTGTAAGTGTAGTAATGGGGGTTCTGTGGTGTATTGTAAGGGGTGGTGTGATGTGTGTAGTAAGGGGTGGTGCAGTGTGTGAGTGTAGTAAGGGGTTCTGTAGTGTGTATAGTAAGGAATGCTGCAGTGTGAGTGTCGTAAGGGGTGCTGTGGTGTGAGTGTAGTAAGGAGTTCTGCTGTGTGAGTGAAGTAAGTGGAGGAGTGGTGTGAGTGTAGTATGGGGTTCTGCGGTGTGAGTGTAGTAACGAGTGCAGCAGTGTGAGTGTAGTAATGGGTTCTGTGGTGTGAGTGTATAAGGAGTGCTTCGGTGTGAGTGTAGTAAGGGGTTCTGCAGTGTGTGTAGTAAGGGGTGCTGCGGTGTGAGTGTAGTAAGGGGAGGTGTGGTGTGAGTGTAGTAAGTGGTGGTGTGGTGTGAGTGTAGTTTGGAGTGCTGCAGTGTGAGTGTAGTGAGGAGTGCTGAGGTGAGTGTAGTAATGGGTTCTGTGGCGTGAGTGTAGTAAGGAGTGCTTCGGTGTGAGTGTAGTAAGGGGTTCTCCGGTGTGTGTAGTAAGGAGTGCTGCAATGTGAGTGTAGTAAGGGGTGGTGCGGTGTGTGTAGTAAAGGGTGCTGCAGTGTAAGTATAGAAAAAAGTGCTGCGGTGTGCGTGTAGTAAGGGATGGTGCGGTGTAAGTGTAGTAAGGGGTGCTGTGGTGTGAATGTAGTAACAGGTGCTGTGGTGTGAGTGTAGTAAGGGGTGTTGCGGTGTGTGTAGTAATGGGTGCTGCAGTGTGAGTGTAGTAAAGGGTGTTGTGGTGTGAGTGTAGTAAGGGGTGGTGTGGTATGAGTGTAGTAAGGGGTGATGTGCTGTGAGTGTAGTAAGCGGTGATGTGCCGTGAGTGTAGTATGGGGTGCTGCTGTATGTAGTAACAGGTGCTGCTGTGTGTGTAGTAAAGGGTGCTGCAGCGTTAGAGCAATAAGGGGTTTTGTGGTGTGTGTAGTAACAGTTGCTGCTGTGTCTGTATTAAGGGGGGTTCTGCGGTGTTTTTAGAAAGGGGCGTTGTGAGTGTAGTAAGGAGTGCTGCAGTGTGTGTACTAAGGGGTGGTCTGGTGTGAGTGTAGTAAGGGGTACTGCAGTGTGTGTAGAAAGGTGTGGAGTGAGTGTAGTAAGGGGTTTTGCAGTGTGTATAGAAAGGGGTGCTACAGTGTAAGAGTAGTTAGGGGGGGGTGCAGTGTTAATGTAGTAATGGGTGCTGCTGTGTGTGTAGTAAGGGGTGCCACAGTGTAAGTGCAGTAAGAGGGGTTCTGCAGTGTGTGTTGTAAGGGGTGGTGTGTGCAGTAAGGAGTGCTGCGGTGTGTGTAGTAAGGGGTGTTGCGGTGTGAGTGTAGTATGGGGTGCTGTGATGTGAGTGTAGTAAGGGGATCTGCAGTGTGTGTAGTAAGGGGTGCTGCGGTGTGAGTGTAGTAAGGGGAGGTGTGGTGTGAGTTGAGTAAGTGGTGGTGTGGTGTGAGTGTAGTGAGGAGTGCTGAGGTGTGAGTGTAGTAAGGAGTGCAGCGGTGTGAGTGTATTAAGGGGTTCTGTAGTGTGTGTATTAAGGAATGCTTCAGTAGGAGTGTAGTAAGGGGTGCTGTGGTGTGAGTGTTGTAACGGGTGCTGCAGTGCGAGTGTTGTAAGGGGTGCTGTGGTGTGAGTGTAGTAAGGAGTGCTTCGGTGTGAGTATAGTAAGGTGTTCTCCGGTGTGTGTAGTAAGGAGTGCTGCAGTGTGAGTGTAGTAAGGGGTGCTGCAGTGTGTGTGTAGTAAAGGTGGTGCAGTGTGAATGTAGTAAGGGGTGTTGCAGTGTAAGTGTAGTAAGGGGTGCTGCGGTGTGTGTGCCGTAAGGGGTGGTTTAGTGTGAGTGTAGTAAGGGGTGCTGCTGTGTGAGTGTAGTAAGGGGTGCTTCAGTGTGAATGTAGTAAAGGGTGTTGTGGTGTGAGTGTAGTAAGGGGTGGTGCAGTATGAATGTAGTAAGGGGTGATGTGGTATGATTGTAGTAAGGGGTGATGTAGTGTGTAGTAACAGGTGCTGCTATGTGTGTAGTAAAGGGTGCTGTGGTGTAAGTGTAGTAAGGGGTTTTGTGGTGTGTGTGTGTAGTGACAGTTGCTGCTGTGTCTGTAGTAAGGGTGGTTCTGTGGTGTGTGTAAAAAGGGGTGGTGTGGTGTCAGTGTAGTAAGGGGGTGCTGCGATGTGTGCAGTAAGGGGTGGTGTGAGTGTAGTAAGGGATGCTACGGTGTTTGTGTAGTAAGGGGTGCTGCAGTGTTTGTACTAAGGGGTGGTGTAGTGTGAGTGTAGTAAGGGGTTCTGCGATGTGTGTAGTAAGGGGTGCTGCGGTGTGAGTGTAGTAATGGGTGCTGCTGTGTGTAGTAAGGGGTGCTGCAGTGTAAGTGTAGTAAGAGGGGTTCTGCGGTTTGTGTTGTAAGAGGCGGTGTAGTGTGTTTAGTAAGGAGTTATGCAGTGTGTGTAGTAAGGGGTGCTGTGGTGTGAGTGTAGTAAGGGGTGCTGCAATGTAAGAGTAGTAAGGGGTGCTGCAGTGTGAGTGTAGTAATGGGTGCTGCTGTGTGTGTAGTAAGGGTTTCTGCAGTGTAAGTGTAGTAAGAGGGGTTCTGCAGTGTGTGTAGTAAGGAGCGCTGCAGTGTGTGTAGTAAGGGGTGCTGCAGTGTGACTGTAGTATGGGGTGCTGTGATATGAGTGTAGTAAGAGGTTCTGCATTGTATGTAGTAAAAGGTGCTGCAGTGTGAGTGTAGTAAGGGGATGTCTGGTGTGAGTGTATTAAGTGGTGGTGCGGTGTGAGTGTAGTAAGGAGTGCTGCAGTGTGAGTGTAGTAAGAAGACCTGTGGTGTGAGTGTAGTAAGGGGTGCTATGGTGTGAGTGTAGTAAAGGGTGCTGTGGTGTGAGTGTAGTATGGGGTGCTGCGGTGTGTGTGCAGTAAGGGACTCTATGGTGTGTGTAGTAAGGAATGCTTCAGTGTGTGTGTAGTAAGGAATGCTGTGGTTTGAGTGTAGTAAGGAGTCCTGCTGTGTTAGTGTAGTAAGTGGTGGTGCAGTGCGAGTGTAGTATGGGGTGCTTTGATGTGAGTGTAGAAAGGGGTTATGCAGTGTGTGTAGTAAGGGGTTCTGCGGTGTGAGTGTAGTAAGGGAAGATGGGGTGTGAGTATAGTAAGTGGTGGTGTGGTGTGAGTGTAGTTAGGAGTGCTGCGGTGTGAGTGTAGTAAGGAGTGTTGCGGTGTGAGTGTAGTAAGGGGTTCTGTAGTGTGTATAGTAAGGAATGCTGCAGTGTGAGTGTAGTAAGGGGTGCTGTGGTGTGAGTGTAGTAAGAAGTTCTGCTGTGTGAGTGTAGTAAAGAGAGGAGTGGTGTGAGTGTAGTATGGGGTTCTGCGGTGTGAGTGTAGTAACGGGTACAGCAGTGTGAGTGTAGTAATGGGTTCTGTGGTGTGAGTGTATAAGGAGTGCTTCATGTGAGTGTAGTAATGGGTGCTGCTGTGTGTAGTAAGGGATGCTGCAGTGTAAGTGTAGTAAGAGGGGTTCTGCGGTTTGTGTTGTAAGAGGCGGTGTAGTGTGTTTAGTAAGGGGTTATGCAGTGTGTGTAGTAAGGGGTGCTGTGGTGTGAGTGTAGTAAGGGGTGCTGCAGTATAAGAGTAGTAAGGGGTGCTGCAGTGTGAGTGTAGTAATGGGTGCTGCTGTGTGTGTAGTAAGGGTTTCTGCAGTGTAAGTGTAGTAAGAGGGGTTCTGCAGTGTGTGTAGTAAGGAGCGCTGCAGTGTGTGTAGTAAGGGGTGCTGCAGTGTGAGTGTAGTATGGGGTGCTGTGATATGAGTGTAGTAAGAGGTTCTGCATTGTATGTAGTAAAGGGTGCTGCAGTGTGAGTGTAGTAAGGGGATGTCTGGTGTGAGTGTAATAAGTGGTGGTGCAGTGTGAGTGTAGTAAGGAGTGCTGCAGTGTGAGTGTAGTAAGAAGACCTGTGGTGTGAGTGTAGTAACGGGTGCTATGGTGTGAGTGTAGTAAGGGGTGCTGTGGTGTGAGTATAGTATCGGGTGCTGCGGTGTGTGCAGTAAGGGGCTCTATGGTGTGTGTAGTAAGGAATGCTTCAGTGTGTGTGTAGTAAGGAATGCTGTGGTTTGAGTGTAGTAAGGAGTCCTGCTGTGTTAGTGTAGTAAGTGGTGGTGCAGTGCGAGTGTAGTAAGGGGTGTTGCAGTGTGAGTATAGTATGGGGTGCTTTGATGTGAGTGTAGAAAGGGGTTATGCAGTGTGTGTAGTAAGGGGTTCTGCGGTGTGAGTGTAGTAAGGGAAGATGGGGTGTGAGTGTAGTATGGGGTGGTGTGGTGTGAGTGTAGTTAGGAGTGCTGTGGTGTGAGTGTAGTAAGGAGTGTTGCGGTGTGAGTGTAGTAAGGGGTTCTGTAGTGTGTATAGTAAGGAATGCTGCAGTGTGAGTGTAGTAAGGGGTGCTGTGGTGTGAGTGTAGTGATCTGCGGTTTGTGTTGTAAGAGGCGGTGTAGTGTGTTTAGTAAGGGGTTATGCGGTGTGTGTAGTAAGGGGTGCTGTGCTGTAAGTGTAGTAAGGGGTGCTGCAGTGTAAGAGTAGTAAGGGGTGCTGCAGTGTGAGTGTAGTAATGGGTGCTGCTGTGTGTGTAGTAAGAGTTTCTGCAGTGTAAGTGTAGTAAGAGGGGTTCTGCAGTATGTGTAGTAAGGAGCGCTGCGGTGTGTGTAGTAAGGGGTGCTGCAGTGTGACTGTAGTATGGGGTGCTGTGATATGAGTGTAGTAAAAGGTTCTGCATTGTTTGTAGTAAAGGGTGCTGCAGTGTGAGTGTAGTAAGGGGATATCTGGTGTGAGTGTAATAAGTGGTGGTGGTGCGGTGTGAGTGTAGTAAGGAGTGCTGCAGTGTGAGTGTAGTAAGAAGACCTGTGGTGTGAGTGTAGTAAGGGGTGCTGTGGTGTGAGTGTAGTATGGGGTGCTGCGGTGTGTGCAGTAAGGGGCTCTATGGTGTGTGTAGTAAGGAATGCTTCAGTGTGTATGTAGTAAGGAATGCTGTGGTTTGAGTGTAGTAAGGAGTCCTGCTGTGTTAGTGTAGTAAGTGGTGGTGCAGTGCAAGTGTAGTAAGGGGTGTTGCAGTGTGAGTGTAGTATGGGGTGTCTTGATGTGAGTGTAGAAAGGGATTATGCAGTGTGTGTAGTAAGGGGTTCTGCGGTGTGAGTGTAGTAAGGGAAGATATGGTGTGAGTGTAGTAAGTGGTGCTGTGGTGTGAGTGTAGTTAGGAGTGCTGCGGTGTGAGTGTAGTAAGGAGTGTTGCGGTGTGAGTGTAGTAAGGGAAGATGGGGTGTGAGTGTAGTAAGGAGTTCTGCTGTGTGAGTGTAGTAAGGAGAGGAGTGGTGTGAGTGTAGTATGGGGTTCTGCGGTGTGAGTGTAGTAACGGGTGCAGCAGTGTGAGTGTATTAATGGGTTCTGTGGTGTGAGTGTGTAAGGAGTGCTTCATGTGAGTGTAGTAATGGGTGCTGCTGTGTGTAGTAAGGGGTGCTGCAGTGTAAGTGTAGTAAGAGGGGTTCTGCAGTTGGTGTTGTAAGAGGCGGTGTAGTGTGTTTAGTAAGGGGTTAAGCGGTGTTTGTAGTAAGGGGTGCTGTGAGTGTAGTAAGGGGTGCTGCAGTGTAAGAGTAGTAAGGGGTGCTGCAGTGTGAGTGTAGTAATGGGTGCTGCTGTGTGTGTAGTAAGGATTTCTGCAGTGTAAGTGTAGTAAGACGGGTTCTGCAGTGTGTGTAGTAAGGAGCGCTGCAGTGTGTGTAGTAACGGGTGCTGCAGTGTGAGTGTAGTATGGGGTGCTGTGATATGAGTGTAGTAAGAGGTTCTGCATTGTATGTAGTAAAGGGTGCTGCAGTGTGAGTGTAGTAAGGGGATGTCTGGTGTGAGTGTAATAAGTGGTGGTGCGGTGTGAGTGTAGTAAGGAGTGCTGCAGTGTGAGTGTAGTAAGAAGACCTGTGGTGTGAGTGTAGTAAGGGGTGCTATGGTGTGAGTGTAGTAAGGGGTGCTGTGGTGTGAGTGTAATATGGGGTGCTGCGGTGTGTGCAGTAAGGGGCTCTATGGTGTGTGTAGTAAGGAATGCTTCAGTGTGCGTGTAGTAAGGAATGCTGTGGTTTGAGTGTAGTAAGGAGTCCTGCTGTGTTAGTGTAGTAAGTGGTGGTGCAGTGCGAGTGTAGTAAGGGGTGTTGCAGTGTGAGTGTAGTATGGGGTGCTTTGATGTGAGTGTAGAAAGGGGTTATGCAGTGTGTGTAGTAAGGGGTTCTGCGGTGTGAGTGTAGTAAGGGAAGATGGGGTGTGAGTGTAGTAAGTGGTGGTGTGGTGTGAGTGTAGTTAGGAGTGCTGCGGTGTGAGTGTAGTAAGGAGTGTTGCGGTGTGAGTTTAGTAAGGGGTTCTGTAGTGTGTATAGTAAGGAATGCTGCAGTGTGAGTGTAGTAAGGGGTGCTGTGGTGTGAGTGTTGTAAGGAGTTCTGCTGTGTGAGTGTAGTAAGGAGAGGAGTGGTGTGAGTGTAGTATGGGGTTCTGCGGTGTGAGTGTAGTAACGGGTGCAGCAGTGTGAGTGTAGTAATGGGTTCTGTGGTGTGAGTGTATAAGGAGTGCTTCATGTGAGTGTAGTAATGGGTGCTGCTGTGTGTAGTAAGGGGTGCTGCAGTGTAAGTGTAGTAAGAGGGGTTCTGCGGTTTGTGTTGTAAGAGGCGGCGTAGTGTGTTTAGTAAGGGGTTATGCGGTGTGTGTAGTAAGGGGTGCTGTGGTGTGAGTGTAGTAAGGGGTGCTGCAGTGTAAGAGTAGTAAGGGGTGCTGCAGTGTGAGTGTAGTAATGGGTGCTGCTGTGTGTGTAGTAAGGGTTTCTGCAGTGTAAGTGTAGTAAGAAGGGTGCTGCAGTGTGAGTGTAGTATGGGGTGCTGTGATATGAGTGTAGTAAGAGGTTCTGCATTGTATGTAGTAAAAGGTGCTGCAGTGTGAGTGTAGTAAGGGGATGTCTGGCGTGAGTGTAATAAGTGGTGGTGCAGTGTGAGTGTAGTAAGGAGTGCTGCAGTGTGAGTGTAGTAAGAAGACCTGTGGTGTGAGTGTAGTAAGGGGTGCTATGGTGTGAGTGTAGTAAGGGGTGCTGTGGTGTGAGTGTAGTATGGGGTGCTGCGGTGTGTGCAGTAAGGGGCTCTATGGTGTGTGTAGTAAGGAATGCTTCAGTGTGTGTGTAGTAAGGAATGCTGTGGTTTGAGTGTAGTAAGGAGTCCTGCTGTGTTAGTGTAGTAAGTGGTGGTGCAGTGCGAGTGTAGTAAGGGGTGTTGCAGTGTGAGTGTAGTATGGGGTGCTTTGATGTGAGTGTAGAAAGGGGTTATGCAGTGTGTGTAGTAAGGGGTTCTGCGGTGTGAGTGTAGTAAGGGAAGATGGGGTGTGAGTGTAGTAAGTGGTGGTGTGGTGTGAGTGTAGTTAGGAGTGCTGCGGTGTGAGTGTAGTAAGAAGTGTTGCAGTGTGAGTGTAGTAAGGGGTTCTGTAGTGTGTATAGTAAGGAACGCTGCAGTGTGAGTGTAGTAAGGGGTGCTGTGGTGTGAGTGTAGTAAGGAGTGCTTCGGTGTGAGTGTAGTAAGGGGTTCTCTGTTGTGTGTAGTAAGGAGTGCTGCAATGTGAGTGTAGTAAGGGGTGGTGCGTTGTGTGTAGTAAAGGGTGCTGCAGTGTAAGTATAGAAAAAAGTGCTGCGGTGTGAGTGTAGTAAGGGGTGGTGCGGTGTAAGTGTAGTAAGGGGTGCTGTGGTATGAATGTAGTAACAGGTGCTGTGGTGAGAGTGTAGTAAGGGGTGCTGTGGTGTGTGTAGTAATAGGTGCTGCAGTGTGAGTGAAGTAAAGGGTGTTGTTGTGTGAGTGTAGTAAGGGGTGGTGCGGTATGAGTGTAGTAAGGGGTGATGTACAGTGAGTGTAGTAAGTGGTGATGTGTTGTGAGTGTAGTAAGGGGTGCTGCTGTCTGTAGTAACAGGTGCTGCTGTGTGTGTAGTAAAGGGTGCTGCAGTGTAAGAGTAGTAAGGGGTTTTGTGGTGTGTGTAGCAACAGTTGCTGTTGTGTCTGTAGTAAGGGGGGTTGTGCGGTGTGTGTAGAAAGGGGTGGTGTGAGTGTAGTAAGGGATGCTGCAGTGTGTGTACTAAGGGGTGGTCTGGTGTGAGTGTATTAAGGGATGCTGCGGTGTGTTTGTAGTAAGCGGTGGTGTGGTGTGAGTGTACTAAGGGTTTTTGCAGTGTGTATAGCAAGGGGTGCAACAGTGTAAGAGTAGTAAGGAGTGGTGCAGTGTTAGTGTAGTAATTTGTGCTGCTGTGTGTGTAGTAAGGGGTGCCACAGTGTAAGTGCAGTAAGAGGGGTTCTGCAGTGTGTGTTCTAAGGGGTGGTGTGTGCAATAAGGAGTGCTGCGGTGTGTGTAGTAAGGGGTGTTGCGGTGTGAGTGTAGTATGGGGTGCTGCGGTGTGAGTGTAGTAAGGGGAGGTGTGGTGTAAGTGTAGTAAGTGGTGGTGTGGTGTGAGTGTAGTTAGGAGTGCTGCGGTGTGAGTGTAGTGAGGAGTGCTGAGGTGTGAGTGTAGTAAGGAGTGCTGTGGTGTGAGTGTATTAAGGGGTTCTGTAGTGTGTGTATTAAGGAATGCTTCAGTAGGAGTGTAGTAAGGGGTGCTGTGGTGTGAGTGTTGTAACGGGTGCTGCAGTGTGAGTGTTGTAAGGGGTGCTGTGGTGTGAGTGTAGTAAGGAGTGCTTTGGTGTGAGTGTAGTAAGGGGTTCTCCGGTGTGTGTAGAAAGGAGTGCTGCAGTGTGAGTGTAATAAGGGGTGCTGCGGTGTGTGTGTGTAGTAAAGGTGGTACAGTGTGAATGTAGTAAGGGGTGGTGCAGTGTAAGTGTAGTAAAAGGTGCTGCGGTGTGTGTGCAGTAAGGGGTGGTTTAGTGTGAGTGTAGTAAAGGGTGCTGCTGTGTGAGAGTAGTAAGGGGTGCTTCAACGTGAATGTAGTAAAGGGTGTTGTGGTGTGAGTGTAGTAAGGGGTGGTGCAGTATGAGTGTAGTAAGGGGTGATGTGGTGTGATTGTAGTAAGGGGTGATGCTGTGTGTAGTAACAGGTGCTGCTGTGTGTGTAGTAAAGGGCGCTGTGGTGTAAGTGTAGTAAGGGGTTTTGTGGTGTGCGTAGTAACAGTTGCTGCTGTGTCTGTAGCAAAGGGGGTTCTGCGGTGTGTGTAGAAAGGGGTGGTGTGGTGTCAGTGTAGTAAGGGGTGCAACGATGTGTGCAGTAAGTGTAGTAAGGGATGCTATGGTGTATGTTAGTAAGGGGTGCTGCGGTGTTTGTACTAAGGGGTGGTGTAGTGTGAGTGTAGTAAGGGGTTCTGCGGTGTGTGTAGTAAGGGGTGCTGCGGTGTGAGTGTAGTAATTGGTGCTGCTGTGTGTAGTAAGGGGTGCTGCAGTGTAAGTGTAGTAAGAGGGGTTATGCGGTGTGTGTTGTAAGAGGTGGTGTAGTGAGTTTAGTAAGGGGTTCTGCGGTGTGTGTAGTAAGGGGTGCTGCGGTGTTTGTGTAGTAAGGGGTGCTGCAGTGTAAGAGTAGTAAGGGGTGCTGCAGTGTGAGTGTAGTAATGGGTGCTGCTGTGTGTGTAGTAAGGGGTGCTGCAGTGTAAGTGTAGTAAGAGGGGTTCTGCAGTGTGTGTAGTAAGGAGCGCTGTGGTGTGTGTAGTAAGGATTGCTGCAGTGTGAGTGTAGTATGGGGTGCTGTGATATGAGTGTAGTAAGAGGTTCTGCATTGTATGTAGTAAAGGGTGCTGCGGTGTGAGTGTAGTAAGGTGAGGTGTGGTGTGAGTGTAATAAGTGGTGGTGCGGTGTGAGTGTAGTAAGGAGTGCTGCGGTATGAGTGTAGTTAGAAGACATGTGGTGTGAGTGTAGTAAGGGGTGCTGTGGTGTGAGTGTAGTAAGGGGTACTGTGGTGTGAGTGTAGTATGGGGTGCTGCGGTGTGTGCAGTAAGGGGCTCTATGGTGTGTGTAGTAAGGAATGCTTCTGTAGTAAGGAATGCTGTGGTTTGAGTGTAGTAAGGAGTCCTGCTGTGTTAGTGTAGTAAGGGGAGGTGTGGGGTGAGTGTAGTAAGTGGTGCTGCAGTGTGAGTGTAGTAAGGGGTGCTGCAGTGTGTGTAATAAGGGGTGCTGCGGTGTGAGTGTAGTAATGCAGGGACATGCAGTCAGGGGAGGCAGTGCCTCCCCTGTCATTAATGATTACAGTAATACAAAGAAGTTACTTATGACACATATTCTGTGTCATAAGTATCTTTACATTATTCTAATCATTTTAAGGCATTAAATTAGTTTTGGAGGCACGGATAGCAAGTCCCTCCCTTTAACAATGGTAACGGGGATAGAGCGGGTGGGGTCGAGCACTGGGCTGTAAATGCCCATTGAAAAATCCAGTGAAAGCGGCACTTCTACATGTGCCTCGTTGACAGGGATGGGCATCCCCTGCCAGCGAGGCACATGTGATTGGACAGCGGATTGTACAATCACACATATGAGGCGGTGGAGCAAGGCTCACCTCTCTTCATTCCCCCTGACTCATCTCCTGCTGGGGCCTGGGTGATGTGAGCCTTCCTGACCCGTGCTCCCCATTTTACCCCGCAGCTGACAGCAGTGGATCATCAGCGGCAGTGGCGGAGGTAAGCCTGGAGCTGGGAGTTCATTGCGCAGCAGCGGCCAACGCTCTCCTCCTCCTTTCAGGTAACCGCCTCAGCAGCACTGGCGCCTGCTGCACTCTCCCGCTGGTGGCTCTACACACTGGCTTCTGGAGATGTACTGTAGAAGCCAGTGTATCCCCAGCCGTTGAAGTCACTGCACGTCACTGTAGTAACGGGTGCTACGGTGTGAGTGCAGTAATGGGTGCTGTGGTGTGAGTGTAGTAAGGGGTGCTGCGGTGTGAGTGTAGTAAGGAGTGCTGCGGTGTTAGTGTAATAATGGGTTCTGCGGTGTGTGTAGTAAGGTGTACTGCAGTGTGAGTGTAGTAAGGGGTGCTGGAGTGTGAGTGTAGTAAGAGGTGGTGCGGTGTGTGTAGTAAGGAGTGCTGCGGTGTGTGTAGTAAGGATTGCTGTATTGTGAGTGTAGTAAGGAGTCCTGCCATGTTAGTTTAGTATGGGGAGGTGTGGGGTGAATGTAGTAAGGGGAGGTGCGGTGTGAGTGTAGTAAGGGGTGCTGCAGTGTGTGTAGTAAGGAGTGCTGTGGTGTGAGTGTAGTCACCGGTGCTGCAGTGTGAGTGTAGTAACGGGTGCAGTGGTGTGAGTGTAGTATGGGGTGCTGTGGTGTGAGTGTACTAAGGAGTGCTGCGGTGTGAGTGTAGTAAGGAGTGCTGCGGTGTGAGTGTAGTAAGGGGATCTGCAGTGTTTGTAGTAAGGTGCGTTGTGGTGTGAGTGTAGTAAGGGGTGGTGCTGTGTGAGTGTAGTAACGGGTGGTGCAGTGTGTGTAGTAAGGGATTCTGCGGTGTGAGTGTATTAAGGGGTGGTGCGGGTGTGTGTAGTAAGGGGTGCTGTGGTGTGATTGTAGTAAGGGTGGTGCAGTGTTTGTAGTAAGGGGTTCTGCGGTGTGAGTATAGTAAGGGGTGGTGCGGTGTGTGTAGTATGGGGTGTTGCAGTGTGAGTGTTTTATGGGGTACTGTGATGTGAGTGTAGTAAGGGGTTAAGCAGTGTGTGTAGTAAGCGGTGCTGTGGTGTGAGTGTAGTAAGGGGAGTTGTGGTGTGAGTGTAGTAAGTGGTGGTGTGGTGTGAGTGTAGTTAAGAGTGCTGCTGTGTGAGTGTAGTAAGGAGTGTTGTGGTGTGAGTGTAGTAAGGGGTTCTGTAGTGTGTATACTAAGGAATGCTGCAGTGTGAGTGTAGTAAGGGGTGCTGTGGTGTGAGTGTAGTAAGGAGTTCTGCTGTGTGAGTGAAGTAAGTGGAGGAGTGGTGTGAGTGTAGTATGGGGTTCTGCGGTGTGAGTGTAGTAACGAGTGCAGCAGTGTGAGTGTAGTAATGGGTTCTGTGGTGTGAGTGTATAAGGAGTGCTTCGGTGTGAGTGTAGTAAGGGGTTCTGCAGTGTGTGTAGTCAGGGGTGCTGCGGTGTGAGTGTAGTAAGGAGAGGTGTGGTGTGAGTGTAGTTAGTGGTGGTGTGGTGTGAGTGTAGTTTGGAGTGCTGCAGTGTGAGTGTAGTGAGGAGTGCTGAGGTGTGAGTGTAGTAATGGGTTCTGTGGTGTGAGTGTAGTAAGGAGTGCTTCGGTGTGAGTGTAGTAAGGGGTTCTCCGGTGTGTGTAGTAAGGAGTGCTGCAATGTGAGTGTAGTAAGGGGTGGAGCATGTGTGTAGTAAAGGGTGCTGCAGTGTAAGTATAGAAAGAAGTGCTGCGGTGTGAGTGTAGTAAGGGATGGTGCGGTGTAAGTGTAGTAAGGGGTGCTGTGGTGTGAATGTAGTAACAGGTGCTGCGGTTAGAGTGTAGTAAGGGGTGCTGCGGTGTGTGTAGTAATGTGTGCTGCAGTGTGAGTGTAGTAAAGGGTGTTGTGGTGTGAGTGTAGTAAGGGGTGGTGCGGTATGAGTGTAGTAAGGGGTGATATGCTGTGAGTGTAGTAAGGGGTGATGTGCTGTGAGTGTAGTAAGGGGTGCTGCTGTGTGTAGTAACAGGTGCTGCTGTGTGTGTAGTAAAGGGTGCTGCAGTGTTAGAGCAGTAAGGGGTTTTGTGGTGTGTGTAGTAACAGTTGCTGCTGTGTCTGTAGTGAGGGGGTTCTGCGGTGTGTTTACAAAGGGGTGGTGTGAGTGTAGTAAGGAGTGCTGCAGTGTGTGTACTAAGGGGTGGTCTGGTGTGAGTGTAGTAAGGGGTACTGTGGTGTGTATAGTAAGGTGTGGTGTGAGTGTAGTAAGGGGTTTTGCAGTGTGTATAGAAAGGGGTGCTACAGTGTAAGAGTAGTAAGAGGTAGTGCAGTGTTAGTGTAGTAATGGGTGTTGCTGTGTGTGTATTAAGGGGTGCCACAGTGTAAGTGCAGTAAGAGAGGTCCTGCAGTGTGTGTTGTAAGGGGTGGTGTGTGCAGTAAGGAGTGCTGCGGTGTGTGTAGTAAGGGGTGTTGCGGTGTGAGTGTAGTATGGGGTGCTGTGGTGTGAGTGTAGTAAGGGGTTCTGCAGTGTGTGTAGTAACGGGTGCTGCGGTGTGAGTGTAGTAAGGGGAGGTGTGGTGTGAGTTGAGTAAGTGGTGGTGTGGTGTGAGTGTAGTTAGGAGTGCTGCAGTGTGAGTGTAGTGAGGAGTGCTGAGGTGTGAGTGTAGTAAGGAGTGCTGCGGTGTGAGTGTATTAAGGGGTTCTGTAGTGTGTGTATTAAGGAATGCTTCAGTAGGAATGTAGTAAGGGGTGCTGTGGTGTGAGTGTTGTAACGGGTGCTGCAGTGTGAGTGTTGTAAGGGGTGCTGTGGTGTGAGTGTAGTAAGGAGTGCTTCGGTGTGAGTGTAGTAAGGGGTTCTACGGTGTGTGTAGTAAGGAGTGCTGCAGTGTGAGTGTAGTAAGGGGTGGTGCAGTTTAAGTGTAGTAAGGGGTGCTGCGGTGTGTGTGCCGTAAGGGGTGGTTTAGTGTGAGTGTAGTAAGGGGTGCTGCTGTGTGAGTGTAGTAAGGGGTGCTTTAGTATGAATGTAGTAAAGGGTGTTGTGGTGTGAGTGTAGTAAGGGGTGGTGCAGTATGAGTGTAGTAAGGGGTGATGTGGTATGATTGTAGTAAGGGGTGATGCTGTGTGTAGTAACAGGTGCTGCTGTGTGTGTAATAAATGGTGCTGTGGTATAAGTGTAGTAAGGGGTTTTGTGGTGTGTGTAGTAACAGTTGCTGCTGTGTCTGTAGTAAGGGGGGTTCTGTGGTGTGTGTAGAAAGGGGTGGTGTGGTGTCAGTGTAGTAAAGGGTTCTGCGATGTGTGCAGTAAGGGGTGGTGTGAGTGTAGTAAGGGATGCTGCGGTGTGTGTGTGTCTAGTAAGGGGTGCTGCAGTGTTTGTACTAAGGGGTGGTGTAGTGTGAGTGTAGTAAGGGGCTCTGCAGTGTGTGTAGTAAGGGGTGCTGCGGTGTGAGTGTAGTAATGGGTGCTACTGTGTGTAGTAAGGGGTGCTGCAGTGTAAGTGTAGTAAGAGGGGTTCTGCGGTGTGTATTGTAAGAGGCGGTGTAGTGTGTTTAGTAAGGGGTTATGCGGTGTGTGTAGTAAGGGGTGCTGTGGTGTGAGTGTAGTAAGGGGTGCTGCAGTGTAAGAGTAGTAAGGGGTGCTGCAGTGTGAGTGTAGTAATGGGTGCTGCTGTGTGTGTAGTAAGGGGGTTTGCAGTGTAAGTGTAGTAAGGGGAGGTGTGGGGTGAGTGTAGTAAGTGGTGGTGCAGTGCGAGTGTAGTAAGGGGTGCTGCAGTGTGTGTAATAAGGGGTGCTGCGGTGTAAGTGTAGTAATGCAGGGACGTGCAGTCAGGGGAGGCAGTGCCTCCCCTGTCATTAATGATTACAGTAATACAAGTAAGTTACTTATGACACATATTCTGTGTCATAAGTATCTTTACATTATTCTAATAATTTTAAGGCATTAAATTAGTTTTGGAGGCACGGATAGCAAGTCCCTCCCTTTAACAATGGTAACGGGGATAGAGCGTGTGGGTGGGGCCGAGCACTGGGCTGTAAATGCCCATTGAAAAATCCAGTGAAAGCGGCACTTCTACATGTGCCTCGTTGACAGGGATGGGCATCCCCTGCCAGCGAGGCACATGTGATTGGACAGCGGATCCAGTGCTGGATCCGCTGTACAATCACACATATGAGGCAGTGGAGCAAGGCTCACCTCTCTTCATTCCCCCTGACTCATCTCCTGCTGGGGCCTGGGTGATGTGAGCCTTCCTGACCCGTGCTCCCCATTTTACCCTGCAGCTGAGAGCAGTGGATCATCAGCGGCAGTGGCGGAGGTAAGCCTGGAGCTGGGAGTTCATTGCGCAGCAGCGGCCAGCGCTCTCCTCCTCATTTCAGGTAACCACCTCAGCAGCACTGGCGCCTGCTGCACTCTCCCGCTGGTGGCTCTACACACAGGCTTCTGGAGATGTACTGGAGAAGCCAGTGCATCCCCAGCTGTTTAAGTCACCGCACGTCACTGTAGTAATGGGTGCTATGGTGTGAGTGTAGTAACGGGTGCTGTGGTGTGAGTGTAGTAAGGGGTGCTGTGATGTGATTGTAGTAAGGAGTGCTGCGGTGTGAGTGTAGTAAGGGGTTCTGCGGTGTGTGTAGTAAGGAGTACTGCAGTGTGAGTGTAGTAAGGGGTGCTGCAGTGTGAGTGTAGTAAGGGGTGGTGCGGTGTGTGTAGTAAGGGGTGGTGTGGTGTGTGTAGTAAGGATTGCTGTATTGTGAGTGTAGTAAGGAGTCCTGCTGTGTTAGTTTAGTATGGAGAGGTGTGGGGTGAATGTAGTAAGGGGAGGTGCAGTGTGAGTGTAGTAAGGGGTGCTGCGGTGTGTGTAGTAAGGAGTGCTGTGGTGTGAGTGTAGTCACCGGTGCTGTGATGTGAGTGTAGTAATGGGTGCAGTGGTGTGAGTGTAGTATGGGGTGCTGCGGTGTGAGTGTAGTAAGGAGTGCTGCAGTGTGAGTGTAGTAAGGAGTGCTGTGGTATGAATGTAGTAAGGAGTGCTGTGGTGTGAGTGTAGTAAGGGGTTCTGCAGTGTTTATAGTAAGGAGCACTGTGGTGTGAGTGTAGTAAGGGGTGGTGCTTTGTGAGTGTAGTAACGAGTGGTGCGGTGTGTGTAGTAAGGGGTTCTGCGGTGTGAGTGTATTAAGGGGTGGTGCGGTGTGTGTAGTAAGGGGTTCTGCAGTGTGATTGTAGTAAGGGGTGGTGCAGTGTGTGTAGTAAGGTGTTCTGCGGTGTGAGTGTAGTAAGGGGTGGTGCGGTGTGTGTAGTAAGGTGTGCTGCAATGTGAGTGTAGTAAGGGGTGGTGCAGTGTGTGTAGTAAGGGGTGCTGTGGTGTAAGGGTAGTAAGGGGTGGTGCAGTGTTTGTAGTAAGGAGTACTGCGGTGTGAGTGTAGTAAGGGGTGCTGCAGTGTATGTAGTAAGGGGTGGTGCAGTGTGAGTATAGTAAGGGGTGGTGCAGTGTGAGTATCAGTATAGTAATGGGTGCTGCTGTGTGACTGTAGTAAGGGGTGCTGCAGTGTAAGAGTAGTAAGGGGTGCTGCAGTGCAAGTGTAGTAAGAGGTGCTGTGGTGTGAGTGTAATAAGGGGCGCTGCGGTGTGAGTACTAATATAGTAATGGGTGCTGTTGTGTGAGTGTAGTAAGGGGTGCTGCAACGTAAGAGTAAAAGGATCCTCACTAAAGAGGAATAAATCAAGCGCTCCCAATTAAGCAATAATATTGTAAAAAATACAAATACACATACACCTATAGATACACAGTAGCTGCTCTCAGGAGGTGCTCTGAACACCTAATGCTCAAAACCAATAATGTCTAAAAATAATTAAACAATAGAGAGAGCGCATAAATAGTATAATACCAATTTATTATTGGATAAAACACTTAAAATGCAATATGCTAATCAATTAAAAAATAAATGAATGAAACCGCACAAAAGGAAACCACTGAACTGACAATGATATATACTTGTATTCCCAAATGATTGTGGGAAAGGAGGCAAACGTTCTCAATGTAACTGAGGAAAGAAAATGTTCAATGTCCCACCAAGCAGGTGATGGCTAATGAGCAGAACAATAGAACCATAGCAGGTCCACTTGATCCTCTTAAAAGATTTGTAACATTTGTTGAGATGAAGTATAAATTCAACTGATTCCTCCCACAGCGAGTAGGTAGGCTACAACCCCCCGCCGCAATCCGACAGTGTGGTAGCTCACCGCTGCAGATGTAGAGAGTGGTCCGCTTCCAGAGCTCCTGGGCAATGCGGTGATCACAGGTGCGGCGGTCGGATGCGGACAAAGTCCCAGCAAGGGAGAGGGGGGGGGACCCACACCACGGCTGGAGCTGGTGACTGTAGGTGACAGTCAAAGTGCTGGATCAGCGCTGTGGCTGTGAAGGTGCAGTAGTCAGGGCTCACAATGATGCGGTTAACGTCCCTTATCCTTAACGCGTTTCTCCGACATAGCGCAAGTCGGTTTCATCAGAAGGTAATTTTGAGGCACAAGGGTTGCACTATTTAAGGTGATTGGTAGCCTATCAGCATTTTGCCTCACCATAATTACAATTAAGATAACAGGTGCATATCAGGTGTATCTAATCATTACGGTTTCAAACATACTTATCTTTATACATACAAAAAAAACCAAAGTAATTCATTTAAAAAACCTTATAACAGACTTATTAAATCTGATTAAGCACACAGAACATTTAATAAGTAATACAATAATATTCTTTAGAGTGATATGGCATCACGGAGAAATCTAAATTTATAAAAACCTAAATGCATATAAAGTATATCATCCAGCACATTCGCTGTAACATTAATCAGTGTGGCTAAGAAGTAGGCTAATGATTTTCATCTAACTACCCTCTTCTGTATTATCTATATTATGTTTACCATTTATGGTTAATTATGTTCTTAAAAATTGGGATTTTGTACGTATTATATACGTTGTGAATTCTATATATATTTATCACTAATTTATGGTAAAATAATTAATTGTGAAGGGGACTCGAACTTGGGTCTCTGGCGTTCGCCATCGTTTTCGTCCTAGGCATTAGTGTGGTGAGCCACACTGATTAATGTTACAGCGAATGTGCTGGATGATATACTTTATATGCATTTAGGTTTTTATAAATTTAGATTTCTCCGTGATGCCATATCACTCTAAAGAATATTATTGTATTACTTATTAAATGTTCTTTGTGCTTAATCAGATTTAATAAGTCTGTTATAAGGTTTTTTAAATGAATTACTTTGTTTTTTTTTGTATGTATAAAGATAAGTATGTTTGAAACCGTAATGATTAGATACACCTGATATGCACCTGTTATCTTAATTGTAATTATGGTGAGGCAAAATGCTGATAGGCTACCAATCACCTTAAATAGTGCAACCCTTGTGCCTCAAAATTACCTTCTGATGAAACCGACTTGCCCTATGTCGGAGAAACGCGTTAAGGATAAGGGACGTTAACCGCATCATTGTGAGCCCTGACTACTGCACCTTCACAGCCGCAGCACTGATCCAGCACTTTGACTGTCACCTACAGTCACCAGCTCCAGCCGTGGTGTGGGTCCCCCCCCCTCTCCCTTGCTGGGACTTTGTCCGCATCCGACCGCCGCACCTGTGATCACCGCATTGCCCAGGAGCTCTGGAAGCGGACCACTCTCTACATCTGCAGCGGTGAGCTACCACACTGTCGGATTGCGGCGGGGGGTTGTAGCCTACCTACTCGCTGTGGGAGGAATCAGTTGAATTTATACTTCATCTCAACAAATGTTACAAATCTTTTAAGAGGATCAAGTGGACCTGCTATGGTTCTATTGTTCTGCTCATTAGCCATCACCTGCTTGGTGGGACATTGAACATTTTCTTTCCTCAGTTGCATTGAGAATGTTTGCCTCCTTTCCCACAATCATTTGGGAATACAAGTATATATCATTGTCAGTTCAGTGGTTTCCTTTTGTGCGGTTTCATTCATTTATTTTTTAATTGATTAGCATATTGCAACGTAAGAGTAGTAAGGGGTGCTGCTGTTTGACTGTAGTAAGGGGTGCTGCAGTGTAAGAGTAGTAAGCGGTGCTGCGGTGTGAGTGTAATAAGAGGTGCTGTGGTGTGAGTGTAATAAGGGGCGCTGCGGTGTGAGTATTAATATAGTAATGGGTGCTGCTGTGTGAGTGTAGTAAGCGGTGCTGCAGTGTAAGAGTAGTAAGGGGTCCTGCTGTGTGAATGTAGTAAGGGGTGCTGCAGTGTAAGAGTAGTAAGCGGTGCTGCGGTGTGAGTGTAGTAAGGGGTGCTGTGGCGTGTGTGTAGTAAGGGGTGCTGCGGTGTAATTGTAGTAAGGGGTGCTGCGGTGTAAGTGTAGTAATGGGTGCGGCTTTGTGAGGGGAGATTTATAGGAGCTAATAGGGTGGATGAATGTGCTAATGGCTACTGGGAGGAGGTATTGATCATGAACTGGGGAGAGATGCGGTAATGGATGCACAGAGCACAATTGAGGTGATTGAATAAAGGCACTTGTCACAGCCCATGATGCAGACCACACCACTGGTCATGCCACCCCACATCACTGGTCACACCCCGGTGGCTGTGCATAATAGGCCCATGTGGATCTTAATCTGGCTGTGATCCGGGCCATGATATTCTCAGAAGAACAAACACAATCCCTGGGAAGGGCCCCCGGGCCCTGCAGAGGCTAAATGTTACTCTGTCACCTGCCCCTTTTTTCAACTCTGTAATAGTTTACAAAAATATATTGTGGCCCTTGGGTGTGGGAGGAGGCACCTGACAGTGTGCTGCAAACCCCATGGTTTATAGGACTGGTCACATCCCAACATCCTCTGCATTTCATTCATCCCCTGCAATATCTCCATCTTCCGTAAGCCAATACCCTTGTAAGGATATATTTATATATATAGGGAAGGGAAATGGCCAATTCAGGGTATAACAATCAGGGAACTGAGATCTCTATGAGGATCTCCAGCTACAACGCTGGTCATTAATTTGAAAGTTCCAGATGGAAAGTAAAACTAAAGTAAAACGAGCTAATTCCATCGCACATCAACTCAAATCTGTTTCTCAGTTTCCTGTCTCTGCCATTAATCTGATTTTATATGTAGTGGTAGACTCTTATTAGGTGTCCCCATTATTACTGCATTTTATGTTGCTGGAGATCTGGTCAGGATAAATGAGCAGCGGCCGGTATGCCGATATCTAAATATGCTCAGTTACTATCATTCATTTTTGCCTTGTTTTCATAGTGATCCTGCTAGTTAGTATTTGGTTTCTTTATAACCTGCGGTTGACATGTAATATTATATAATGAAATATAAAAGGGATGCATTTAGTTTGCTGGCTGTTGGGTCATTGGCGGTCAGGATACAGACGCCAGAATCCCAACAGCCGACAATGCCGTCAGCCAGAATCCCGGCACAACAGGACTATTCCCACCGAGCCACCGAGCCCCCAGCGTGGGGAGCGCAGTGAGTCCGCAAGGGGACTGCGCTTGCCCCTATGCTTGCATTCTAAATCATGCTGAACCCATATAAAATGCCAATTTCCCAATTGTCTAGTACATTTTAATCCCACTCCTCAGAATAAAGACACAGACAGTTGCGTATTTAGAGATCAGGACACCCTAGGCACAACATTACCACCCCACCCTCCCCCATCCCATTGCGTCACTGCCCCCTTCATGCTAGGGCCTCCCGACTGCCAAAGCAACATTAACCTCATCCCCTCTCCACCACTACAAATTACTGACCATTGCCCGCCCACGCCTCATGTGTGCCTAGTGAGAAATCCACCACAGGTCACAGGACGTCACATTAATCATAGAAAGAGGGCTCAATGACCTGTGTAATGGCAAATGCAGACCAATCACACAGTCCTAAACCCAGTCACACAGTGCCACAGTCCTAAATCTCACAATACAGTCTCACAGTCCTAAACCCTGTCACACAGTGCCACAGTCCTAAATCTCACAATACAGTCTCACGGTCCTAAACCCTGTCACACAGTGCCACAGTCCTAAATCTCATAATACAGTCTCACGGTCCTAAACCCCATCACACAGTGCCACAGTCCTAAATCTCATAACACAGCCTCACAGTGCTAAACCCCATCACACAGTGCCACAGTCCTAAATCTCATAATACAGTCTCACGGTCCTAAACCCAGTCACACAGTGCCACAGTCCTAAATCTCATAATACAGTATCAAAGTCCTAAACCCTGTCACACAGTGCCACAGTCCTAAATCTCATAATACAGTCTCACGGTCCTAAACCCAGTCACACAGTGCCACCTTCCTAAATCTCATAATACAGTATCACAGTCCTAAACCCTGTCACACAGTGCCACAGTCCTAAATCTCATAATACAGTCTCACGGTCCTAAACCCAGTCACACAGTGCCACCTTCCTAAATCTCATAATACAGTATCACAGTCCTAAACCCCATCACACAGTGCCACAGTCCTAAATCTCATAATACAGTATCAAAGTCCTAAACCCTTTCACACAGTGCCACCTTCCTAAATCTCAGAATACAGTATCACAGTCCTAAACCCTGTCACACAGTGCCACAGTCCTAAATCTCATAATACAGTATCACAGTCCTAAACCCTGTCACACAGTGCCACAGTCCTAAATCTCATAATACAGTCTCACAGTCCTAAACCCCATCACACAGTGCCACATTCCTAAATCTCATAATACAGTATCACAGTCCTAAACCCTGTCACACAGTGCCACAGTCCTCAATCTCATAATACAGTATCACAGTCCTAAACCCTGTCACACAGTGCCACAGTCCTAAATCTCATAATACAGTATCACAGTCCTAAACCCTGTCACACAGTGCCACAGTCCTAAATCTCATAATACAGTATCACAGTCCTAAACCTTGTCACACAGTGCCACAGTCCTAAATCTCATAATACAGCCTCACAGTCCTAAACCCTGTTACACAGTGCCACAGTCCTAAATCTCATAATACAGTATCACAGTCCTCAACCCAATCACACAGTGCCACCTTCCTAAATCTCATAATACAGTATCACAGTCCTAAACCCTGTCACACAGTGCCACAGTCCTAAATCTCATAATACAGTATCACAGTCCTAAACCCTGTCACACAGTGCCACAGTCCTAAATCTCATAATACAGTCTCACAGTCCTAAACCCCATCACACAGTGCCACAGTCCTAAATCTCATAATACAGTCTCACAGTCCTGTTTTGTTCATAAGTTTGTAAATCCAGTCATCAGGACACAGAGACATGTGAGTTCACTACTGTGCTGCTTTATTCCCTCACCAACTCCAGGCACACTGCACACTGGACCACCCACTTCCCAGCATCCCCCTGGTCCCAGGGACCATCACTGAAGATTCAGGCTTACACAGATTAGTAAGGGAGTGTCTCCAAATATTAAGAATTCTAATACACTAACATCACATCCTCTTTTCTTTAAAGATAAGCCCTGTACGCTTCAAAGCAACAATTAACAACGTCATATTAAGAACATCATCTAACACGTTTCAATGAGTCTCTCAGGTCTGCGTATTTCCCTTTTGGGTCTTTCATACACAGTCTGTGTTTCATCGACCATGTTGGACCTTTCTAGAATCGTGGTTTGTTCACCATTATGAGGATCATTATACATGTCAGATAAAAGGTATTCTTCAGTCATGTTGTCTTCATTATGGTAAGGTTGAGATCTTAAATCCACCCGATTTCTTCTTACTTCCGTTCCATGCTCTGTACATATAGTATAAGATCTTGGTGCTACTTGTGCTTGCACAATACCTTTCTGCACCCAAATACCTTTCTCGTGATCTCTGAGACGGACTTGGTCACCCGATTTTAGATCAGATAAGCTTTTTGCTTGCCTGTCATGGAACAGTTTCTGTTTCGCCTGTTGACGTTCCTTACTCAGTCTGACCAATGCTGAGTTATGTGTATTAAGCAGTTCATCATGTATCGGGAGATTTGCTCTAATCCTCCTTCCCATCAGCATTTGTGCAGGAGAAAGTCCATTCTGTAAAGGTGTACTGCGGTAGATTAAAAGTCTTTTGTAGAAATCTTATTTACCTTCTTGAGCTTTTTTCATGAGACTCTTTACAGTTTTTACTGAACTTTCCACCAACCCATTTGAGCGTGGATAGTGGGGACTTGACATAGTATGGACAAATTCCCACTCATCAGCAAATTGTCTAAATTCAGCACTGGCAAACTGAGGACCATTGTCAGTGAACACTTCCATAGGAACACCATGCCTTGCAAAGATTGACTTCATGCAATTGATTACGGCTATACTAGTAGTTGTATGTAGTGTCTTCACCTCAGGGTTGTTAGAGTAATAATCAGTCACGACAATGTACGTTTTCCCATTACAGTCAAACAAACCTGCGCCAACTTTCTGGTACGGTCTCTCTGGCACTGCGTGAGGACTCAGTGGCTCGACTTGTTGTTTCGGTCTATACGTAAGACATAATTCACATGTAGCTGTAGTCTGTGCTATGTCTTGGTTCATTCTTGGCCAATACATAACTTCACGCGCTCTCCGCTTATATTTTTCTTCTCCTAAGTGGCCTTCATGTATCTTGCACAGCATAGTTTTTCTTAGTCGTGCAGGTATGACAAACCTATTGCCTTTGTAAATAATACCATCGACAACTGTAAGGTCACTGCGGTACATCCAATAATCATGGATAGACAGCGGGCATGCATGTTTTTCTGCTGGCCAACCTTCCAGAATGATATCTTTCAACACTTTCATTGTGTCATCTGTCTCAGTTTCTTTCCTAATCTGTTCTTGTCTTGCAAGAGACACTGGTAGAGAAGCTACGATCAAATTAACATAGGCTTCTTTCTTTTCATCCATCAGACTTTTGGAACCTTCACTTTTGTCCACAGCACGAGAAAGTGTATCAGCAATGTACATGTATTTGCTGGGACAGTACAGCAAGTGTACATCATATTTCTGTAGTCTGATAAGCATTCATTGAATTCTCATGGGACAGTCATGTAATGATTTAGTCATGATAGCTATCAATGGCTTGTGGTCAGTTTCCACTGTAAATGTTTGACCATGCACAAACTGATGAAATCGCTCACATGCATATGTGATTGCTAGAAGTTATTTTTCTATCTGAGCATACCTTGTTTCAGCACTTGTCAGTGCTCTTGATGCATAGATTACTGGTTGCCATGTATCCTCATGTTCTTGTAACAGCACTGAGCCTAGGCCAAATTGCGAAGCATCTGCTGAAATTCTTATTCTTTTCGCAGGATCAAAGAATTTTAGCACTGGTTGCTCTGTAATGATCTGTTTCAAGTTTTGCCAACTTTCTTCTTGTTCATGTGACCACATCCACTCGTTATCTTTGTCCAACAACCATCCACTCGTTATCTTTGTCCAACAACCATCTAAGAGAGGCTGTTCGTTCAGAGAGTTGAGAAATAAACTTTCCTAAGTAAGTAATCATTCCTAGGAATCTTCTGACGTCGTCTTTGTTGTTAGGGCGTTCCATGTTCACTATGGCTGATATTTTCCTTGGGTCTGGTTGTACACCTTGATCCGAGATCACGTCGCCCATAAAGGTAAGTGTATTCACGCCAAATTCACATTTGTCCTTGTTTAGCTTTAGGTTCACTTTCTTGACAAGTTCCATTACTTGTCTCAATCTAGAATCATGTTCTTCCTTTGTAGTGTAGATCCCCAGACAATAATGTCATCCATCATTGTTTCAACACCTGGAATATGTTCAAAAATCATGTGTATCTTTTTGTGATATACTTCTGGAGCAGACAATATTCCATATGGTAGTCGAAGAAATCTGTATCGACCTTCTGGTGTATTAAATGTACAAAGTTTTGAGCTGGCCTCATCTAGCTTCATTTGCCAGAATCCTGAAGATGCGTCCAATTTACTGAACCATTTTGCTCCCGCAAATTGCGACATTATTTCATCTCTGGTTCGTAGTTTGAAATGTTCTCGTTTAATAGCTTTGTTTAAATCTCTGGGGTCTAGACATATTCTGAGTTGTCCATTTTTCTTTTCAACAATTACTAAGCAGCTTACCCATTCAGTAGGCTCATCAACTTTCTGTATCACACCCAAGGCTTCCATGCGATTTAACTCTTGTTTCAGTTTTTCTCTCAGCGCAAACGGCACTTTTGTACAGGGGTGTATCACTGAAGAAACTTGTGTGTCTATATTTATTTTATGCTCTGCAGGCAAACAACCTTGACCTTCAAACAAGTCTCTGTATTCTGTAAACATCGATTTGCAGTCATCTTCTACTTGTGATGTCACCATAAAAACTTTCTTTAGCAAGCTTAGTTTCTCACAGGAACTTAATCCAAGAATCGGTTGCACATTTTTATCCACAATCAGTAGAGATGTTTTAAACTGTTGTCCCTTATATTTCAGTGTAACTAAGCATGTACCTTTCACATGAATTTCCTCCCCAGTGTACCCTGTAACTTTCACTTTGGCTGGGTGAATTTTAGGTTTTACTCTAAAAGTCTTATAGTCTTGAAATTATATTAAATTCACCTGCGCACCAGTATCAAGCTTAAAGGGAATGACAATCTCGTTCACAGTTAAAGGGACAATCCATTCTTTCTTATCTGCACTGCAAAGTTCAATGCAATCCACAAAGAATTCATCTGTTTGTTTAACAGCATGCGCTTTGGTTGTTTTACTTTTAATTTTACAGCATTTGGCAAAGTGATTAAGTCTACCACATTTCATGCAGGTTTTACCATAAGCAGGGCACATTTTAGGATTGTGAGCATTTTCACATCTACTACACATTTCCTTATTAGACTGTGGCTTAGACTGCTTCATTCTTGAGAATGGAGGTTTGCATGGCTCTGTTTTCTGCACTACATGCACATCAGCTTCCTTGTGTAACTTTTTAGCTTGAAATCTAGTTATTTCTGCAGATCTACACATAGTCACTGCCTTTTGTAGTGTTAGGTCTTGCTCTCTCAGCAATCTCTCTCTGAGTCCATTATCAGGTATTCCACAGACAATACAATCTCTAATCACTGAATCCTTTAAATCACCAAACTCACAGGTTTTACTGAGTGATTGCAGCTCTGTAACATACTGAACAAATCCATCTACAGACTTCTGATCACGTGAAAAACTTATATCTTTCATATGTCCCATTTTTCCTTGGCACAAAGTAATCTTCAAACTTTTGCATTATAGAAGATAGCACCATATTCTGCCCCTCAGCAAACTGAAAACTATTATAAATGTCCAGCACATCCTCTCCTATCACATGGTGGAAAATGGATGCCTTCGTTTTGTCAGCCTCTGAATCAGCTCCACATGCAATAAGATATATATTAAACCTTTGCTTAAATCTTTTCCAGTTTTCAGACAAGTTACCAGACATCAGCATGCCGGTTGGAGGAGCTAGTTTATCCATGGTTACTCACTGTTTGAAGATAGGAGCACACGGCAGGTTTTGCAGACACAGAGTATCACAGCCACAGACTTCTGCAAGATTCTTTCACACTCTGAGAGCACTAGCAGTCCAAGTTAAACTTCTTCTGAAACCATATTTTGTTCATAAGTTTGTAAATTCAGTCATCAGGACACAGAGACATGTGAGTTCACTGCTGTGCTGTTTATTCCATCCAGCTCCAGACACACTGCACACTGGACCACCTACTTCCCAGCATCCCCCTGGTCCCAGGGACCATCACTGAAGATTCAGGCTTACACAGATTAGTAAGGGAGTGTCTCCAAATATTAAGCATTCTAATACACTAACATCACAAGTCCTAAACCCTGTCACACAGTGCCACAGTCCTAAATCTACAGTCTCACAGTCCTAAACCCCATCACACAGTGCCACAGTCCTAAATCTCATAATACAGTATCCCAGACCTAAACCCCATCACACAGTGCCACAGTCCTAAATCTCATAATACAGTCTCACAGTCCTAAACCCTGTCACACAGTGCCACAGTCCTAAATCTCATTATACAGTCTCACGGTCCTAAACCCTGTCACACAGTGCCACAGTCCTAAATCTCATAATACAGTCTCACAGTCCTAAACCCCATCACACAGTGCCGCAGTCCTAAATCTCATAATACAGTATCCCAGACCTAAACCCCATCACACAGTGCCACAGTCCTAAATCTCATAATACAGTCTCACAGTCCTAAACCCTGTCACACAGTGCCACAGTCCTAAATCTCATAATACAGTCTCACAGTCCTAAACCCCATCACACAGTGTCACAGTCCTAAATCTCATAATACAGTCTCACAGTCCTAAACCCTGTCACACAGTGCCACAGTCCTAAATCTCATAATACAGTCTCACAGTCCTAAACCCTGTCACACAGTGCCACAGTCCTAAATCTCATAATACAGTATCCCAGACCTAAACCCCATCACACAGTGCCACAGTCCTAAATCTCATAATACAGTCTCACAGTCCTAAACCCTGTCACACAGTGCCACAGTCCTAAATCTCATTATACAGTCTCACAGTCCTAAACCCTGTCACACAGTGCCACAGTCCTAAATCTCATAATACAGTCTCACAGTCCTAAACCCCATCACACAGTGTCACAGTCCTAAATCTCATAATACAGTCTCACAGTCCTAAACCCTGTCACACAGTGCCACAGTCCTAAATCTCATTATACAGTCTCACAGTCCTAAACCCCATCACACAGTGCCACAGTTCTAAATCTCATAATACAGTCTCACAGTCCTAAACCCTGTCACACAGTGCCACAGTCCTAAATCTCATTATACAGTCTCACAGTCCTAAACCCTGTCACACAGTGCCACAGTCCTAAATCTCATAATACAGTATCCCAGACCTAAACCCCATCACACAGTGCCACAGTCCTAAATCTCATAATACAGTCTCACAGTCCTAAACCCTGTCACACAGTGCCACAGTCCTAAATCTCATTATACAGTCTCACAGTCCTAAACCCTGTCACACAGTGCCACAGTCCTAAATCTCATAATACAGTCTCACAGTCCTAAACCCCATCACACAGTGTCACAGTCCTAAATCTCATAATACAGTCTCACAGTCCTAAACCCTGTCACACAGTGCCACAGTCCTAAATCTCATAATACAGTATCCCAGACCTAAACCCCATCACACAGTGCCACAGTCCTAAATCTCATAATACAGTCTCACAGTCATCAACCCAATCACACAGTGCCACAGTCCTAAATCTCATAATACAGTATCCCAGACCTAAACACCATCACACAGTGCCACAGTCCTAAATCTCATAATACAGTCTCATAGTCCTAAACCCCATCACACAGTGCCACAGTCCTAAATCTCATAATACAGTATCCCAGACCTAAACACCATCACACAGTGCCACAGTCCTAAATCTCATAATACAGTCTCACAGTCCTAAACCCTGTCACACAGTGCCACAGTCCTAAATCTCATAATACAGTATCCCAGACCTAAACCCCATCACACAGTGCCACAGTCCTAAATCTCATAATACAATCTCACGGTCCTAAACCCTGTCACACAGTGCCACAGTCCTAAATCTCATAATACAGTCTCACAGTCCTAAACCCTGTCACACAGTGCCACAGTCCTAAATCTCATAATACAGTCTCACAGTCCTAAACCCCATCACACAGTGCCACAGTCCTAAATCGGGTGGTCTTCAGTATGCCGGTGGTCGGGCTCCCAGCGACCAGCATACCGGCGCCGGGAGCCCGACAGCCGGCATACGACACTTATTCTCCCTCGTGGGGGTCCACGACCCCCCTGGAGGGAGAATAAAATAGTGTGGCGCGCGTAGCGTTGCGAGCGCAGCGAGCCCGCAAGGGGCTGATTTCCGCTCGCCACACTGTCGGTAAGCCGGCGTTCGGGCTCCCGGCGCCAGTATGCTGGTCACCGGGAGCCCGACCGCCGGCATATCGTAGTGAACCCCCTAAATCTCATAATACAGTATCACAGTCCTCAACCAAATCACACAGTGCCACAGTCCTAAGTGCAGTACCATCAAACAGCCCCACAGTCCTGATTGAGTATAATGGACATCAGGAGCAGAGTCTGTGGCTTTTTATTGTTAGCAGTGCCACGGGCCTACAGAGGGGGTCATTCTGAGTTGATCGCTCGCTAGCAGTTTTTAGCAACCGTGCAAACGCATAGTCGCCGCCCACGGGGGAGTGTATTTTCGCTTTGCAGGAGTGTGAACGCCTGTGCAGCAGAGCGCCTGCAAACACATTTTGTGCAAAACAAGACCAGCCCTGTAGTTACTTATCCTGTGTGATGATTGCTGCGACGAGTGACACGGTAATGACGTCAGATACCCGCCCAGCAAACACCCTGCCACGCCTGCGTTTTTCCAAACACTCCCAGAAAACGGTCAGTTGACACCCATAAATGCCCTCTTCCTGTCAATCTCCTTACGATCGGCTGTGTGATTGGAATCGTCGCTAGAACCAGTGCAAAACCACAATGGACTTCGTACCCGTACAACGCGCGTGCACATTACGGTGCAAAACGCATGCGCAGATTAGCCGGTTTTTTAATGACCGTTATGTAGCGAACAACGGCACCTAACGATCAACTCGGAATGACCACCCAGAGGCAGAGAAATTCATTTAACCATATATAATACCCTCAGACACCAACCCATCTGGTGATAAATGCCATAGTTACCTGTTCCATGAGGTAATTGAATCATAAACACCATGGTATCTTGCTTAGAAGCAAAACCTGTGTATGGGATTTGCACCATACATGACCCTTTACCCCTATAGGGCCATATGCACTGAGATTATCAAGAACCTATAGCAGATACAGTAATTGTGCTATACTGTACATTGTACTATGGGATTCTGACATGGCAATGAAACCATACCAACTTGTCTGCACACGTGACGGTACTGTTGAGAAGAACCAAGCGACAACATGGCCTCCCTCCCTCCCTCCCTGCATCGTGGCCTGTCCCCCAGCACAATCACTGGGACTCTGGTGCACAATCATTTATAAATAACAGGTGATAATAATAATATTTAGGAAATACAACTATAATAACATGTATAATGTATCGTCTAACAATCTTCTCCAGTAATCAGGAAATTATAAAGCCACGGAAAACAGTGCAAACTGCATCAGATCTATGTTGCATGTAGGTCCGGTACATGTATGATATAGCGGGCACCGCCATCACTGGACTTCGCGTAGTCGCTGACAGCCGGAGAGTTTGGTTTCATGGCCAATACCCACTGATTGGTTCCCAACCTGGTAGTAAGGGGTCTATTCATGAATCAGTGACAAGAGTGGAGAAGTGAGCCAGCGGAGAAGTTGCCCATGGCAACCAATCAATGTTGAGGTAACATTTCTAAAGTGCATTCTATAAAATTATACATAGCATCTGATTGGTTACCAGGGGCAACTTCTCCACTGGCTGATTTATCACTTTTCACTGCTTCATGAATAGACCCCTTAGAGTACTAAGGGGGTGATTTATCAAACCTTCTGAAATAAAAAGTGGATATGTTGCCTAAATCATCCAATCAGCTTGAAGTTATCATTTATCTTGAATGATAGCTAGAAACTGATTGGTTACTTTAGGGAGCACCTCCACCTGTCCTTTCTAGAAAGTTTGATGAATCTCCCCAAAGGAATTAGGTCTTGGAGAGAGATAACTGTCCCAACTGACTTTTTTTCAAACACATCCTGTGACATGGCAGTTACAAGCTGATTGGCTGGTACCCAGGGGTCTATTTACTAAGCCCTGAATGGAGATAAAGTACCAGCCAATCAGCTCCTAACTGCCACGTCACAGGCTGGGTTTTAAAAATGACAGTTAGCAGCTGATTGGCTGGTGCGTTATCTCCGTGCAATTTATCTCCATCTAAGGCTCAGTACATAGACCCCTATACGTTAAGAGGCAGTGTTTATATCATTAATGTTCCACAAATTATTATCTTCAATAGATTAATAAATATTATGATGGGAAATGACCGATTTTTGTGATTTTAGGAAGACAGTGAATCCCAGCAGTGGCGCGGACGCGGAGCCCCGGAACGCAGAACAGGATTGATCTCATACAGCGGGAGCGCCACCTTCTCCTGATAGTGCCATTTGGGATCGCTGTATAGCCGTCCACAACATGTTATATACGGTTCTTCTGTAGATTATAAATACTACCTTTAGCGATTTTGTATATATCTCCTGCTTTGTACTGCTCACCAGCCGGCATGCGGAAATAAACAAATGCTTACAGCAAAAAGAAAAGGTGTGAATAATGAGATTACTGAGACAAGCAATCCGCTCGCTGCACACACCGGGCATAAGAGGGGGGTTCCGGGGAAACCACAAGTGTTACTACTGCAAAAACAGAGATAAGAAAGAGCTGAAAACATCCTTACCACGTGTGTAGGGGAAACGGGCGGATTAACGCAGCGCAATTTCTAGAAAACAATCACTAAGGAGTCTACTTATTAAGCCTTGGATGGAGATAAAGTGTCTGGCGATAAAGTACCAGCCAATCAGCTCCTAACTGTCATGTCACAGACTGGGTTTGAAAAATGACAGTTAGGAGCTGACTGGCTGGTACTTTATCTCTCTCCAAGGCTGAGTATCACATCACACTGTTACAATATAAATTGCTATTAAACACCAAATCAGGGAGTGTATTGGATTTTAACATTTTCATGTGTGTTAAAAATTGCAAGAAAGAAAACACTAGCCTATTGCGACTTTTTTTTGCATAAAATGTGTTTCACTAGTAATAATAATAATAATAATAATAGTTATTATTATTATTATTTAAAATGAGTCTTAGAAACACAGTATAATTTACTCTTATTCTTTTTTTTGTCAATTGTTCATGTGGTGAACATATTGCGCAATAATTTTTTATTAATTTGGATATTTTTTTTAATATGACTTAATTATGTTTTAATGTTATCAAAATATATTATTATTTACTCACAAATGTGAAGTGGTTAAATGAAATGTAGGGGAATTCCCAATATATGATCAAGCTGGTTTTTGTGGCTAGGATCTAAAAAATAACTGTATTCAAATGTACAGTACAGTACATATATATATATATATATATATATATATATATATATATACACACACACACCTCTATGCTGTTTGTTATTACCCAGTTTTGTTATATCATTGTTATTTCCAATTGTAAAGCGCAACGGAATTTGCTGCGCTATATAAGAAACTGTCAATAAATAAATTATATATATATATATATATATATATATATATATACAGATAGATAGATAGATAGATAGATAGATAGATAGATAGATAGATAGATAGATAGATAGATAGATAGATAAAAAGATAGATGCCAAATAATGAGTTAGTATCAATTATATAAATTACTGGTAAAACTGGTAGTAATATTATTATTATTATTATTATTATTATTATTATTATTAACCACTTGCTTGGCATGATGGCGTCAGATGTGACCATACCAGCAAGTGCTTTATCTGACCTGGTAGCACAGGATGCAACTAGTCAGATAGAGAGTGTTAGCCGGAAGGTCCCTCTGCCTCCCTGCACTCTCCTCTACTGATTGCTGTGCTGCTGATCACTGCTGATTGGTCAGCACGGCAGGATTCTCCCCCTCCAGCGGCTGCAGACAATGGCAGCCGCTGGGGAGTGTAAATTAACCCTCTCAAGCCACCCTCAGACCCCCCCTGTATACCTGGAGGCAGTCCCGGCTTTCAACATGAAAGCCGCGATGGTCGTGAATCAGTTCCCGATGTTCCGATGGTCATGATGTTCCCGATTGATGTTTCAATATTTGGAGAGAAAAAAAATTGTAAAAAAAATACTAAAATCATTTGGGATAGGGTTAAATTCATGTTCTTCACCTAATTCAATTTCGGAGCGGTTTTTGGCTAAATAAATTGTCAGTTAAGTGGTTACCAATAATAATAATAATAATAATAATAATAATAATAATAGTAATAGTAATAATAATAACAATACTTTAAATCAGAGAATTACTAAGAACAGGAAATATTACAATACACACTGATTGGTGAAAGGTGTAGCTACTATGAGAACTCACGGTTTAAGTTCTAAAAAAATTTTTTTTAAAAACCCACAAACATATAATAAATTGCTAAATTAGATCTTCAAGTAACACAAGTAAGTATTGATATAAAGGTTACGTTAGTTCAGGAGCTCTGTGACTGTGGGCTAAGCTTTCCCCTGTATTTAAAATCTGGCATCGCACCTTGATTCATTTCTAGGTATTTTATTAAATTGTACTTTGAGGATTTTTTTTTTAGTTTTTATTTTCACTTGGTTGGAAAAGACCAATTAGTTTTGTGCCAGTGGGCCGGATGTATCAAACCTCGGAGAGAGAGAGAGAGATAAAGTGGAGAAGTTGCCTGTAGCAACCCATGAGCTTTGGGCAACTTCTTCACTTTATCTCTCTTCTAAGCTTTATACAGTACATCTGCCCTAATGTATCACGCTCCAATCTCCTGAAACTGGCTAATGTGAAGACTAGGGGTCTATGTACTAACCTTTGGAGAGAGATAAAGTAGAAGGAGTACCAACCAACCCGCTCCTAACTGTTCTTTTTTTTTTTCTTCAGGATACTGTATCTTTAAAAAATAAAAAGAAAGGTGTTTCATTACCCACAACAGTGCCATGAAAGTGGCACAGTCTATAACCACGCACAGGAAGTTACAAACAAATGAAAAACAAATGTAAAAAATCCAAAATATATTAGTTAGTAACAAAAATAATAATGACGGGATTACACCCACTCGTTTACCCCCATCATTATTCCTCACCCCCTGTGCAATGCTCGTTACTCGTCCCTTACCTCCCCCTATCTCATTACTACTGAGGGCTTTGATGAACGAGAACTCCGATGCAGTGTGAAAAAGAAGTAGTACTGTGCATGTAACAATGGATTAATACAAATACAGATACTGCGAATGACACACAAATCAAGAGAAGTAGTACTGTGCAGTTATATATACAGTATAAATTATAGATAAAAGCAGATCCTGAGAAGGAAGTACAGGTGCAGACAAGTGGTACTGTACTGTTATATAGACATTTAAAATAAAAGCAGATACAGAGAATTACATACAGAGCAGTACTATAGAAGTGGTACTGTACTGTTATATATAAATTAAGATCAATGGCAGATACTGAGAATTACATACATACCAAGAGAAGTAGTACTGTGACGTTATACAGCGTATAAATAAAGAATAAAGACAGATATTGAGAATTACATACAGAACAAGAGAAGTGGCACTGTGCAGTTATATATAATTGAAGAATAAAGGCAGATGCTCAAAATGCCACACAGAACAAGAGAAGTGCTGCTGTGCTTTCATATATAAAAAATGACGAATAGAGGGAGACACTGATAATGACATACAAAGTTATATGTAGTTACTGTGCAGTTATAGATGACAAAAATAATAAAAGCAGATCCTGATAATGACATACAAAGCAAGAGAAGTGGTACTGTACTGTTATATATAAATTAAGATCAATGACAGAAACTGAGAATGACATACATAACAAGAGAAGTAGTACTGATGTTATACAGCGTATAAATAAAGAATAAAGACAGATGTTGAGAATGACATACATAACAAGAGAAGTAGTACTGTGACGTTATACAGCGTATAAATAAAGAATAAAGACATATATTGCGAATTACATACAGAACAAGAGAAGTGGCACTGTGCAGTTATATAGTTGAAGAATAAAGGCAGAAGCTCAAAATGCCACACAGAACAAGAGAAGTGCTGCTGTGCTTTCATATATAAAAAATGATGAATAGAGGGAGACACTGATAATGGCATACAAAAGTTATATATGTGTAGTTACTGTGCAGTTATAGATGACAAAAAGAATAAAAGCAGATCCTGATAATGACATACAAAGCAATAGAAGTGGTACTGTGCCGTTATATGTAACTTAAGACTAAAATCAGATACTGGGAATTACGCATAGAACAAAAGTGGTACTGTGCAATTATACAAGGTATATGCATGAAGAATAAAAGCAGAAGCTGAAAATGAAGCACATAACAAAATAAGTGGTACTGTGCAGTTATACATGACTGGATAATAAAAGCAGATACTGAGAAATACACACAAAGCAAGAGAGGTGGTACTGTGCAATTATATATAAATAATAAATAAATAAAACCAGATACTGGGAATTGCACATAGAACAAAAGTGGTACTGTGCAATTATACAAGGTATATGGGTGAGCAATAAAAGCAGAATCTGAAAATGAAGCACAGAACAAAAGAAGTGGTACTGTGCAGTTATACATGACCGGACAGTAAAAGCAGATACTGCGAATGACATACAGGACAAAGGTAGTAGTGCTGTGCAGTTATAGATGAGTGAATAATACAGTGTTTCCCAACTCCAGTCCCCTAAAGCTGGATGTACATATACAGCAGGTGCTGGTGATCCAATAAACGCTCTGCTCTGATGGAGTAATCTAATGTGATCTTGTTCCCCCAAACTGACTGTTGTAGGTGCGTTTAAAGCCATTTATTGGCTCCAAACACTCTACAGTATCTCTCCTGCATAAATATCATCCAATTATCTGTCTGATCGGCCCAATAATTGGACAGTGTGTACCCAGAATAACAGTACACGTTTTACAGATCTCTTAGATGGTGCACAGGTGTATTTGTTACTGGATGTTTTAAAAGTTGGTGAAACACCAAAATGCAAGCAAATGCTGAAAACAGAAGTAACGAAGCACAGACAGTCACATACAGAACTGAGGAAGTGGTACTGTGCAGTTATATATAAATGAAAACTAAAAGCATATACTGAGAATGACATGCAGAATAATAGAAGTGGTACAGTGCAGTTCTTTATAAATGAAAAATAAAAGCAGATACTGTGAATGACATACAGAAGGGAGAAGTGGTACTATGTAGTTATATATAAATGAAGAATACAAACAGATAATGAGAACGACATACAGAAAAAGCGAAGTGATACTGTGCAGCTATATGTGAAGAGTACAGATAATGAGAATGACATACAGAACAAAGAATGTGGAACTGTGCAGTTGCCCACATACAGAATAATGGATAGTGAGATTTACATCCAATAAGCAGAAGACGAGAGGTTGTGCTATGCAATAATCTAAAATACAGAATAATTCGCTCTGCACTTGCTCAATATTTATCCATAGTCGCGTTTGTTCAGGCAGTTCGTGATTTGACTTTTCACTAATTTCCCATCAGAACATATTTACTAACATAACACAGCATAATGGCTCCTCAAACCTGAGCAATATAGGCAGGAAAGAGTTAACAAACCAATCTACAAGACTGCTGAATCATTCCCTGGAGGTTCAAGGGTCAGGGGTTAGTTTTAGCATTAGGGTTAGGTTGGATGTTAGGGTTAGCGTTGGGTTTGGGGTAGCGTTAGGGTTAGCTTTGGGGGTTATAGTTAGCATTAGTAGTAGTGGGTTAGGGTTAGCAGGGAAAGAACACACGTGAATTTTGTGTGAACTGTGTAACGCAGAGGTAACTGAGTAGAATAGCTTATGGAGGTTATCCGGGTGGTTTGGGAATATGATAGGCTGCCTAAAGAGATGAGTTTTCAGGGAACGCTAAAAGGTTTGGAGGCTAAAAGTCTAATGGTGCCCATACACTTGTGCGATGCCCCGCGACATAGCGGGGCATCGCACCTGAACTGCCAAAGGGATTACCATGCGATCATGCGATAGATCGCATGGTAATCACGTGATGGGCACGTCACCGCCGAGTGGGAGCGGCCTGTGGCTGCTATCGGCGGGTGCCCATCGCACATCGCAGTGCGATATATAGCATGTGTTTTTAAAAACACATGCGGTCGCACTGCGATTCGATAAATATTAAGTGCAGCACATACTATCTTGAGACGTGAGATTCGATCGGCGTGCCCGTGCATCGCGTCGAAAGGTATCTAAAATGTGCATACAATCCTTCGATTTCTCTCACAGATGCGGTCAAAATCGAAGGTTAGCACCGATTATCTCACAAGTGTATGGGCACCATTACTGTGCATGGCAGGGCATTTCACAGGGTCAACAAACAAAAACAGGCGCCCGTATACCCCAGGAAAATACCTTAGTGCAGCACACCCTCAAAAGAAAGGGGGAATTGCCAACCCCCAAGACTCTTGAATAGACGTAGGAACAAAAATTTGGGGGGGGGGGGGGGGGGGGGGCAGAAAGGTATTATTCAAGTACAAAAATGTATTTCATTTATAATCACTCTGGCATGAATGAATAGTCATAAGAATATAAAAACATGCACATATATTGGGTGCTTCCCGGTATATGTGTATGATTGTTTTTATATTCTTATGTCTATAAACCGGGTGCTTCCCGGACGAGTCCGCTCGATGTTCACAATGCGGCTCGCTGTCCCCAGTGAGCCGCATTGTGAACATCCCCGGACTCGTCCTCGAAGCACCCGGACAGTACAGCACTGTCACACAACTACACTGAGACGAAGCAGTGAAAAGGTACCTGCGGACAAACTCAATAAGGAATTGAGTTCCGCTAAATCTAAATTATGGAGACATAGGGTCTATTCATGAAGCAGTGAAGTGTGGAGAAATTATCCCGTGGTGAAGTTGCCCATGGCAACCAATCAATGTTGAGGTAACATTTATAAAATGCATTCTAGAAAATTATACGTAGCAGCTGATTGGTTACCATGGGCAACTTCTCCACTGGCTCACTTCTCCACACTTTTCATGAATAGACCCCACAGAGAGATACGAGAGGTTAATTATTACCAATCCACCGGAAGATTTTTTACTGTATGAAATCCTTAGATTTCATACATGGCTTAGATTCAAGATGGCCGATTTCAAGATGGTGCCCATGTTCGGTACATACCCTAAAAGATAGCCCACCTCACCCATTCGTTACTGGAGTATTCAGTTTTCCCATTTCCTGCACAGTTTTTGAAACAAAAGGTTGTACTGCAACTTTTGAATCACCCTGTATATACCAATCCACTTAGTGGTTGTTTCTTAAAAACTTGATATATGTGAATGTTTTTATATTCTTATGTCTATTCATTCATGCCAGAGTGATTATGAATGAAATACATTTTTGTATTTGCTTATACCTTTCTGCGCTCCCCCCAATTTTTGTTCCTACGTCAATTCACAGGGTGAGTGCAGAGCAGACCAAAGCAGCCCTGTAATGGTGAACGTGAGCAGGTAACGTATGTGGGTGAGAGGTGCAGATCTTGTGCTGATCAGAGAGTCTGAGAGATATTCTGAGACAAGAGAAGATATATGTTGGGGTAGTGCTGTTTATGGCCTGGTATGTTGGTAGAAGTATTTTATATTAAATAAGGTAAAATACAGGCAGCCTACTGTATGTACAGTATATATAGACAAAAAGTAAGGCTTTACCAATACAACATTACAAATAATAAATATATATACAAGTTGTTTTACTCTATAAATATCCCCATAATTCACCAAACCTCAGTTTCTGATTGTGACATGATAGATAATGTGACGTTGCCACTCAATTATAATGTGCTAATATTTGTAACTCATACACCAGTTTTACTATTCTCGGTAATATTGACTCAAAGTTGTGTTAAGTGCTTTTAGGTAGGTTGCGTTTACTCTCACAGTAATGTATGTATAGGTAACATGAGGAAAACGCAAAAAAGCACTCACACTCATTACAGGCAGAGGGTAATAAACAAGGTCACTGCCAATCTCGGGGTGTGGCGGGTACTTACCGGTGTGTTGACTTCTGTGGGATTGGTTGTTTGCTCTCGCTGAGAGGGTAATGGGTGTGAGACCACAGGAAGGCACTCTGAGCACGTCTGCACCGGAGACCTAGATAAGACCAGCTCTGCCACCCTAGGGTGACATTACACTCTCTGCACAAATGGCCACGGAGTCTTGGACTGAAAACTACTATGACGTGGATTATGATGAGCCGGTGAAGGCTTGCCAGTTTGAAGAGCTGCCTCATGCCCGCTGGATTCTCCCAACTCTCTACTCCGTCTTTTTCCTGGTTGGGCTCGCTGGCAACGTGGTGGTGATTGTGGTAGTGTCCAGGCGCAGCTCACGCCGGGCAGACACCTTCATTCTCAACCTTGCCGTCTCCGACCTGCTCTTTGTAATGACGCTGCCCCTGTGGGCATCTTCCCTGGCACAAGGAGGATACTGGCCATTTGGGGCTGCCCTTTGCCGAGCCAGTGGCTTCATCATTGCAGTCACCCGTTGCGCCAGTTCTTTCCTCATGGCGATCATGAGTGTGGACCGCTACTTTGCCGTGATAAAGGGAGTGAAGGTGCATCCACTCCGCGTGCGATCCTGCTCTCTCGTGGTCTGCTGTTCAATTTGGGCCTTGTCCGTCCTCGTTGGCTGCCCGTCGCTGGTGAGTCGGCACCTTAGCAACACCACCGCCTGTGTGGACTCCGACTCACCTATCAGTCTTGGATTCAAGATGGCAGTCATTCTCCTGACATTTGTGTTGCCGTTTGCCATCGTGCTATACTGCTACTCCAGAATGACCAAGTACCTGTGGAACTATTTTGGCAGCCACGTAAGTGCGTCGATGACTGCTGGGAAGCCACGGCGTGGGCACAGCTGGCTGCGCATTGTGTCCTGTGTGGTTGGGGCGTACTGCTTCTCTTGGCTTCCTTTTAACGCTCTTAATGCTCTCTGGGTGATGTCTCAGTTGGGGGCAGATATGCCCTGCTCTGTCAGGGTTACCATATACCAGGCCCTGAATGCCGCAGCTGCCCTTGCCTTCGCCAACAGCTGCACCAACCCCCTCATCTATGCCTTGCTGGATGCTGGCTTCAGACGCCGGGCACAGTCAGCTCTGCCAGGGTTGTGCCTTGCCTGTCGTTCAATACTGCCTATGCCGGGCTGGAGCGTACCAACCAACAGTGCCACCATAGAAAGTACCAGCAGTTACACGGACAACCGATGAACGTTCCAAAATATTTTTCCTGCAAGAAGAGCCTAAAAAATGCAAAGAAGGCAGAAAACTTTTTGAGATTAATCACTTGGATGAATATTATAATGGTATAAAATATATTACCTACTAGAAATATAAATGTAGAATATTTAGAGATGTTTAACAAGGGCAACAGTGTTCCTGCATCTGTTATATTATGCAGGTATATACAGTATCAGTAGGAAAATCACCGGGAATTCAATTAGCCAGGGGGTTTACCCTACAACTAAATGCTGGCAAAAAACCCTGTGGCGCAAGGAAAGGCTGTTCTGATTCTGCGTAAACTGTGGAATTAATGGGGTTTATCCTGATTTTGAGTTTTTTGCGTGGACTATACTTTGCAGCTCCATGAGTTGCGAGGTACAGCACACCTGCAGGGACTTCTGTGCTAGGTTTTCCCCGCTAATTGAATACCTCCGTTGCAGCAGTTATGGATTACATATATATATATATACACATTTTTTTTGTGGGTTTGCCTCCTACACATCATTCTATCTATTAAATGGGATTAGTGAAATTGCAAAACTATAGTTTTTATAAATACTATGGATGATTGATTACTCATTATTGTTATACACCTGTTACACACCTGTTGGGCATCAGGTGATTAAATAGGGTTTAAATAGATCCCTGAATCAGTGGGAGCTCTACTTCTGATGAAGCTAGGTGACCGTGCCTAGGGAAACGCGTTAAGTGTGAAAAAGCTGCCATCACCACTATCACCAGTGCTCCACTTCATCACAGGATCCAGATATGGACTTTTGACAATCTATTTTGGAACACCTGCCTTGGATTTGTTCTCTGTGGGACATATCAATTACAGCATCCATCGGAGAGACCCAGCTTGAATACAAGTGATACAGCTCGCCTGCTGTTTTCAAAAGCAATTGGAAGCCTCCGCATATACGGGTAAAACCAGCTGTATTCCATTTCTCTTCCCCAGGGAACTTTTGTCCAGTGTTCTAGTCCGGGATCCTCAGTGGACACTCATTAGCAGCACATTTGAATTTTTTCTCAGCTCCATATATGCCCTTAATTTTATATGATTGTGTGAATTTTATATTTTATTCATGTTTTTATTCACTAATTAGTGTCAGTTAATAAATACAAGTGTTTTTCAATCATCCATAGTTGTTTTAATTATTGGAAAGACAGCCAGCGCCGGCTTACTTGCCTTTAGTTGTGAAATAAACCCTGCGGTTAATTGAATTCCCCTGGATAAGTGAGCAGTAATTATTCTGCCCCGTGAATGGTAAAAATGGTTTTGTTTCTCAAAAGTTTGCTCCAATGTTGAATAAAGCATTATCATTATTTGCTATCCAGCATTATTTAGAATCACCTGTTCATTTTAAAATGATTCCTTATATAGATATATGCAGATGTTTAACTGGGGTAGATTTTTGATCCTGTTTCAAGATTTTTAATATTCTATTTTTTTTTTCTGTAATAGTGAAATAAAAAATTGAAACCAGAATTTTCGCAACTCTTCAAATATTTCTTTAAATTGCTGCAGCAGTTGCCGTTAATCGGGCGCCTTTATAGGAATGACAATTTCTGATTGCATAAAACGGTAATATTATTTCTACTGCTCATAAATTGTATCTAGGAAGCATTAAATAAAATAAAATAAAGCTACTTTACCTTTCAACAAACCGTCATCTGCTTCTTCCAAGTTATGACAGTGCTGCAGTTACAGGTGCCACAAATGGGCTTTGTCCGGCCGAACCGCCTACAAAAATACAGTGAAAAAAATATTTTAAGAAAAGAAATAGGTAAAGTCTCACCTGAACATAGAGAATATGAACGCGGCAAGTAATATAGCGCCCCGCTTAAAACACAGAGAGGTAAAGCAATGGTGTTGGAATACAAGGAGGGCACAGGTAGCTATCTTGGAGAAGAACTACAAGTTCCAGTATAGCTGGACAGCTGCAAGCTGCACACATTTATAGCTGATATAGTGGCGCAGAGCTGGAAGGAGTGCACAGGTGAATCCAGAAAAGAAAAGAGGTCAGTGGACGGCTGTATGGTGCTGAACGGGTATAAGAAAGGCACTTAGGAAATGCTATTACCAGGAACATCCATTCCTGCTGTCTTCATCCATGACACTAGTGCCCCGTCCCTGCCACTTCTGATGTTATAACAGTAAATTTACACATAGAAAATGACTTAAGATGATAAATACCTCCCATTTCAGGCTGGTGAGAACACGACCTCTGTGTCACCTTGATGAGTAATTTGGTCGGTGGTTCACAAGAGTGGGGAAACTTCCCAGCCTTACTCACTTCTCGCTCTGCCACCCAGCGATGGGTAAAACCACTCCATTCTCACCCCGCGACTGACCCCAACGCAGTCATCTCATGTCAGAGTGAAACCAGCGAACTCCTGAGAGCACAGACTCTTGCTCCAAGGACTGTATACGGCACATTATGCATTGTACAAGGGATTACATTTCTTGTTCTATTATTAAATAAATTGTCATACTTTGTAGTTTAAAGAAAAAATGTTAGATGTAATCCTTTCAATCGGCCTTAAAAAATTATTTATTGTTATATTTAGCTGCAAATGTAAAATAATGCAACCTATAGAAATAAGATTAAATGCTAAATCAACACATAAAACATGTAACTGGCTTTGGAATTTTGTTGAATCTTCAAATCTAATTCTATATGTTTTTTTTTTTATATATATATATATACACACATACACTGCTCAAAAAAATAAAGGGAACACTAAAATAACACATCCTAGATCTGAATGAATGAAATATTCTTATTAAATACTTTGTTCTTTACATAGTTGAATGTGCCGACAACAAAATCACACAAAAATTATCAATGGAAATCAAATTTATTAACCCATGGAGGTCTGGATTTGGAGTCACACTCAAAATTAAAGTAGAAAGACACACTACAGGCTGATCCAACTTTGATGTAATGTCCTTAAAACAAGTCAAAATGAGGCTCAGTAGTGTGTGTTGCCTCCACGTACCTGTATGACCTCCCTACAACGCCTGGGCATGCTCCTGATGAGGTGGCGGATGGTCTCCTGAGGGATCTCCTCCCAGACCTGGACTAAAGCATCCGCCAACTCCTGGACAGTCTGTGGTGCAACGTGGCGTTGGTGGATGAAGCGAGACATGATGTCCCAGATGTGCTCAATTGGATCCAGGTCTGGGGAATGGGCGGGCCAGTCCATAGCATCAATGCCTTCGTCTTGCAGGAACTGCTGACACACTCCAGCCACATGAGGTCTAGCATTGTCTTGCATTAGGAGGAACCCAGGGCCAACCGCACCAGCATATGGTCTCACAAGGGGTCTGAGGATCTCATCTCGGTACCTAATGGCAGTCAGGCTACCTCTGGCGAGCACATGGAGAGCTGTGCGGCCCCCCAAAGAAATGCCACCCCACACCATTACTGACCCACTGCCAAACCGGTCATGCTGGAGGATGTTGCAGGCAGCAGAACGTTCTCCTTGGCGTCTCCAGACTCTGTCACGTCTGTCACATGTGCTCAGTGAGAACCTGCTTTCATCTGTGAAGAGCACAGGGCGCCAGTGGCGAATTTGCCAATCTTGGTGTTCTCTGGCAAATGCCAAACGTCCTGCACGGTGTTGGGCTGTAAGCACAACCCCCACCTGTGGACGTCGGGCCCTCATACCACTCTCATGGAGTCTGTTTCTGATCGTTTAAGTAGACACATGCACATTTGTGGCTTGCTGGAGGTCATTTTGCAGGGTTCTGGCAGTGCTCCTCCTGTTCCTCCTTGCACAAAGGCGGAGGTAGCGGTCCTGCTGCTGGGTTGTTGCCCTCCTACAGCCTCCTCCACATCTCCTGATGTACTGGCCTGTCTCCTGGTAACGCCTCCATGCTCTGGACACTACGCTGACAGACACAGCAAACCTTCTTGCCACAGCTCGCATTGATGTGCCATCCTGGATGAGCTGCACTACCTGAGCCACTTGTGTGGGTTGTAGACTCCATCTCATGCTACCACTAGAGTGAAAGCACTGCCAGCTTTCAAAAGTGACCAAAACATCAGCCAGAAAGCATAGGAGCTGAGAAGTGGTCTGTGGTCACCACCTGCAGAACAACTCCTTTATTGGGGGTGTCTTCCTAATTGCCTATAATTTCCACCTGTTGTCTATTCCATTTGCACAACAGCATGTGAAATTGATTGTCAATCAGTGTTGCTTCCTAAGTGGACAGTTTGATTTCACAGAAATGTGATTGACTTGGAGTTACATTGTGTTGTTTAAGTGTACCCTTTATTTTTTTGAGCAGTGTATATATAATGTATATACACATATACACACACACACACACACACACATATATATATATATATATATACACACACACACACACACATATATATATATATATATATATATATACATACAGTATATAAAATAGACAACAGTACCCTTATCTTGCGCCTAAATGGGAGCAGCACTACAGGAGAGATCTCTGTTGACAAATCTCAATTACATACAAAGTAAAATCAGCTATACCATTTTGATATATATATATACATTTACCAAAACCTGAATTAGACCAGTCAAGAATATAAAAGTCGTTCAATATATTAAGGTGGTTTGAAAGACACCGTCATATGGTTGTCATCACTTTCCAGATGAGCTATAATATAAGCTAAGGATGGGAGCCTTATAAGAGATGAATTAATTCACCTTTAAGGTTACTGTTTGATTTTCTATACATAGACCTCTCAGTTATTATTTGGTCTCACTGTTATATTGTTACCCCAGATGAAGTCGCATAGACGAAACGCGTTGGGTCTGTCAGTCATAAGTTATTAACCCAGATTGTGAAGATACTCCCTTTTGAGCTCACACCTTGAAAAATGTGAGGGAGTACCTAAAGCTAACAACATACACTGGACATAACTTACTGACATATTTCTTATGTATTTTATATTTTAAGATTGTGTACAAATTGTGTTTATAAACTATTTTTAACACTTATGTGTCTAATTTGTGATATTAAACCAATACTTTCTACTAATTGGCCTTGGGCCTCTTGTTTGGGTGATTGATTTTCTGGTGAGGGGATGTCTGTTTCAGGTCCTCGGGAAATAACATTCTCCAGTGTATAGGGTAAATCCACTCGGGTTTCCTTGGAAGAATCTTCTGTAAATACGACTAATATAGCGCACATGGTAATTGTTTTTAATATACATATATATCTCCTATATAATAGCCCAGATCTGTGACTTTGTGACTCATTTGCTAATGCTGGGCGGAGTCACAACTAGAGATGTGCACCGGAAATTTTTCGGGTTTTGTGTTTTGGTTTTGGGTTCGGTTCCGCGGCCGTGTTTTGGGTTCAAACGCGTTTTGGCAAAACCTCACCGAATTTTTTTTGTCGGATTCGGGTGTGTTTTGGATTCGGGTGTTTTTTTCAAAAAAACCTAAAAAACAGCTTAAATCATAGAATTTGGGGGTCATTTTGATCCCAAAGTATTATTAACCTCAATAACCATAATTTCCACTCATTTTCAGTCTATTCTGAACACCTCACACCTCACAATATTATTTTTAGTCCTAAAATTTGCACCGCGGTCGCTGGATGGCTAAGCTAAGCGACCCAAGTGGCCGACACAAACACCTGGCCCATCTAGGAGTGGCACTGCAGTGTCACGCAGGATGGCCCTTCCAAAAAATACTCCCCAAACAGCACATGACGCAAAGAAGAAAAAAAAGAGGCGCAATGAGGTAGCTGTGTGAGTAAGCTAAGCGACCCTAGTGGCCGACACAAACACCTGGCCCATCTAGGAGTGGCACTGCAGTGTCACGCAGGATGGCCCTTCCAAAAAACACTCCCCAAACAGCACATGACGCAAAGAAGAAAAAAAAGAGGCGCAATGAGGTAGCTGTGTGACTAAGCTCAGCGACCCAAGTGGCCGACACAAACACCTGGCCCATCTAGGAGTGGCACTGCAGTGTCACGCAGGATGGCCCTTCCAAAAAATACTCCCCAAACAGCACATGACGCAAAGAAGAAAAAAAAGAGGCGCAATGAGGTAGCTGTGTGAGTAAGCTAAGCGACCCTAGTGGCCGACACAAACACCTGGCCCATCTAGGAGTGGCACTGCAGTGTCACGCAGGATGGCCCTTTCAAAAAACACTACCCAAACAGCACGACGCAAAGAAAAATTAAAGAAAAAAGAGGTGCAAGATGGAATTGTCCTTGGGCCCTCCCACCCACCCTTATGTTGTATAAACAGGACATGCACACTTTAACCAACCCATCATTTCAGTGACAGGGTCTGCCACACGACTGTGACTGAAATGACGGGTTGGTTTGGACCCCCACCAAAAAAGAAGCAATTAATCTCTCCTTGCACAAACTGGCTCTACAGAGGCAAGATGTCCACCTCATCATCATCCTCCGATTCATCACCGTGTACATCCCCCTCCTCACAGATTATCAATTCGTCCCCACTGGAATCCACCATCTCAGCTCCCTGTGTACTTTGTGGAGGCAATTGCTGCTGGTCAATGTCTCCACGGAGGAATTGATTATAATTCATTTTAATGAACATCATCTTCTCCACATTTTCTGGAAGTAACCTCGTATGCCGATTGCTGACAAGGTGAGCGGCGGCACTAAACACTCTTTCGGAGTACACACTTGTGGGAGGGCAACTTAGGTAGAATAAAGCCAGTTTCTGCAAGGGCCTCCAAATTGCCTCTTTTTCCTGCCAGTATACGTACGGACTGTCTGACGTGCCTACTTGGATGCGGTCACTCATATAATCCTCCACCATTCTTTCAATGGAGAGAGAATAATATGCAGTGCCAGTAGACGACATGTCCGTAATCGTTGGCAGGTCCTTCAGTCCGGACCAGATGTCAGCATCAGCAGTCGCTCCAGACTGCCCTGCATCACCGCCAGCGGGTGGGCTCGGAATTCTGAGCCTTTTCCTCGCACCCCCAATTGCGGGAAAATGTGAAGGAGGAGCTGTTGACCGATCAAGTTCCACTTGACTTGATAATTTTCCCACCAGCAGGTCTTTGAACCCCTGCAGACTTGTGTCTGCCGGAAAGAGAGATCCAACGTAGGTTTTAAATCTAGGATCGAGCACGGTGGCCAAAATGTAGTGCTCTTATTTCAACAGATTGACCACCCGTGAATCCTGGTTAAGTGAATGAAGGGCTCCATCCACAAGTCCCACATGCCTAGCGGAATCGCTATGTCTTAGCTCCTCCTTCAATGTCTCCAGCTTCTTCTGCAAAAGCCTGATGAGGGGAATGACCTGACTCAGGCTGGCAGTGTCTGAACTGACTTCACGTGTGGCAAGTTCAAAAGGTTGCAGAACCTTGCACAACGTTGAAATCATTCTCCACTGCGCTTGAGACAGGTGCATTCCACCTCCTTTGCCTATATCGTGGCCAGATGTATAGGCTTAAATGGCCTTTTGCTGCTCCTCCATCCTCTGAAGCATATAGAGGGTTGAATTCCACCTCGTTACCACTTCTTGCTTCAGATGATGGCAGGGCAGGCTCAGGCATTTTTGGTGTTGCTCCAGTCTTCTGTACGTGGTGCCTGTACGCCGAAAGTGTCCCGCAATTCTTCTGGCCACCGACAGCATCTCTTGCACGCCCCTCTCGTTTTTTAAATAATTCTGCACCACCAAATTCAAGGTATGTGAAAAACATTGGACGTGCTGGTATTTGCCCAGATATAATGCACGCACAATATTGCTGGCGTTGTCCGATGCCACAAATCCACAGGAGAGTCCAATTGGGGTAAGCCATTCTGCGATGATCTTCCTCAGTTGCCGTAAGAGGTTTTCAGCTGTGTGCGTATTCTGGAAACCGGTGATACAAAGCGTAGCCTGCCTAGGAAAGAGTTGGCGTTTGCGAGATGCTGCTACTGGTGCCGCCGCTGCTGTTCTTGCGGCGGGAGTCAATACATCTACCCAGTGGGCTGTCACAGTCATATAGTCCTGAGTCTGCCCTGCTCCACTTGTCCCCATGTCCGTGGTTAAGTGGACATTGGGTACAACTGCATTTTTTTTAGGACACTGGTGAGTATTTTTCTGAGGTCTGTGTACATTTTCGGTATCGCCTGCCTAGAGAAATGGAACCTAGATGGTATTTGGTACCTGGGACACAGTACCTCAATCAAGTCTATAGTTGGCTCTGAAGTAATGATGGATACCGGAACCACGTTTCTCACCGCCCAGGATGCCAGGGCCTCAGTTATCCGCTTTGCAGCAGGATGACTGCTGTGATATTTCATCTTCCTCGCAAAGGACTGTTGGACAGTCAATTGCTTGGTGGAAGTAGTAAAAGTGGTCTTACGACTTCCCCTCTGGGATGACCATCGACTCCCAGCAGCAACAACAGCAGCGCCAGCAGCAGTAGGCGTTACACTCAAGGATGCATTGGAGGAATCCCAGGCAGGAGAGGACTCGTCAGAATTGCCAGTGACATGGCCTGCAGGACTATTGGCATTCCTGGGGAAGGAGGAAATTGACACTGAGGGAGTTGGTGGGGTGGTTTGCGTGAGCTTGGTTACAAGAGGAAGGGATTTACTGGTCAGTGGACTGCTTCCGCTGTTGCCCAAAGTTTTTGAACTTGTCACTGACTTATGATGAATGCGCTGCAGGTGACGTATAAGGGAGGATGTTCCGAGGTGGTTAACGTCCTTACCCCTACTTATTACAGCTTGACAAAGGCAACACACGGCTTGACACCTGTTGTCCGCATTTCTGTTGAAATACTTCCACACCGAAGAGCTGATTTTTTTGGTATTTTCACCAGGCATGTCAATGGCCATATTCCTCCCACGGACAACAGGTGTCTCCCCGGGTGCCTGACTTAAACAAACCACCTCACCATCAGAATCCTCCTTGTCAATTTCCTCCCCAGCGCCAGCAACACCCATATCCTCATCATCCTGGTGTACTTCAACACTGACATCTTCAATCTGACTATCAGGAACTGGACTGCGGGTGCTCCTTCCAGCACTTGCAGGGGGCGTGCAAATGGTGGAAGGTGCATGCTCTTCACGTCCAGTCTTGGGAAGGTCAGGCATCGCAACCGACACAATTGGACTCTCCTTGTGGATTTGTGATTTCGAAGAATGCACAGTTCTTTGCTGTGCTTTTGCCAGCTTAAGTCTTTTCATTTTTCTAGCGAGAGGCTGAGTGCTTCCATCCTCATGTGAAGCTGAACCACTAGCCATGAACATAGGCCAGGGCCTCAGCCGTTCCTTGCCACTCCGTGTGGTAAATGGCATATTGGCAAGTTTACGCTTCTCCTCCGACGATTTTAATTTAGATTTTTGAGTCCTTTTTTTACTGATCTTTTGTGTTTTGGATTTTACATGCTCTGTACTATGACATTGGGCATCGGCCTTGGCAGACGACGTTGATGGAATTTCATCGTCTCGGCCATGACTAGTGGCAGCAGCTTCAGCACGAGGTGGAAGTGGATCTTGATCTTTCCCTATTTTTGGAACCTCAACATTTTTGTTCTCCATATTTTAATAGGCACAACTAAAAGGCACCTCAGGTAAACAATGGAGATGGATGGATACTAGTATACTTATGGATGACGAGTGACTGACGACACAGAGGTAGCTACAGCCGTGGACTACCATACTGCGTCTGCTAGTATAGAGATGATAATTAATGATATAAAAAAAATATATATATAACTACTGTAGGTATATATAATATAATGACGGACCTGGTGGACACTGTCAGCAGACTGCTAAACTACTAGTATGAAGAAGATAGAAAAAAAAACCCCACCACAGGTAGGTAGGTATACAATTATGGACGAGTGACGACACAGAGGTAGGTACAGCCGTGGCCTACCGTACTGCGTCTGCTAGTATAGATAATATACTAAATATATTACTACTGTAGGTATATAATATAATGACGGACCTGGTGGACACTGTCAGCAGACTCCTAAACTACTAGTATGAAGAAGATAGAAAAAAAAACCCCACCACAGGTAGGTATACAATTATGGACGAGCACTGACGACACAGAGATAGCCACAGCCGTGGACTACCGTACTGCGTCTGCTAGTATAGATAATATACTAAATATATTACTACTGTAGGATTATAATGACGGACCTGGTGGACACTGTCAGCAGACTCCTAAACTACTAGTATGAAGAAGATAGAAAAAAAAAACCCACCACAGGTAGGTAGGTATACAATTATGGACGAGCACTGACGACACAGAGATAGCCACAGCCGTGGACTACCGTACTGCGTCTGCTAATATAGAGATGATAAAGATGATAGAGATGAAAAAAAAAAAATATAACACTACTGTAGGTAAATATTTATATAATATAATGAATGACGGACCTGCTGGACACTGTCAGGAGAATGCGTTTATACTATAGAATAAAAAAAAAAAAAACACCACAGGAGTGTTTAACTTTTTCAGGCAGACAATATACTGGTGGTCACTGGCAGCAAAAGTGTGCACTGTACTCCTGCTATAACTGCACCCCAGTCTCCCCCACAATTCAGCTGTGTGAGCAGTGAGCACTCAGCACAGTCAGATATACATAGATGATATATCATGCAGCACACTGAGGCTGAGCACAGATATGGTATGTGACTGTGTATCGTTTTTTTTCAGGCAGAGAACGGATTATAAATAAAACTGGTAGTCACTATCAGCAAAACTCTGCACTGTACTGAGTACTCCTAATGCTCCCCAAAATTAGTAAATCAAGTGTCTCTCTAATCTATTCTAAACGGAGAGGACGCCAGCCACGTCCTCTCCCTATCAATCTCAATGCACGTGTGAAAATGGCGGCGACGCGCGGCTCCTTATATAGAATCCGAGTCTCGCGAGAATCCGACAGCGGGATGATGACGTTCGGGCGCGCTCGGGTTAACCGAGCAAGGCGGGAGGATCCGAGTCTGCTCGGACCCGTGCAAAAAAGGCTGAAGTTCGGGCGGGTTCGGATTCCGAGGAACCGAACCTGCTCATCTCTAGTCACAACACTGGGCGGAGTTAGTCAAATGAGTCACAGATCTGGGCACATCTATAGGAGACTAGGAGCAGAAGCAGATGGTATGGGCATGGCACAGGCAGGGGTGCATACCTGCCAGCTTTCTTCAGGCAGGAGGGACACAAACGTTGCGAAAAAGGGGCGTGGTCAATGAAAAGGGGCGTGGCTTCACGGGAGGGCCCCCATTTTCGTCAGTGAGGGGGCATGCCCAGCGCTCTGTGAGCTGCTGGCATGCCCCCTGGGGCGGATTATGAGTCCGGGGGGCCCAGGGCACTTGAGACAGGGGGGCCCTATCTCATTGCTGTGCCTGCTGTGGGTTTGGGGGCGTGGCCTTATCGCGCCCACGTGGCCACGCCCCCTTATGCAAATTCCGGATATATTTTTCTTCGTGGGGTTTTGGCCCCTCAGCTAGGGGTAAATCCAGAGTGGGTGGTTGCTCCCCCCTACACACCCGCACAGGCAGAAGAAAGCAGGTAGGCTGCTGCCTCCCTACACCACCACAGACCTGCCAACACGCAGCAGAGTGTGCTGACTGTAGCACAATGCTGCTGCTGTTGCTGGCAGGACGGGGGAGCTTCAGAGCTGGGACAGAGCTACTCCAGCCGGGGAGGCCCCTAAAACTGTGGGGCCCACGGTACGTACCCCCTGGCCCTCCCCCCTTAATCCGGCTCTGCTGCCAGAACCCCCCTTTAATCCGTACCCCCTGATGCCCCCTCTCCTCCTGTCTCCACTAAATAGACGCTGTGTGCATCTATTCACCGCTGCTCTGCTAAGCAGAACAGCGAGTTCAGGAGCTTTTCAACTGCTCCCCCCCCCCACCGGGGGACACTGCGGGCCACGGGTGGGACAGCGGGACAGACCCCAAAAAATGGGACTGTCCCGCAAAAATCGGGACAGTGGGGAGGTATGGGGGTGTGTGAGGGGGTAAGCCATACAGACATACGGGCACCGGCTCACTGTGTGCTTGACCCCCCCCCCCCCCCACACATCAGCAAACTCAGCAGGGGCTCTCTGGCGCGGAGGAGCATCACTTTCTGGCACACTCCACGCTTCGAAGCTGCAGTTTTGTGGGGCACCTGCCGCTGTGCAGGTTCCGTACTGCCTCTGTTATCTCCAGCCCCGGCAACCCCACCGCTAGCTGCAGCGCTGCCACCCGCAGTGAGGTGCGCCCAGCTCCTTCACACACTTTAGCCGGCGGGTAGCGCTGCAGAAGTCTGCGCTGCTTGCAGGCTCCGACCCCTCCTCCCTCCAGCCGCAGCATCTCTTGGGAGCTAACCAGTCACTCCCAGTCTCCCCTTTCCACAGTGCCCGGCAGCCGTGAGGTCCGCGCCACGTGCATGCTATGACCCCCTCCTACCTCCAGCCGCAGCGTCTCCTGGGGGCTAACCAGTCACTCCCAGTCTCCCCTTACCACAGTGCCCGGCAGCTGTGCGAGCTCTGCGGTGTGTGACTGAGGAGGGGGGGAGGGATGCGGATGGGCAGAGGAAGCAGGACTCCAGCCTGAGAGAGTCAGCCATTCCAAGTCTCCACCAGCAGCAGATCCCAACAGGTTGGAGTGGAACAGCAGCAGCCAGCAGCAGTGACTCCGGTAAGACACATTTGTCTGTCACCACTGTTTTGTCCCAAATACCAATCTCTCCCGTGCTCTGTGTTCTGTCATGTCCCTGTCACCCATGGCCTTGCCCTGTCACCCTTATCCTGGCCCTTTCACCCGTATCCTGGCCCTTTCACCCTTATCCTGGCCCTGTCACCCTTATCCTGGCCCTGTCACCCTTATGTTGGCCCTGTTACCCCTATCCTGGCCCTGTCACCCCTGTGCTTGCCCTGTCAACCCTATACTGGCCCTGTCACCCCTGTCCTGGTCCTGCCGCCCCTACCCTGGCCATGTCACCCCTATCCTGTCCCTGTCATTTCTGTCCTGGCCCCGTTGCCCCTGTCCTGGCCCCATCACCCCTGTCCTGGCCCCATCACCCCTGTCCTGGCCCTGTCACCCCTGTCCTGGCCCTGTCACCCCTGTTCTGACCCTGTCACCCCTGTCCTGGCCCTGTTACTGCATACCCTCCAACTACCTTTTTGGCAGGTACAGTACCCGCAGCGCCTCTAGAACCCTCCCCAATGCACCACACCTCCGTACCTTCCCCTCCACCACATGCGGCACTCCACCCCTCCCCCACACGCTGTGCCTCCAGACCCCCTCCACCACCCGCGGCTCCCACTCCTCCGCCCCTCCAACACCCACAGCACCTCCAGGCCCCCTCCACCATCCACCCCCCATATATCTCTCCCCCCACACCTGCCCCCCCTCCACCCACAGCATCTGCAGACACCCTCCTCGATCCATGGTCCCCCCCTCCCCCACCCCTCCCCCACCCACGGCACCCCCACACCTGCCCCTCCACCACCTGCAGCGCTTTGAGACCCCCTTCCCCATCCGCCGCACCACCTGTACCTGCTCCTCCCCCACGCATGGTGCCTCCGGACCCCCTACCCCACCCCCGGCACCCCGCCCCTTCCCATCCCACAGCACCTCCGGATCCCTTCACCCATCCGCAACATCCATCCCCGCACCTGCCCCTCTCCCACCCGTGGCACCTCTGCCCCTCCCCCACCTGCAGTGCCTCTGGACCTCTCCCCCATCTGCAGCCCCCACTCCTCTGCCCCTCCCCCATCCGCAGCACCTCCCGACCCTTCCCCATCTGGGGCCCCCCCGCTTCTGCCCCCTCCTCCACCCGCAGCATCTACAGACACCCTCCCCCATCCGCAGTCCCCCCCGCACCCGCTACATTCTGTACATCATGCCCTGCAGGTGCTGTTCACGCCGGCACAAGGGGCTGCGCCTCCTTCACCATCGCATGCCCTTTCATTGTGCAATATTTACCCACTAACAAAGGAATGCAGGTAATACTCCATATATTACAAATATTAAACCCCAGAAAGGCATGCAAGGGTTAAGGGGGCATAGCCCCTTGCGACGGCGTGAAGAGCGCCCGTAGGGCGCGATGAAGCACCTAGTATATATATATATATATATATATATATATACACACACACACACACACACAGTACTGGGAAAAAGTTTAGGCAGGTGTGGAGAAAACACTGCAAAGTAACTATGAATGCTTTCATAAATGAAAGTGTTAATAGTTTTTTTAAACAATTAACAAAGTGAATGAAAGGAAATCTAAATCAAATCAATATTTGGTGTGACCACCCTTTGCCTTCAAAACATTATTATTTCTTCTAGGTACACTTGCACAAAGGTTTTTGAAGGAACCATGCAGGGAGGTTGTTCCAAGCACCTTGGAGAGCTAACCACAGATCTTCTGTGGATGTAGGCTTGCTCAGATCCTTCTGTCTCTTCATCTAATCCCAAACAGACTCGATGATGTTGAGATCAGGGCTCTGTGGTGGTCATATTGTCACTTCCAGGACTCCTTGTTCTTCTTTACGCTGAAGCTAGTTCTTAATGACATTGGCTGTATGTTTGGAGTCGTTGTCCTGCTGCAGAATAAATTTGGAGCCAATCAGATGCCTCCCTGATGGTATTGCATCTATATATATATATATATATATATATATATGGAACACAGTTCATGCACAAAATATCAATCTGTCTTACAACTCGATCTTATGGAACAACAAGTCCCGGCGTGATATAGTTCTCAATAGCAGACCAACCACTCTGTGGATTCTAATAGTCTCCTTGCACTTTAATCCCTTGGATCGGCAGCTCCTTTATCAAACCAGTATCCAGTATCTTTAAATCCATTGCTCAGCAATGATCTGCTTTGTACCCCTATGACGTGCATGCGCATTGCGGTGCATACGAATGCGCAGTTTTGCCGAGTTTTGAGCTGATCGCTGCGCAGCGAAAAACATCAGCGAGCGATCAACTCGGAATGACCCCCATTGATCCCCTGGGCATTGTACTGGGTCACAAAAGGACAAGTAAAATGATTCTGATCTTTTTTAGTAGTTTTTTCTTTATAACGTATAAGTTGCTTTCTATCTAATGATCTCGCCTTCTGTAAAGCCACTTCTATCAAATTCTGTGGGTATCCTTTCTCTTGGAAACGTCTAATATAAATACAAGACTGTTCTTCAAACACCTAGTGCGAGGACGACAGTAAGGTGGTGAAGCTCCCCCGACTGTGGTGAAGTCCGATTTTATCTTTTATTCAAATGCTATTCGTGCGATGTCTGATACCGCTTGCTTTCGTATGGGTTTTATTAAAATACGTGTTGAAAGCCAGCTGTAATAAATTTACTTTTAAATACAGAATTATGCACTATGGAGCGCCCTTTCTTTGATTGATTGCAGATATGTATGTATATATATATATATATATATATATACACAACAATAGAAGAATTGGCGCCAGGGGGTCGCATCAACTCCCACTATTCCAACCCCTAATTGGTTAATACTTTTTTTTTAAATAATAACATGTTCCATCATAAAACATTTATTAAAAACATATTCAAATTAATACAGAGGAGATATATTATTCCACACTTTAAGATGTATGACTCTTAGCGCTGAATACAAATATTGAAGGATCACAACAATCTCCTCCTTCTCCTTATAGTTGGTTCGGAGATAGCTTCACAACACAGACAAGCCAGCGCGTTTCGTCTTATACAAAAGACTTCATCAGGGGTATCTCTCAAGCAGCTGAGAAGTACAGTAGTTTATACAAACAGTATAATGCGACAAAACTTGTTCATACATGCATGATGGAAACTTCAATATAACACCGAGGTTTTCTGATGAACAATCAGTGTGGCCTTGTGGTGAGATAACTTGTACAAAAATTCGGAAACCAAGGTACTGAAGGGTCACTTAGAAAGGAAACCTTCTATACATCTGCAGTGGACGCTCAGTACCTGCAAACAGATGCAGTCTTTTGTATAAGACGAAACGCGTTGGATTGTCTGTGTTGTGAAGCTATCTCCGAACCAACTATAAGGAGAAGGAGGAGATTGTTGTGATCCTTCAACATTTGTATTCAGTGCTAAGAGTCATACATCTTAAAGTGTGGAATAATATATCCTCGGTATTAATTTGAATACGTTTTTAATAAATGTTTTATGATGGAACATGTTATTATTTTTTTTTAAAGTATTAACCAATTAGGGGTTGGAATAGTGGGAGTTGATGCGACCCCCTGGCGCCAATTCTTCTATTGTTGTATATTCCTTATTTCCAGTCCCTTCTAACAGGGGACTTAGTTGAATCAGGCTGCCTATACCAAATAGTTTACGTACGTATTTATTCAGGGTGACATGTTTTACAAATTAGCGCAAAGGGAGAGTATTTGTTTGATATATATATATATATATATATATATATATATGTCGAGTGGTGTACAGGTGCACTTACGGCAGTCCCAAAGTTAGTTAATCAGAGCTTATCCTCTAGTGTGGATTTTGCAGCACCAAGATCTGATACTGCAGCTCCCTCTGGTTATATGATCCCGGAATCCCATGGTTTAAAAGTTGTCCAAAAAGGAAGATCAGAGGGGCGCTTCATAGTCAGGGCCGGTTCCAGGGCTTCTTGCGCCCCCGGGCGGCATTAGGGGGCGTGGCTTCATACAGGGGGCGTGGTCAGTTACGCCCCCTGTACTGTAGTAGGATATGCGGTGCGCGATGACGTCATCGCGCACCGCACAGCAAAGGTCCTCTCCACGAAGGGAACTAGATACGTAGCATCTAGTTTCCCTTCGTGGAGAGGACCTTTGCTGTGCGGTGCGCGATGACGTCATCGCGCACCGCATATCATTACAGTTAAGGTCCTCTCCAGGAAGGGAAACTAGACGCGTAGCGTCTAGTTTCCCTTCACAGTGGACAGCAGGGCAGTGGCAGCGGGGGGCACCACAGCAACAGCGGATCTTGCCATGATGCGGCGCCCTCCGGATGGCGCCGGCGCCCTCCGGAAGGCGGCGCCCCGGGCAAAAGTCCTGCTTGCCCGTGGCAAGATCCGCTACTGTTCATAGTGCAATATGCTTTTATTCATAAGAACTTTTACATACACATTAAATAACCACAGTAGGTTTTTCTTATACCTCAGAATTCATCTGAGTTGGTTTGAAAGTAAGATCCTCGGCATCGGCTCCACCAGCCGCCAGTATCAGCGTCAGGACCCTGTACCTCGCGCCACAGATTGACCTCAGCACGCCGGGACACCGCCGCTTACAGCATGGGGAGAGACGATCCGGGAGTCAGTCGCCACGTCACCAGGCCATGTCCCAACGCGTTTTGACGTCAGACTTCGTCAGAGGGTGCCTGTGACGTGACAACTGACTCCCGGATCGTCTCTCCCCGTGCTGTAAGCGGCGGTGTCCCGGCGTGCTGAGGTCAATCTGTGGCGCGAGGTACAGGGTCCTGAGGCTGATACTGGCGGCTGGTGAGGCGATGCCGAGAATCTTACTTTCAAACCAAGTGGTATTTAAAGTCCACTCAGATGAATTCTGAGGTATAAGAAAAACCTTCCATGGTTATTTAATGTGTATGTAAAAGTTCTTATGAATAAAAAGCATATTGCACTATGAAGCGCCCCTCTGATCTTCCTTTTTATATATATATATATATATATATATATATATTTATTTATTTATTTATTTTTTAAATATACATATAGCCCATTTCAAGACAGCATTGTTGTGAACGTGATATTTAAAATTAAATTAGACTGACAACATTAAGAACGGAAATACTCAGATTGCGCCCTCTGACCATCATTGTTTATTAATAATTGATTCATTACTACAAGGAAGAGCAATGCCAATTTAAATACAGAACATGGATTAACCAGAGATTGACCTTCAAATGCTTATATATTATTTGTTATTTTTATCTTGGCTACATATTTATGAGAGTGCTGATAATATGAAGAGCCTCTCAACATCTGCATTTAGACAACAAAGTCCAGTCAGTTCTAGTACACCAGCCCCAGCATTCATGGGGTAAGAAGACCACCCAGGTAAATATTTGTTCTTTTGCTCTGACAGTTAATTCGGAGCCAGGACAATTAAATATACAATTAAAGGGGTTGTATAGTCCCCTACCACTAAAGATCAGTTTCACATTTTAATGACTGTAGAGTAGTGGTCCGCAATCTTTCTTGACTTACAGCACCCTAGAGTATCAGCATTTTTTTCATTACACCCCAAAAATAAAAGTTCTTTATTCACAAATTTGGAAAAAAATATTACATTAAGTAAATGGAGCCTACCTGTCACCCTTAGGGTCCGCTATGTGGGGTGTTCAGGGGTGCTTCTGATTGTCCACTGGTTTTATGATTAGTAGCCGCTAGCCGCTGGTTTTGCCCATCATGTTGACCATAAATAATTAGTTTTGGTCCTGGAATACTAAGCCGAGGCACCCCTGCAAGAGCCTCACAGCACCCAAGGGTGCCTAGGCACACAGTGTGGAACCACTGCTGTAGAGGGTCCTACAATAAGTTGCTCAGGTGTCCACTCACGACGGCGGTCCCACACCCCATTCTGCTCCCCTGTTCTGACTTTGCCAGCATGGGTGTTAATGCCCACCTGCCACAACGAGGTTCAAATGGAAAAAAAAAACAGAAGCTTAGGTTAGTATTGAATCTTTGGAGTCATCTGGGGCTCCAGAGTATTCATGATCGTAGAGTGGAAGATACTATAAATTAACAATTGTTTTCACTGAATCTAATTGTTTTTCAACCAAAACGACCTTTCTGGCCAAGAACTTGGTTCTCAAGGTCACCTAACAGGTCATGTTTTCCAGATCCCCTAGCTGGTGCATATGTGTGTTCAGTACTAACTGTTACTGTACATTCTAAAGAGCTACAGGGGGCTTATTCAGGGCCGTCTTTTCGTATGGGCTCAATGGGCTCTTGCCCAAGGGCCCAAGGAGTTTAAGGGCCCTATGCTGATAGCTGAGGGTCCCCTCTTTCCAGGGGTACCAGATTTTTGAAAATCGGCCCTGGGGAACCGGAGATATCCGACTTGAAACCAGTGGTCCCCATCCAAACCTGTTAATTGCTCTTCCCAGCCAGATATCTCAGGTTCTGTCTGACTTAGAGTTTTTCCAAGGGTATAATCCAAAAGCTTGGACTCTTCCCTTTCAGTGAACACCGGCAGCTTGTCTCTACTATGCCCAGAACCAGAGATATCAGCCTTCAAGCAGATGGTCCCTGCTCCAGCTCCACACACCTAATATGCAGTTTTAGATTTTTGTTGGTGGATTGCTCTGGCTCCTGATCTCTGATCCCCAAGTCCCCAGAACCATCTGAAAGGTGGGACTCTCTAGTTTTTTTTATCCCATAAAGCAAAGAAATATATTTTCAGGAACTTGAGATATCGGCAGTCAAGCAAGCTGCCCTCTCACACAAAAATAACAAATATTAAGCCCACTCCACTATCCACCCCTTCCCTACGTATTAAACACCCCATACCACCCTGGAAGTCATGTACCAGGGCTTCTTCATTCAGCCCAATGCCCCCTTCTACAGTTTAGCGCCATCTGTGCAGTAAAGGCGAAATTAGCAGAAATTACTGCTCCAGGTCCTACATGCTGAGCAGAAGATAGAGCACCCCCTACCTCCCGCGGGACATCAAAGCAGCCGCTGATAGCACCCCCCACCCCTACCTCTGAAGGATGGGTAGGGGGCCCAGCGCATTGCTGTGCCCAGGGGCCTACACTACTGTTAAGACGGCCCTGGGCTTATTGTAGATGTATAAGGGGCTATCACATGGCCCCTTATACATTTCCTTCCACTGCCTTAAAAATTATGTTTGAATAGCGTGCGGCGCCCTTTCACAGTTGTTCTGCTATGTAGTACAGCAGAGAAGGGAATAATAAGATTTTAAACCTACCGGTAAATCTTTTTCTCCTAGTCCGTAGAGGATGCTGGGGACTCTGTAAGGACCATGGGGTATAGATGGGCTCCGCAGGAGACATGGGCACTCTAAAGACTTTAGATGGGTGTGCACTGGCTCCTCCCTCTATGCCCCTCCTCTAGACCTCAGTTAAAGAACTGTGCCCAGAGGAGACAGACAGTACGAGGAAAGGATTTTTGTTAATCTAAGGGCGAGATACATACCATCCCACACCATTCACACCGTACAACATGGAATATACGAACCAGTTAACAGTATGAACAAAACAGCATCAGCCAGAAACTGATCTCAACTGTAACATAACCCTTATGTAAGCAACAACTATATACAAGCCTTGCAGAAAAGTAGTCCGCACTGGGACGGGCGCCCAGCATCCTCTACGGACTAGGAGAAAAAGATTTACCAGTAGGTTTAAAATCTTATTTTCTCTTACGTTCTAGAGGATGCTGGGGACCCCGTAAGGACCATGGGGATTATACCAAAGCTCCAGACCGGACGGGAGAGTGCGGATGACTCTGCAGCACCGATTGAGCAAACATGAGGTCCTCATCAGCCAGGGTATCAAACTTGTAGAATTTTGCAAAAGTGTTTGAACCCGACCAGGTAGCCGCTCGGCAAAGCTGTAAAGCCGAGACGCCTCGGGCAGCCGCCCAAGAAGAGCCCACCTTCCTAGTGGAATGGGCCTTTACAGAATTAGGTAACAGCAATCCAGCCGTAGAATGAGCCTGCAGAATCGTGTTACAGATCCAGCGAGCAATAGTCTGCTTAGAAGCAGGAGCGCCAACTTTGTTGGCTGCATACAGGACAAACAGTGCCTCTGTTTTCCTAACCCGAGCCGTCCTGGCTACATAAATTTTTAAGGCCCTGACTACATCAAGAGACTTGGAATCCTCCAAGTCCCCCGTAGCCACCGTCACCACAATAGGTTGGTTCATATGAAATGATGAAACCACCTTAGGCAGAAATTGAGGACGAGTTCTCAACTCTGCTCTATCCACATGGAAAATCAGATAGGGGCTCTTGTGAGACAAAGCCGCCAATTCGGACACCCGTCTTGCAGACGCCAAGGCCAGCAACATGACCACTTTCCAAGTGAGAAATTTTAATTCCACCGTTTGAAGAGGTTCAAACCAGTGTGATTTAAGGAACTGTAACACCACGTTAAGGTCCCATGGTGCCACAGGGGACACAAAAGGAGGCTGGATGTGCAGCACTCCCTTTACAAAAGTCTGGACTTCTGGGAGAGAAGCCAATTCCTTCTGAAAGAATATTGATAGGGCCGAAATCTGCACCTTAATGGAACCTAACTTTAGGCCCATATCCACTCCAGTTTGTAGAAAGTGGAGAAACCGGCCCAGGTGGAAATCTTCCGTAGGAGCATTCTTGGCTTCACACCAAGATACATATTTCCTCCAGATACGGTGATAATGTTTCGCCGTCACCTCCTTCCTAGCTTTTATCAGAGTAGGGATGACTTCCTCCGGAATACCTTTCCCAGCTAGGATTTGGTGTTCAACCGCCATGCCGTCAAACATAACCGCGGTAAGTCTTGGAACACGCAGGGCCCCTGCTGCCACAGGTCCTCCCTGAGAGGAAGAGGCCACGGCTCGTCTATGAGCATTTCCAGAAGATCTGGATACCAGGCCCTTCGAGGCCAATCTGGTCAATGAGTATTGTCTGCACTCTTTTTCGTCTTATGATTCTCAATATCTTTGAGATGAGTGGAAGTGGAGGAAACACATAGACCGACTGAAACACCCATGGTGTCACCAGGGCGTCCACTGCTACTGCCTGAGGGTCCCTTGACCTGGCACAAAACCTCCGAAGCTTCTTGTTGAGGCGTGACGCCATCATGTCTATTTGAGGAAGTCCCCAATGACTTGTTATTTCTGCAAAAACCTCTTGATGAAGACCCCACTCCCCTGGATGGAGATCGTGGCTTCTGAGGAAGTCTGCTTCCCAGTTGTCCACTCCCGGAATGAAGACTGCTGACAGAGTGCTTACGTGATTTTCCGCCCAGCGAAAAATCCTGGTTGCTTCCGTCATTGCCACTCTGCTCCTTGTCCCGCCTTGGCGGTTTACATGAGCCACGGCTGTGATGTTGTCTGATTGAATCAGAATGGGTAGGTCGCGAAGAAGATTCTCCGCTTGTCGGAGGCCGTTGTATATGGCCCTCAATTCCAGCACGTTGATGTGTAGAAAATCCTCATGGCTTGACCATAGTCCCTGAAAGTTTCTTCCTTGTGTGGCTGCTCCCCATCCTCGGAGGCTCGCGTCCGTGGTCACCAGAACCCAGTCTTGAATGCCGAACCTGCGACCCTCTAGAAGGTGAGCACTCTGCAGCCACCACAGGAGAGACACCCTGGCCCTGGGGGACAGGCTTATTTTCTGATGTATTTGCAGATGGTACCCCGACCACTTGTCCAGAAGGTCCCACTGAAATGGCCTCGCATGGAACCTGCCGAAGGGGATGGCCTTGTAGGCCGCCACCATTTTCCCCAGTACTCGAGTGCATTGATGAACTGACACCCTTTTTGGTTTTAGCAGGTCTCTGACCATGTTCTGGAGTTCCTGGGCTTTTTCCATTGGAAGAAAAACCCTCTTCTGTTCCGTGTCTAGAATCATGCCCAAGAATGATAGCCGAGTTGTTGGAAACAGCTGTGACTTTGGTAGATTTAGGATCCAGCCGTGTTGCTGCAGCACTCTCAGGGAGAGCGACACGCTGTTCAACAATTGATCTCTCGATCTCGCTTTTATCAGGAGATCGTCCAAGTATGGGATAATTGTGACTCCTTGTTTGCGCAGGAGCACCATCATTTCCGCCATTACCTTGGTGAAAATCCTCGGGGCCGTGGAAAGCCCAAACGGCAACGTCTGAAACTGGTAATGACAGTCCTGTACAGCGAATCTCAGGTATGCCTGATGAGGGGGATAAATGGGGACATGAAGGTATGCATCCTTTATGTCTAGTGATACCATAAAATCCCCCCTTCCAAGCTGGAGATCACTGCCCGGAGAGATTCCATCTTGAATTTTAATTTTTTCAAATACAGGTTTAGGGATTTTAGATTCAGAATGGGTCTGACCGAGCCATCCGGCTTCGGGACCACAAATAGGGTTGAATAGTACCCTACCCCTGTTTCATTAGGGGAACCTTGATAACCACTTGCTGTTGACACAGCTTTTGAATGGCAGCTGAAACTTTTTCCCTCTCTGGGGGAGAAGCTGGCAAAGCCGATTTGAAAAATCGGCGAGGAGGCACTTCTTCGAACTCCAGTTTGTAGCCTTGGGATACAATTTCTATGGCCCAAGGATCCAAATCCGACAGAACCCAGACCTGGCTGAAGAGTCGAAGACATGCCCCCACCGGCGCGGACTCCCTCAGTAGAGCCCCAGCGTCATGCAGTGGATTTTGTAGAAGCCGGGGAGGGCTTTGTTCCTGGGAACTAGCCGTTGCAGGCGTTTTCTTCCCTCTACCCTTACCTCTGGCGAGGAAGGAAGAGCCCCGACCCCTTCTGGACTTATGCGACCGAAAGGACTGCATCTGATACTGAGGAGTTTTCTTCTGCTGAGGGGGTACGTAAGGTAAAAAGGAAGACTTACCCGCGGTAGCTGTGGAAACCAGGTCCGCGAGGCCCTCCCCAAATAAAACCTCACCCTTGTAAGGTAAAGTTTCCATATGTCTCTTTGACATCACTCGTCCATTGGCGGGTCCACGGGGCTCGCCTAGCAGAAATCGCCATGGCATTGGCTCTTGAACCCAACAGCCCAATGTCCCTCGCAGCCTCCCTCATATATAACGCTGCGTCTTTAATGTGACCCAAAGTCAGTAAAATGCTATCCTTATCTAGGGTGTCAATGTCAGATGACAAGTTATCTGCCCATGCTGCAATTGCACTACCCACCCATGCCGACGCTACTGACGGTCTGAGCAAGGCACCCGTATGTGTATAAATTGATTTCAAGGTAGTTTCCTGTCTGCGATCAGCAGGATCCTTGAGGGCTGCCGTGTCCCGGGACGGTAGTGCAACCTTTTTGGACAAGCGCGTTAACGCCTTGTCCACCGTGAGCGAGGATTCCCACCGTAACCTATCCTGTGAAGGGAAAGGATACGCCATAATAATTCTCTTGGGAATCTGCAGTTTCTTGTCTGGAGTTTCCCAAGCTTTTTCAAATAAAGCATTTAGCTCAAGAGATGGGGGAAACGTTACCTCAGGTTTCTTTTCCTTAAACATGTGTACCCTCGTGTCAGGGACAGAGGGGTCCTCTGTGATATGTAAAACATCTTTAATTGCAATAATCATATATTGAATACTCTTGGCCACCCTTGGGTGTAACCTCGCCCCATCATAGTCGACACTGGAGTCAGAATCCGTGTCGGTATCAGTGTCTGCTGTCTGGGAAAGGGGACGTTTTTGAGACCCCGAAGGGCCCTGTGACACAGTCAAAGCCATGGATTGACTCCCTGCTTTTTCCCTGGACTCTGCTTTGTCCAACCTTTTATGTAATAAAGTCACATTAGCATTTAAAATATTCCACATATCCAACCAATCCGGTGTCGGCGGCGCAGACGGAGACACCACAATCATCTGCTCCACCTCCTCCCTAGACGAGCCTTCCGCTTTAGACATGCCGACACACACGTACCGACACCCCCACACACACTGGGATATATAAATATGGAGACAGTCCCCCAATAAGGCCCTTTGGAGAGACAGAGAGAGAGTATGCCAGCACACACCCAGCGCTAGTGGACACTGGAACAAAATCCCAGTCTGTACAGCGCTTTTATTATACCAATAAACACTCACTGCGCCAATAAAATGTGCCCCCCCCTCGGTTTTGCCCTCTGTACTTGCTCAGCAGGGGAGAGTCTGGGGAGCAGCTTCTCTGCAGCGTGCTGTGGAGAAAATGGCACTGGTTAGTGCTGTTGGATCAAGCCCCGTCCCCTCGACGGCGGGCTTCGGTCCCGCTCAAAATCTTTATACTGGCGGGTTTTTTTTAATATACTGCCTCCGCAGTATATACTGTACTAGCCAGTGTCCCTTGAGGTTTATATTGCTGCCCAGGGCGCCCCCCCCCTGCGCCCTGCACCCTACAGTGCCTGCTGTGTGTGTGTGGGAGCAATGGCGCGCAGCGTTACCGCTGCGCGGTACCTCAATGAAGATCTGAAGTCTTCTGCCGCCTGTGAAGTCTTCTTTCTTCTAATACTCACCCGGCTTCTATCTTCCGGCTCTGTGAGGAGGACGGCGGCGCGGCTCCGGGACGAACAGCGAGGACGATACCTGTGTTCCGACCCTCTGGAGCTAATGGTGTCCAGTAGCCTAAGAAGCAGAGCCTATCAGTTAAGTAGGGCTGCTTCTCTCCCCTCAGTCCCACGATGCAGGGAGCCTGTTGCCAGCAGTGCTCCCTGAAAATAAAAAACCTAACAAAAGTCTTTTCAGAGAAACTCAGGAGAGCTCCCCTGTAGTGCATCCAGTCTCCTCTGGGCACAGGATCTAACTGAGGTCTGGAGGAGGGGCTTAGAGGGAGGAGCCAGTGCACACCCCTCTAAAGTCTTTAGAGTGCCAATGTCTCCTGCGGAGCCCGTCTATACCCCATGGTCCTTACGGAGTCCCCAGCATCCTCTAGGACGTAAGAGAAAGACCATTCCAGTCTATCTAGACATTGTGACAGAGCACCACAACCAGGAATGTCCCACTTAAATATGGACAGTTAGGAGACATGTTTAAGCTCTGCGGCGTCATCATCCGGGTTTAGCAGCCGGTTCACCGCTAGAACAAGGCTGAAACGAATTAAAGCCTGAGGCCGGAGTTTAAAAATATATTATGACACAAAATTTTGGTCTGATGTATCCTTGGACAGACAGACTGGAAAAAATGATTTGATTCTTCCAATGAGCAATTTATTAATTAACTCAGCCGGCTGTTCCTCCTGGTGGATAAAATCGCTATTCTAGGACACGTTTACACATATTATGGGCCGGTCGTGTGATTTGTGACATGCGTGTGATGTGTGACTTGGGTCGGGAACTCTACATTCCCCCTTGCTAGGGGTTCCAGGTCTTGGTTACGGAAGGTTTGACTTTTTATAGAATAACCCATTTGTGTCTAGCATGGTCTGCCACCCCTGATGTTTTCCACCGCGCGCTAAGTGAATGTTTGCGGAACCCTTCTGAGCCAGTATCTCCGCTGACCTTGCCGGGGAAGGTAGCGGTTTGACTGCAGTGATTTTTTTCCCAAGTTATTCACTCTTTCGCCTATTTTTGTGATGGCTGGTTCACACTAACAATTCGCTCACAAGAATGTGAGGGGGATCGTGTACTCAGAATTTGTACCCCAGGGTCAAACTGTCAACCAAAGTTTTTATTTGGAAGTCATGAAAAGGTTGCGTGACCGTCACGATTTGAGGAAAAAACGTCCCAATTTGTGGCGAACAGATGACTGGTTCTTCCATCATGACAACGCACCTGCCCGCACAGCGCTGAGTGTTACGCAATTTTTAACCAAAAATGACATGACACCTTCACCTCACCCACCATGTTCACCCCATCTCGCCCAGTGTGACTTTTTTTAAAGAGGCCTGAAAGGAAAACGTTTGCTGATATTGAAGCGAAACAAAAAAACGGCAAAAGTACCAAAAGGCACCAACGAAGATATTTTGAGCAATGGAAAAGACTTTTGGACAAATGTACTGATTCAGGTGGAGTATACCGATGTTCTTACTCATATCAGTCTTTTCTCTAATCTCAGACGGTATCTAGTCAGAGTGTGAAAGGTCTGAGGTTCAGGAGAAAGACAGTCACCTCACAGTATCTCTTGTGGGTTCTCACAGGCTGGCGGCTGCACTAGACACATTCCCCTTGCCCTGCGCTGGCAGTCAGGAGGACAGTTCAGTTCTGCATTTCACAAACTGACAGCCAGAGAATGTGGTTTACACAAACCTCAGCTACAGACACTGCGAGCGGAAAGACTAGAATAGATGTGTAAGAGCTGATACAGTATGTGACATATGCAAGCACTGGTACCAACCGCACCAAAGCTGTGGGGTTTAAAGACTAATGAGGGGCATTCAGGGTAAGACGAGTGCATAACCGGATCATACCATGTGCCAACCTAGGCTCCTGCCTATGACCCAGTGGGCGCTGTGGGGCCCGGATTACTTGTACCAGTTTTTACTGTGTTTGTTTTTTTAATGGTGACAGGGCCGGATTAAGCCTTGGGGGAGGCTCGGGGCACTTAAAACAGGGGGGCCCGGGGGTGTATATTAGATTGTGCATACCTCCCAGCATGGCCCATTTGAGGATGAACAAAATGCTCTCTATCTGGACTTCCCTCTTAATATATGATTGGAGTCACCTGTGTTGAACTATTTAATTGATAAGAAAGGTACTTCATCACAGTTGACTGTTATCATATATTAAGAAGGAAGTCAAGGTCTAGAGTATTTTGTCCCTCCTGGAATGGGTCATGTTGGGAGGTATGGATTGTGTATATTAAATTTCAACCAATGGTGTATATCAGATTTAAACTAATAGTGTAATAATGCCTGGGTACTGGGTATGGCGCCATCTAATTGAGAGACAACAGTTTCATAAAGTTTACCTGTAGTAGAACAAAAACAACTTAAATAACCATGTTAAAACACACAGAAAATAAAATCTATAATTTATCTTGTCACATGCAAGAATAGCAGCAGCCTCTGTACTACTTACACACTGGGACAGGATTCAGGAGGACTCTTTGTGTGTGTCTGTCTCTCTAGACCGTCATTAGATTACAGGTTACACAGGACCCAGACACCCAGGAAGGGAGGAGGAAAAGCTGGGATCCCTGTGTCACTTACAGGTCTCTCCCCTCTATCCTATGGTTCCTCTGGTCAGGAAACTCCGTCAGTAGCTCATGAAACCAGATGCTCCTGTGCCTCTGCCTGCACTGCATACTGTCCTGCTCACATCCTGGCAGCCTGGTTCTGCTGCTGCTCAAGAGGGAGAGCTAGTGATGTCAGTACGCTCAGACTGGGGGACCCCTTCAAAGGGGGGGTCCCAGGTACAATATCAGCTGCGCTCCTCCCTTAATCTGGCTCTGAATGGTGGAAATGGACAGGAATATTATCTAGTGCTCACGTGTTTTATATCAGACCTTGTCTGCTTAAAACATGCAGGAGTACAGAGGAATTCAGGGGCTGCCTAACCTGGGATCCGGTCTCTAGGTCGACACTATCTAGGTCGACCACTATTGGTCGACAGTAACTAGATCGACAGGGTTTCTAGGTCGACAGGTTCTAGGTCGACAGATCAAAAAGTCTACATGAGTTTTTCACAATTTTTTTCTTTTTTTGAACCTTTTCATACTTAACAATCCACGTGGACTACAATTGGGAACGGTAACCTTGCCCGAAGCGGCGAAGGGACATGGTGCACTAATTGGGATTCCCGGTCACTGTACGAAGAAAACGACACATTTTTTTTTTTTTAAAAACCTCATGTCGACCTTTTGACCTGTCGACCTAGAACATGTCGACCTAGAGACCCTGTCGACCTAGAAACCCTGTCGACTAGTTACTGTTGACCAATAGTGCTCGACCTAGACACTGTCGACCTAGTTACTATCTACCTTCCATACCACACCCGTCTAACCTACCTCAAAGGTTTTTGTTTTTTTGTGGTTTAGACCAATTTCCATGGCCAAATTAGCATAGAGTCCAATTGGGCTGCAATGCTAGGTCCAAATCAGAAACAGACCTTAAGGGGCACCATGCACGACCTTCTATGTATCAAAGGTTGACAAGGAAATCCTGTCTGTACCCCCCTGTGCAGATGGTTTGGTGTGAGTCAGTGGGAACCTGTCTGTGAAGATGGGTTATGGGAGAGCACACATCGATCGTTCCTAACGCAACGGGATTCTTACTTGCAAATCTGTTCGGTGAGATTTTTTTTAACTTTTACTCAAATCACTCATTTGCGCCTCGGCAATGGAGGTCCTCATCACTGAACGAACGCTGCAGCGCACTTCCCTGGCAGTGCAAACAGGGAGGCTATCTATCCGTCTAATATCTATCACATTGGCTATATCAATGGACCAAGATTGGAACCTAAATATTGATTTTCCTGATATAACGATATTTGATGTTCATTCCTACTTGTGATTTTGGGGAAGATCTCTAAGAACCTCTATGCATTCTATAGCATGAGATCAGAGTATCAGCGCCTCCCAGCCCACCAGCCTGAATAATTGTCCTAATTCTGATGTAAAGCAAAAAAAGCAAGTCATTTTGTGTCTGTGTAGAGCTGTGCCCTGTGGGCACATCAGTGGTGCTGTCCCTGGCTGTGGACAGCGCTGGGGCAGCTTGTCTGTCCCCAGCGCTGGGTGTGCGGCGGCGGGTGTCTGGTGCAGGGACCGGATGTTTTCCTGCACCAGGCTGTCAGCGGCGGGTAGCGGCGCTGCGGCGGCGCTTTAAACTTGGCGCCGTTCTGGCCGCCAATCAGAAGCGTCGCCCGCGGTTTTTTTAATCCGACGCCGTCCGCGAGCCAATCGCGGCTCGCGGAGCGCCGGCCAATCAGAAGCGGGCGCGGCGAGCCAATCGCCGCTCGCCGCGTCACAAGCCCCGCCCCCGGCATCTGACATCAGACGCCGGGCGGGAGCCAAAGAAGACCGCGCGCGGGAGCGCGAAGGAGGAAGGAGACGCCGGGCGGGAGCCGAGGACGGAGGGCGCGCGGAAGAGCGCCGAAGAGCTCGGGTGGCTGCGGAAGAGGCCAGAAGACTCCAGGCTCGGCGAAGGAGATGTCCAGCGGCGGCTGGACGCGGCGAGGTGACGGCGGCGCCGCTGGCCAGGACGGGCCAGCGGCCGAAGATTGAAACAGAGCGCCGGAGAGGTCACCAGGGGTGGAAAGTAAGAGAGCTGACGAAGCTCCCCCCTGGTGCCTCTCCCAGCAGGTCAGGTAGGCCCTTCTCAGGTGCCCCTGTACCCGTTCCTCCCTAGACCACCGAGTGTTCGGGCATTAGGCCCGTGGGCACAGTCAGGCCCTTCCGGCCTGTGGGCATTCAGTCGGGCCCTCCCGGCCCGTGGGTATATTTGATCGGCTCCTCTGGGTCCGAGGCTGCGCGTAGTCGGGGTTCCCCCCCGGCCTGTGGCCTGGTCCGGAGAAAAGGGGCAACCTACCCAGTCGGTGGTTTGGGCGTTAGGCCCAAGCCACCTAAGCGGCGCAGTAGGCGGGCACTAGGCCCGGGGGCAATCCAGGCAATAGGCCTGTGGGGACATTAGAGGGCATTAGGCCCTAGTGTACTTTGGCCAAGTAGGGTAATATAAGGTGACCCTGGGCACTAGGCCCAGATCACCCACGAGTGACGAGTTAGGTGGGCACTAGGCCCATGGGTAAAGTCAGGCCTCCGGCCTGTGCGCAGTCAGGGGGCGCTAGGCCCAGTGAGTAAGTGCCCCCCCAAGGTGAATAATTGTGGCACTGGGCACTAGGTCCAGTCCACCCCAGGGTGTTTAGGTAGGCAGGCTCGCTTGGCCTGAGCCCCACATAAGGGAAGGTACAGGAGGTAGGCTGTGCGGCGTCCACCCCCCCCCCCCCCCCCCCCAGAGTGCACCATTTGATGTTGTACTCTGATATGTGTGTTGTTACCGTGCAGGGCAAAGTGTCTGTTTGTTTTAGAGTTTGTGCATAGTTTGTGTTGCACCACCCACACTTGAGCCAGTTTGAGGGCTTTGTTATGTAGCTAGTGTAGCGGATGCACACTAGGTTAGAGTTAGGCCCTGCACGGCTGTTTCTCTCTTTGCCTCCTTACAGGGACCTGTAAGTGGAGAAGATCGGAGTACAAGACGTAGGACGGTGAGTAACATCTGTCTGTGTGTTCCTTCTGTGTTCGTCCCTATCTGTCCCTTCCTTCAGGGCGAGCGGTGAGCCTTGCACGCGGTTGCAAGGTAGAGTTTCCACCTGGTACGAGAGTGCCAATAGGTGAAAATCGGGCTCTGAGGCGTACGCCTGGGATGACCCTCACCTAGCCCGAAAGCACATTTTCCTCGGTTCCGGAGGGCTTTTCGGTCCACAGTCAGGAGGACGGCACTCAGCAATCTCCTTCCTCCTAGGTCATCGTGTCTGGATCCGACTGAAGATTGCCAGGTCCATTGAAGGTTCCGGTACCTGAAGGTGAGAGAGAGCGGCGCCTGGTGAGTACCGAAACTACACCTGCACGACAGCAGGCACCACCACACGCACCGCCGCACCTCTTACATTTTGGCGTAGTCGGCAGGATCAAGGATACCGGATCACGGACACGATGTGGAACGCCACCGAGAAGACCTCCCTGCGGACGGCTCCGGAACAGACTCACCCCCGGACATGTGCGGACCAGAGCGACTGGGTGACGGTGTCTGGGGCAGACCTCCTGAAGATGGTGCAGCGGTCGGTTCAGCGTGAAAAGGAGGAGCGCCGGGAGAAGGTGCGCAAGAAGGCCGATGTGACGCCCTGCAAGAACTGTCGGCAAACGGGGCACTTTGCCGACGAGTGTACTTGGCGAGAGACGTCCCCAAAGAAGGTGGTCCAGGAAGCGGACCGAAGACGTCAGAAGGGCCAAGCGAAGAAGGAGTCCTGGTGTTTGCTCTGCGGAAACTACGGGCATGAGCATAACCGTTGTCCCTGGGATGAAGAGTGGAGCCAAGACGAGGTTGATTTCCAGTGTGAAAGCTGTGGAGATCCCCGACATAGACTCCCGGAGTGTCCATGGACTGAAGATAGGACGGACTACGAGGCCACGGTGAAGCAGCTGACGAAATTTCGTCAGCAGCTTTGGGACCGGGAGGCTGCAGAGCCCGTGTGTGCGCTCTGCAAGGCGAGAGGACATGCGCTTCCCGATTGTCCATGGAATGAAGACCGGAGGATTGCGGATGGTCGTGCCCAGAGATGGGAGGAGGAAACCAGGGAAATGGAGCAGAAGACCCTGCTTGAAGGTAATTCGCAGGTGCCCATTTCCTCTGAGCCGGAACCAACGGGTGAAGATCCCTCAGTGAAGGAGGTGGACAAGGAACCTGTCTTGGAGAAGGTGGCAGTGGCCCTCCCTTGTTGGAAGTGTCGGCGACCAGGACATGCGGCCAGTGAGTGCCCCTGGGAAGATGCCGCGGACCTACTCTGTCCCAAGAAAGCGACCCCAATAAGGCAGAATCCTTTCCCGCATAAGGCGGAGGTGGACGACTGGGAGGTGAAGAAACCACGCTGCGAAGAAAAGCGTGAAGACCCAGTGACAGAGACGTCCGGAATCTCCCCGCGATGGAACCGTCCACGACCAGGACGTGCGGAACAGGTGTGTCCTGGGTACCACGCGCTAGTCCAGGGAGGCAGAGGGAGATTAGGGAGGTAAATGTGTGGCTTAGGGATTGGTGCAGGAAAGAGGGGTTTGTGTTCCTGGAACACTGGGCGGACTTCTCAGTCAGACGCCATCTCTTTTGTCGTGACGGATTGCACCTGACTGAGGAGGGGGCAGCGGTGCTGGGGGGAAGGATGGTTAGAAGGTTGGAGGAGATTTTAAACTAGGAGCCTGGGGGGAGGGTTTAGATAAAAACTACGGGTCATGCAGTGAGAATAGTGGGGATGGCGGTAGTAAACAAAATGGGGGAGAAGTTGGGGGGAGGGTAAGAGCAGGCAGTAAGGTTACTAACATGGGTACTAAAAGGGATTTTACCAAAGCACTAACCAATGACGATTACAGGTCATCCTTGCCACATAAGGTGAAAGATGTCCCTAATGCAAGGGAAAATACTTATCTTAGTTGTATGTATGTAAACGCCAGAAGCATTACTGGTAAAAAGGGTGAACTAGAAATACTTGCAGCAAGCAAACAGTATGATATTATAGGCATTACTGAAACTTGGTGGGATGAATCTCATGATTGGACAGTCAATCTAGAGGGCTATACACTGTTTAGGAGAGACAGACTAAATAAAAAGGGTGGAGGGGTGTGTCTGTACGTAAAGCCGTTTTTAAAACCTAATATATGGGAAGATACTCAGGAGGGTACTGTAGACACTGTTGAGACACTATGGGTAGAAATTGCATGCGGGCAAAAAGGAACAAAAAAGTTAGTATTGGGTGTATGCTATAGGCCGCCTGATATCAACGCATCTGATGATGAATTGTTACTAAAGCAAATTGAAAAAGCAGCAGGAGTAGGAGACATAGTAGTGATGGGAGATTTTAACTATCCAGAGATAAACTGGAAAAACGATTCATGTGATACTGCTAGGGGCAGTATGTTTTTAAACACACTAAATGATAACTACCTAGTCCAACTAATTGAGGAACCAACAAGGTACAATGCAATCTTAGACCTTGTATTAACAAACAATCAGGATTTGGTATCGGGTATTATAGTAGGGGAACTTATAGGAAACAGCGACCACAATATGGTCACATTCAATATCAGTTTCTACAAACAGCCCTATACTGGCTCAACTAGGACTTTAAATTTTAGCAAAGCAAATTTTGAAATGATGAGGGTATTTTTCAGGGATATTGAATGGGAAGGTTTGTTTTTAGGAAAAAATACTACGGAGAAATGGGAGGTACTAAAATTCCTGCTAGCTAAAAATACACTCAAATATATTCCTATGAGTAGCAAAAAAGGGAATAAAAATCATAAACCGATGTGGCTTAACAAAAAGATTAAGGAACTTATGGGCAAGAAAAGGCGAGCATTTAAAAAATATAAATCTGACGGGGAAGCAGAGTCATTTCAGCACTATAAGGAATGTAACAAAAATTGCAAAAAGGAAATAAGAGCGGCTAAAGTAGAAACTGAAAAACTAGTAGCAAAGGAAAGCAAAGCAAATCCCAAAAAATTCTTTAAATACATCAATAGCAAGAGATTAAAAAAGGAGAGTATAGGCCCTTTGAAGGACACGTTGGGAGTCTTAAGCAAAAATGATAATGACATAGCGGACACACTAAATGAGTTTTTTCAACAGTATTCACTAGAGAGGACCCAATTCAGGGACTGACACACAATCTCAATAAGGACAATATCACACTGATAGGTACTTATTTAAGCGAGGAAGTAGTCTGTCACCGATTAAAACATTTAAAGATTAATAAATCACCAGGGCCCGATGGTATTCATCCAAGGGTTCTAATGGAGCTTCACTCTGAACTGGCAAAACCGCTATCCCTGATCTTTGAGGATTCAGTTATATCAGGTATGGTTCCCAAAGACTGGCGTATAGCGGAAGTAGTGCCTATATTCAAAAAGGGAAGTAAAGCTGAACCAGGTAATTATAGACCAGTTAGTCTTACATCTATAGTGGGGAAAGTATTGGAAGGTATCCTAAGAGATAGTATTCAGAAGTTCCTTGAAACCAATAAGGTCATTAAAAGGAATCAACATGGGTTTATGAAGGACAGATCCTGTCAAACCAACTTACTTGGCTTTTATGAAACAGTAAGCGCAAACCTAGATCAGGGTAAAGACGTGGATGTAATCTTTTTAGACTTTGCCAAAGCGTTTGATACTGTACCACACATGAGACTTATATACAAGCTACAAGAATCAGGGCTAGGAAGCACAATATGCACTTGGGTCAAAAACTGGTTAGATAATAGGAAGCAGCGCGTTGTGGTTAATGGATATTTTTCAACTTGGACTGAAGTGCTAAGTGGTGTGCCGCAAGGCTCAGTATTAGGACCGCTATTGTTCAATATTTTCATTAACGACCTAACAGAAGGTCTAGAGAGCATGGTGTCAATTTTTGCAGATGATACCAAATTGTGTAAGGCTATAAATACAGAGGAGGATGCCGAGTCTCTTCAAAACGACTTAGTTAAATTAGAAGCATGGGCAGACAAATGGAAAATGCGCTTCAACACAGACAAGTGTAAGGTAATGCACTGTGGTAACAAGAACAAAAATTACACCTACCTACTAAATGGGGTAAAACTAGGGGATTCTGTACTGGAAAAGGACTTAGGTGTCCTCATAGATAGCAAGCTAAGCAGTAGTACCCAAAGTAGGACTGCAGCAAAGAAGGCTAATAAGATATTAGCATGCATAAAACGGGGTATTGATGCTAGGGACGAGAGTATTATACTCCCATTATATAAATCACTAGTGAGGCCACACCTTGAATACTGTGTACAGTTCTGGGCACCGTACTACAAAAAGGATATATTGGAGCTTGAAAAGGTACAAAGGAGGGCGACCAAACTAATTAAGGGCATGGAGACGATGGAATACAAGGAAAGGCTTGAAAGACTAGGCATGTTTACATTGGAAAAGCGGAGACTAAGAGGGGATATGATCAACATCTACAAATATATAAGGGGACAATACACAGAGCTTGCGCGGGACCTGTTTTTGGTTAGATCAACACAGAGGACTCGTGGACACTCGCTCAGGTTAGAGGAGAGGAGATTCCGCACAATACGGCGTAAAGGCTTTTTCACGGTAAGGACAATACGTGTTTGGAATTCCCTGCCCGAGGGAGTTGTAATGGCGGAATCTGTCAACACCTTTAAGAATGGGTTAGATAAATTCCTATTGGATAAGGATATCCAGGGGTATGGTGCATAGTCATGCATTATAGTTACTATTTAGTCAAATCATCATGCAGAGGACACCACAAATAGGTTGAACTCGATGGACAATTGTCTTTTTTCAACCTCAGATACTATGTTACTATGTTACCTAGAGATGCCAGTGGAAGAGGAGTACGCTGAGGAAGCAGAGGTGCCAGCGGAAGAGACTAAGTACGCTGAGGAGGAAAATAATACCCCAGTCCAGATATCGGAGGAGGACTCGGACTATGGTGAGCTGTCCGCCGACGAATCCCTCCAAGAACAGATGGAGGACGACTCTGGCAGTGACGTGCGGTGACGTCAATGGCTGGGGAGGCACTGGCCAGTATCACCCCACTCAAGGAGGTGGGGAAATAAATGTGGCGATCCGCAATTGGGAGAAATTAATACATTTATGTATGTATTAAGTAAATCCAGTAATTTTGTAGTGTAAGAGGTGGCATACTGGGCTCTGGGTAATACTGTACATGATCATCCAGCGCTTCCTTAGGGTAAACAAGCAACTTCCAATATAGGGTCTATATAGGCTAGTCCGCCCTGCATTCAGGCAGCCAGCCGATGGCGCACAGCAGAGCTATTCAATTGTAGCTCGTTCAGGCGCAATCGGCTGCTGGCGCATTAATTTTAGCTCATACTCTCTGGGGGGGGGGGGTGCAAGCTGAAATGTGCAAAAAGTGACCTATTTCAGCGCTCAAACGGGTCACTTGAATTGTGCCCTGCGATCTCCCATCACTTTAGATGGGAGATCAAGCGTGCAACACAATTGAATTCCCCCATTGTGTTAAATGCAGCAATAGTGGAAATTGCCAGACCTTCATGCGGTGATAAAACAGAATAAAACCAAATAACATGTACATGCACACACAGGCATACTGAATATATAATGTCTATACAGTAACTCACTTTAGATGAAGTGCATGAGCATCACAGTCACTGATGGAAGACAAGGAATAGAGAGCTCTAACTCTGTCACATTGTAACTTTTCTGCACAGCTCTGAAACACTGTTGGCACATCATAGAAGATATGTGGGAGTGCCCAGTCTGGACACCGGTATTGCATGTTAGGAAAAGTTAGGGTGAGTGATGGCAGGCATAGAGCCAATAGAGCCGCTTGTCAACACAAATCCACAAAGCAGCAGGTGGAGGGGGCTCAGATACTTACACAGATCACTGAAGATCACCGCCGATGCTGAGTCACCAGAGCCCACTGCAGAAGGCCACCAGGATCATGCGACTATCGGACAGGCAGCGTTATGGTCCGAGATGTCTACAGGGGTGCGGGTAAGACCTGGAGCTGCGCCAGGGGGAGCCACCGTTAGCTGAGCTCTACCAATGGCGCGTAGGGCTGCCATCAGAAATTGTGGTGCCCGTGATTGACAAATAGACAGGGCCCCCCTCCTGGGGAGGGGGGGAAGAGCTTTGGATATTATGGGTGGAGCTACAATGGGGGTGGGTATCAATTGGTGCATAAAAATATGAATATATGAGGGTATAAAAATAGATCCTGTGTTACTAAAAATAAGCCATTATAATTCAGCCAGAGTGTTCCTGTTTTATCAGCCACAGTCAAACCGAGAAAATGTGGTTCTATGTACCCTTAGGATTAGAGGAAAGGCACTATTGCTTTCCATACCAAAGAACTGCGATTATGTCACTCTGGTGACATTGTGAGTCGGGTCAGGCAATGGAGCAGGGGTCAGGACAACATCCCAGAGATAAATGGGGGTCAGAAGGACCTCCCAAGGATAAGTGGGGGCGTATATAATGGGGGGAAGGGGGAACATCCCAGGGATAAGTGGGGGCGTATATAATGGGGGGAAGGGGGAACATCCCAGGGATAAGTGGGGGCATATATAATGGGGGGAAGGGGGAACATCCCAGGGATAAGTGGGGGCATATATAATGGGGGAAAGGGGGATCAACCAGGGAGAAGTGGGGGCATATATAATGAGGGGAAGAGGGAACATCCCAGAGATAAGTGGGGGCATATACTGTATAATGGGGGGAAGGGGGAACATCCAGGGATAAGTGGGGGCATATATAAGGGGGGGAAGGGGGACAACCCAGGGAAAAGTGGTAGAACACATTGGTGGGGGTCAGAGGGTTCTCATAGACATAGTGGCAGGAATAAGCTATAAGGGGAGACAAGGGAGATATAGTGTGATATAAAGGTAAGAATTAGGGAGCAGGTAAGAGAAGATGGGTGAGTAGGGTATAATGAGGTCAGCAGTCTGTATTGGAATTACAGTAGTATGCGAGTACAGGGTGAGGTGGGGCAGGGCTGAGGGAACATATGGTATAGAGCACCAATACAAATTGTCAGCTCACCTCCACGATGGCAGTAACAGCAGCTTCGGCTCTGGTATGGTCCCTGTCTGTGTATCCCAGGAGCCTGTGTGCTACTGCAGCGTGAGCCTTCACATCAAAGCCTCTGGCGGAGCTGTTTGCTGATGCGGCGGTTGGGGGATTCGGACGTTGTGCATTCCTTGATGTCTCACCCGGCACCGCTCTCGCAGCCAAGGTGAGAGACACAGCGGCCAGCGGCGTTTCAAACATGGAGCCTGCCTTAGGCCAATCAGCAGCCGCAAATGCGGCTACTCTTGATTGGCTGGAGGTCCTCCTCCCCCCCGGCCCGTCATTGCGGCACAAGCACTGCTGCCTCAACTCCTGTTTTTTTCAATGGGCTTTTTCTGCCCGCGTCCATGGCCCCGCCCCCCGCCTCAGATAGTTTATAATTGTCAGTTGGAGGCAGCGCTCTCGCTGCCTCCCGTACAGATTTAGCTAGGGTTTCAGTGCAAAACTGAGACTAATGCAAATAAAAAAGTATATATAACACATCGGAACAGAATATGACAGGGGAGGCACTGCCTCCCCTGCCTCCCCTGACTGCACGTCCCTGGACTCTGGCATCGGACGTGCCGACGAGAGTGACTGGCAGGATCGGGTGGAGTTGTGCTCCCAGTTGAATGCCCTCCGTGAAGAGGAGGAGATAGTCCTGGAGCAAGAATACCTGCCGGGAGTGCCGAAATGGACGGACGTACGGGGACAGGATCGTGATGCCGTGGGAGGACCCGTTCCAGAGGAAGACATAGGACCTTTGGAGATGCCCCGCGAGGAAATGCGACATATGGTGGCTGTTGCCCTGGAGGAAACGGATGCCCCGGAGGATTCCACTGTTGGGCGGTGGTCGGTACCACACCTTGAAGACAGGGACGATGCCACAGACGCTATGGAAGGCCAGGGGTGGGTGACTGTTGTCCCCGTGGAGGAAGATTCCCCTTGGTGGCCCATGTCGAGCGACCGTGGGGAGATGCCACTCCCCCAGAGGATCCGCCGATGGAGGTCAGGAGGTAAGAAGAGGAACCCGGAGCTGGAGGTGGAAGGATGTGGGGTCACAGCCTGTCCGGGCTGGGCCCTCGAACACAACCTCGCCGGAGGGACCTCGGAATTCCCTGACCCGCGGACGATGGACGTCGTGGAGACCTTTGTAGGGACTACAAAGGAAAAAGGGGGGGAAATGTAGAGATGTGCCCTGTGGGCACATCAGTGGTGCTGTCCCTGGCTGTGGACAGCGCTGGGGCAGCTTGTCTGTCCCCAGCGCTGGGTGTGCGGCGGCGGGTGTCTGGTGCAGGGATCGGATGTTTCCCTGCACCAGGCTGTCAGCGGCGGGTAGCGGCGCTGCGGCGGCGCTTTAAACTTGGTGCCGTTCTGGCCGCCAATCAGAAGCGTCGCCCGCGTTTTTTTTAATCAGGCGCCGTCCGCGAGCCAATCGCGGCTCGCGGAGCGCCGGCCAATCAGAAGCGGCCGCGGCGAGCCAATCGCCGCTCGCCGCGTCACAGGCCCCGCCCCCGGCATCTGACATCAGACGCCGGGCGGGAGCCAAAGAAGACCGCGCGCGGGAGCGCGAAGGAGGAAGGAGCCGCCGGGCGGGAGCCGAGGACGGAGGGCGCGCGGAAGAGCGCCGAAGAGCTCGGGTGGCCGCGGAAGAGGCCAGAAGACTCCAGGCTCGGCGAAGGAGATGTCCAGCGGCGGCTGGACGCGGCGAGGTGACGGCGGCGCCGCTGGCCAGGATGGGCCAGCGGCCGAAGATTGAAAAAGAGCGCCGGAGAGGTCACCAGGGGTGGAAAGTAAGAGAGCTGACGAAGCTCCCCCCTGGTGCCTCTCCCAGCAGGTCAGGTAGGCCCTTCTCAGGTGCCCTTGTACCCGTTCCTCCCTAGACCACCGAGTGTTCGGGCATTAGGCCCGTGGGCACAGTCAGGCCCTTCCGGCCTGTGGGCATTCAGTCGGGCCCTCCCGGCCCGTGGGTATATTTGATCGGCTCCTCTGGGTCCGAGGCTGCGCGTAGTAGACGCTGATCCTCCTTCCCGCTGTCAATCTTCTTGCGATCGCGCCTGCGATCGCTGTCATCGGTCCTGGCGTCGTTGCCCGGCAGCGGCCATTGCTGGGCAATGATGCGCGTTCGCAATGCGGGTTCCGCGCAGCCGCAGTTCCGACCCGTTCGCACCGCAGCGAAGAACCGCTGCGTGCGAATGGGTCGGAATGACCTCCCATGTGCACTGCAGGTGGGGCAGATGTAACGTGCAGAGAGAGTTAGATTTGGGTGGGTTATATTGTTTCTGTGCAGGGTAAATACTGGCTGCTTTATTTTTACACTGCAATTTAGATTGCAGATTGAACACACCCCACCCAAATCTAACTCTCTCTGCACATGTTACATCTACCCCACCTGCAGTGCACTTAGGCCCTCATTCCGAGTTGATCGCTCGCTAGCTACTTTTTGCAGCCGTGCAAACGCATAGTAGCCGCCCACGGCAGTGTATTTTCGCTTTGCAAGTATGCGATTGCATGTGCAGCCGAGCGTTACAAAAACATTTTGTGCAAAACAAGACCAGCCCTGAAGTTACTTATTCTGTGCGATGATCCTAGTGACGGAGGTCCCGGAATTGACATCAGATACCCGCCCTGCAAACGCCTGGTCAAGCCTGCGTTTTTCCTACCGCTCCCAGAAAACGGTCAGTTGACACCCATAAACGCCCTCTGCCTGTCAATCTCCTTGAGATCGGCTGTGCGAATGGAATAGTCTCTAGAAGCATTGCACAGCAACAATGCTGTTTGTACCCGTACGACGTGCGTGCGCGCAATGCGCAGTTTTGCCTTTTTTTTTACCCGATCGTTGCACTGCGAAAATCGGCAGCGAGCGATCAACTCGGAATGACCCCCATAGTTTTGCCCAACTGCTAACAAATTTGCTGCTGCGATCAACTCGGAATTAGGCCCTGTATACAGCATGATAAGGAGAAAATTCCACCTAGCCGTTTCACAGAAGTCAGTCATTCTGTATAATACCATCGGCCACGCTGTTCCTCTTCTTGGGGCATCAGATTACATCTGCCACAATCGCTGTCATGTATGGTAGGTAGTGATTACAAAGAAAAAAAATGAGGTCAGGAACCCACTGCTCAGAATTGAGGCTGATCTGTATTCTGTGTCAGTGTGTCTGCGTTTTGCACTGCGGTTGTGTAGCTAGCGGGGAAGTACACAACACCAAGTAGTAAATTTACTAAGAATCGTATTTCACCTGTGTTTGACCAAACACTCCCGTACAAGAAGCCCGCACAGATCAGTGAGATCCGTGCACTGATTCTGTCTTTAAAAGTTAAACAGAGGGTTAAAATGTAAAAAAAAAAAAAACTGCGTGGGGACCCCCCTCCCAAGCATAACCAGCCCCGGGCTCTTTGAGCCGACCTGGTTCTAAAAATACAGGGGGTAAAAAAGTGTGAGGTCCCCCTGTATTTAAAGGACCAGGACCAGACACTTGGACCGGCCTTGGTTCCAAAAATATGGGGCAAAAAGAACTAGCACCGGGCTCCACTAGCCAAGGAGGTGATGCTACCGCCGGGGGACACAATTATATCAGGCCCTGCGGCTGTAGCTTTACCACCCAACTTGTGAGCCCTGGCCGGGGCACCCTGGGGGAGTGGGGAGCCCCTAGTAAAGGTGTTCCTTCCCCCCCAGCGCACCCAAGGGCCAGGATTGAAGCCTGGCGCTATGCCCGCCACTTGCGGCCTGTGGGTGGTGAGTTCACAGCAATTCAGTGTAAAAGAAAGAATTAACGTTTTGTTTTACTGGTGGTAGTATAGGTCCCAGCAAGCCTCCCCCGCATGATGGTACTTCGAGAACCACAAACACCAGCATGAGGGGAATTAAAAATGAAAGGGCCCGCTGCTACCTGTAGTCCCACCAGTAAAACATATATTACAATAAAGCTTTAATAAAAAAAATACTCTTACACACACACACACACACACACACACACACACACACACACACACACACTTACAAACATACACGCACTCACACTTACATACACATTCTCACACATACCTACCTACAATACGCTGTAGCGGTGCGGGCCCCTTCTCCTGTAAAAAACCATACATAACCTGTAAAAAAAAAACCATCATACTCACCTACAGTACTTCCTGTGTAGATAAATACTCCTCTGTCCATGTAGGCATACAGGCGTTAAAAATAAAATAAAATTACCCGAACCTAAACAGAAGTAAGGGAATCCATGAGTATACACATGAATTCCCTTACCCGACTGCCAGTCACCCATGTTACATCTGTCACTAGAGGACCCGTCAGCCAATCAGGGAACGCCACGTAGTAGCGCTCTCCTGATTGGCTTAGCGCTGCTGGCATGTCAGTCATGCAGAACCAATACGCTTCTATGGGGAAAATTCCCCAAAGAAGTATATGGTGGGAATCGGCGGTTTGCAGTAAACCACAAGGTTAATTGAGGTCAACCACAAGATTATACACAACATTTTATGCCTTGCGAACATAATTTTGGATGGGAGCAGTAAAAGATTTGTGAATGGATTTACAACTGCTTGCCCAATGTTCAACTATTTTGTAAGGTACCAATCTGGGGAAGATTTAAGTCACAGCTTCTATAGTACTATACACACTGAGCACACCACGAGCGAAACATCTCATACTAGATGTTCACTAAACAGATGGCGTTCACTCATCTGGAGACTAAAATGATCCTGTGATATATAATATATTCAGCCTGTACGGACTGTATAATTGGCACGGTACGTCAGACAAGACCTTCACCTTATCTGACATTGCCAATATCAAAAGGTGCACACCTGAGCACACAACCCTCCCTGATGCATGGATATATATCATTAGTGTCTGACGGCTCAGCGTGTAGGATGGAAACATGTTCTGACTGCAGTGCCTGTAGTTCTTAGGGAATAAGGCTCATTCAGTGCAGTGGCTCTTTCTATATTCTGCCTTGCAACGCACTGGCCGGGCCTTTGGCTACAGCTAAACCAAAAGGTAATTTATGAAGCTGTAAAGAAATGGACAACGTTTAGAACATTAGGAGGATAGAGGTGTAACTGGGGCTGCAGGATTTTGTCTATAATGGGAGCAGCCGGTTTCCCTGGTGTTTGTGCCGGGCCCGGGTGTGGGAAAAGGCCAGAAGGGGACAGGACTTGATGACAGGTCACACCGCTCACTGTCGCAGAACGGAACTTGGTGTTAGGAAAAGCCGCAGCCGCTGCATCGCAACACTTTTTAATTTTATACAGATTCTGGGTCATTTGCGCTCAGATGTACAAGGTCGCACATCAAATTGATTTGTGGAATCTATCAAAGTAGTATTGTCGCTTCCACTCATTTTATTTGTGCTAACAAGACACACATTTTGAGTGAAAAAGATGCTCGACGCGGCCAAGTCACCCAGGGTCTGCCGCAGAGTGGTAGTTTTGCACAACTGAATCCATAGTGTATCATAACAGATCTGTATTTGATCATTCATTATTTAGCTACGGGTTCAATAGGGACTTTATTATATCCATTCATTTATTTCACATACTATAGATACATAGGTGCGGCACTCTGGTTCACTTCCGTATTACAACGTTTCAATATATTTATTCATATTTTCATCAGGATAAGAACAACAGAAAATAAACATACCTTTATAGAAAATCCCCTCACCAGTGAATTCCGGCATCGCTCACCCGCCCAGTAGCCGCGCTGAATAGTGACGTCATGAACAGGCGTCCGTGTGTCTTATCACCATTGTGATACAGGACTCCTAGAAACATGCAATGATACTTTATAGCAACATAGGGGGTCATTCCGACCTGATCGCACGCTAGCTATTTTTTGCAGCACTGCGATCAGGTCAAAACTCTGAAAAACTATGCATGCGTATGCACTGCAATGCGCAGGCGCATCGTACGGGTACAAAGCGGATCGGTGCTGGGCGATGGATTTAACGAAGAATCCATTCGCACAGCCGATCGCAAGAAGATTGACAGGAAGAGGGCGTTTGTGGGTGGCAACTGACCGTTTTCTGGGAGTGGTTGGAAAAACGCAGGCGTGTCCAAGCGTTTGCAGGGTAGGTGTCTGACGTCAATTCCGGGACCGGACAGGCTGAAGTGATCGCAGCGGCTGAGTAAGTTCAGACCTACTCAGAAACTGCGCAAAACTTTTTTGTACCGCTCGGCTGCACACGTGTTCGCACACTTGCAAAGCGAAAATACACTCCCCCATAGGCGGCGACTATCTGATCGCAGCGCTGCAAAAAATAGCTAGTGAGCGATCAACTCGGACTGACCCCCATAAAGCAGAACACCGATTACAATATAGCAATATTTACAGAAACAGATAATATCAAAGACCGCTTCACTGCAATATAATAAGCTGTTAAAACTATAGAGGATAACAACTAACGTAAAGCTGCATAAGCAATACTTTCATTCAAGCCTTTAGGATGAATCACATTTAACCAGTGGATCCGGCGAGCCTCACAGCGCAACAATTGCAATGAATGATCATCACCTCTGATGTTTAAGGGGACCGTATCGATCATACGATAACGTAAACTATTAAGGGGATGTCTGGCCTCCAAGAAATGGAGTGTCACTGGTTGTTCACTCACACCGGTGGCCAACGCAGCTCTTATAGCTGCTCTGTGATTGCCCATCCTCTCTTTAAATTGACTCTCTGTTTTACCTATATAGGTCAAACCACAAGGGCACACTACAGTGGTGTAACTAGAAATATTTCTCCCCCAAGCCAAAAAAAGTCCCTGGCGCCCCCCCTTCCCCCATAATTGGCACTAGTAAAGTGATGAATCTGCAAAAAGGGGTGTGGCTTAGTTGGAATGGGTGTGGCTTCGCATAAAGGCCTGATTCATGCCCCTTATATTATTTGTAATTTTTCCTCCTTATAGTTATGCCCAGTATACATTATGCCACATACTGCAATGGCCCTTAGACATTATGCCACACACAATAATGCCCCCGACACATTATGCCACACACCGTAATGCCTGTGACACATTATGACAGGAATCGCAATGCCCGTTATACATTATGCTACACACTGCAATGCCCCTGATACATTATAGCACATACAATGCCTGTGACACATAATGACACACACCGCAATGACCCTGAGACATTATACCACATACCACAATGCCCGTGATATAGTATACCACACACCGTAATGCCTGACACATTATGACACACACCGCAATGTCCGTGATACATTATGCCACACACTGCAATGACCCTGAGACATTATACCACATACCACAATGCCCGTGATATAGTATACTACACACCGTAATGCCTGTGACACATACCGCAGTGCCCGTTATACCCTATGCCACACACCGCAATGCCCGTTATACATTATGCCACACTGCAATGCCCCTGAGACATTATACCACAATGCCCGTGATATAGTATGCCATACACCGTAATGCCTGACACATTATGACACACACCGCAATGTCCGTGATACATTATGCCACACACTGCAATGACCCTGAGACATTATACCACATACCACAATGCCCGTGATATAGTATACCACACACCGTAATGCCTGTGACACATACCGCAGTGCCCGTTATACCCTATGCCACACACCGCAATGCCCGTTATACATTATGCCACACTGCAATGCCCCTGAGACATTATATCACAATGCCCGTGATATAGTATGCCATACACCGTAATGCCTGACACATTATGACACACACCGCAATGTCCGTGATACATTATGCCACACACTGCAATGACCCTGAGACATTATACCACATACCACAATGCCAGTGATATAGTGTACCACACACCGTAATGCCTGTGACACATACCGCAATGCCCGTTATACCCTATGCCACACACCGCAATGCCCGTTATACATTATGCCACACTGCAATACCCCTGAGACATTATACCACATACCACAATGCCCGTGATATAGTATGCCACACACCGTAATGCCTGTGACACATTATGACACACCGCAATGTCCGTGATACATTATGCCACACACCGCAATGCCCATTACGTCCTACAGTAAGGCTTCTAATTACTTTTAAATTACCTGCTCGTTGCCAGGGGTTTCATGCTCTTGGTTTCATGCACGGTGCCAGGGGTTTTCATGCTCAGGGTGTCATGCTCGTTGCCAGGGGTTTCATGCACTGGGTGTCATGCTCGTTGCCAGGGGTTTCATGCACTGGGTGTCATGCTCCTTGCCAGGGGTTTCATGCTCTTGGTTCCATGCACGGTACCAGGGGTTTTCATGCTCAGGGTGTCATGCTCGTTGCCAGGGGTTTCATGCACTGGGTGTCATGCTCGTTGCTAGGGGGTAGTGCTTGTTGCTAGGGCTGTGCTCCCAGTGCCACATATGCCCCCAGTGCCAGCTATTCCCCCACAGTGCCAGGTACTCACATGCCCCCAGTACCAAATATAGCCGCCCCCATGTGCCAGGCACACATATACCCCCCAGTGCCAGATATTCCCCCACAGTGCCAGGTACTCACATGCCCCCAGTGCCAAATATAGCCCCCCCAGTGCCACATATGCCCCCTCAGTGCCACATATGTGCCAGTTAAACTCCCCCCCCCCGCTGTTTTGTGATGGAGGGACACGGAGGACACAGCGCGCGCCTCTCCTGTGTCCCTCCTGCGTCTCCGGCGGGTCTTTTAAACGAAGTGCCGGTTCGTGAGCCAATCAGAGCTCATGAACGGCACTTCATTTAATAGACCCGCCGGAGACGCAGGAGGGACACAGGAGAGGCGCGCGCTGTGCCCTCCGTGTCCCTCCATCACAGCAGCGGAGGGAAGGAGGGAGAGGAGACAGCAGATTGACATGCGGACAGCTCGTCCGCCTGTCAATCTGCGCTAAATCAGTGGCGGCGTCCCCCGCAGCCCTGCGCCTCCAAGCCACCGCGAGGGCTGCGGGGGCAGTAGTAACGCCACTGGCACACTATTTGGTATACTACAAAAGAAGAATTACATGTGAAAAAGTGTCTCATTTTATCAATTTTGCCCGTGTGGGGATGAGAGAACGAATCTTCTGTCAGAAAAAATTGGCAAGTGGTACAGGTACACTTACAGCTGTGACTCTTCTTAGGGATAGAAATATCGGTCTGGGCTAAAATATCTTTTAGATTACGGCCTTTCGAGTAACAAGGCATCAGATCATATTGATTCAAATTTAATTTATCATTGCTTTGTACTAATGGCCATAATTGCTTTGCTTTGCTTCTAACCAAAGGGGACATATTATTATATTTGTTTATTCAATTCCTTGGATGGTTTTGAATCAGATAACAAGGTAGCCCGATCAATAGCTTAGACCTTATTCTTACATTCAGTAAACATCCTCATATCGTAGCCACGTTCAAGGAATTTGACTATCATAACATCAATCTGTTCCTCTGCTACTAATTTGTCACAATTAATGCGGAGGGCTCTAATCATTTGTGAGTAGGGTAATCCACCTATCAAAGATTTCGGGTGACAGCTTTGTGCCTTAAGGAAAGTATTCCTGTCAGTCGGCTTTGAAAATAAGGTGGTATGGATCGCTTGATTTCTAATGGAAATATTCACATCCAGAAAGTTAATGTTTGCTTTACTTAAAGTATAAGTAAATTTGATAGGATTATCTGAACTATTATGACAATTTAATATATCCTCAAGTATAGCAATGTCACCTCTCCATAACGAAAACAAATCATCTATATACCTGAAAAATAATAAAATGTTAGCCGATACTGTACAATCTGAAAAAAAATACCGAATGTTCAATCAAAAACATAACTATGTTAGCGTATGCAGGGGCCATTGCGCTCCCCATAGCACACCCCTTAACTTGTAGGTAATACCTACTGTCGTATAGAAAAAAATTGTTACGTGGGGGCGTGGCCTGGCAGCCATTGCGAGTGGCAGCACGGAGAAGGAGTTCTCCCCTGCAAATCAATTTACCTGCTCCCTGCAGCTTCCCTGGTGGCCCTGTTCCTGCTCCACCGTCCCTGGGGTGCATCTAGAAGGTCCGACAGCTTCCTGTACTCCTGAGACGTGTCGCCTGTCCCCCCCGCGGGCTGTGGCCATATGCGCGGGCCGGAGCCGGGGCCTCGATTCTCCCGGAAGTCCCCTCCGTCTGCCTGCAGCTGTGAGAGCGCCCGGCGTCTCTTCTCCCCGTCGCGGATGATGTATGGCGCGGGGACCCCCCTGCACTCTCGCTGACTCCGGATCCTCATCTGTTGCTGCGGACGTCCCGGCCGCGTCCCGCTGGCAGCTGCCGCTTGTGTCTCTCCTCGTCTGGCCCTGGTGCAGTGTGGCAGGCGGCGCGGGGACCGGCCGGCGGCTCTACCTCTGCCTGCCTGCTTGCCTCCCTATCTGAGTGGCACTGGCTCCCCCTGAATTGGGCTGGATCCCTGCTGCCACACGGTTATTAATACCTAATACCCACTACTACTTACAGAGTGGTATCCCCCCTGCGCCCCACTTCCCTGCTTGGGCACCTTATTATACACAGGCCCCCTCTTCAGTATAACACCTGAGGGCTCTCTTGGCTGTGAGGGGCGCCTACACTCCTAGATGGCTGAAACCTACGGCTCTACGCTTGTCATTCCTCTGCTGTTGTGTGGACGCCTGCTTTTCTGGACTCCCGGTGCTGCAGGTTGGTCTTACACACATTACACGCTCATGCAACTCTCATTGTTTGGCCTGCTCTCTGCCTCTATGCTGCCCATGTGACGTCTCTCCCATGCACCCATGAAACCGCTAAAGCTCCTCCTTGTCTGAAATAGAACCACAAACCTTTACCATTTTGACATTTTTATTGCTGTTTATTATCACACTCCTCGGACGAGCACCATGCCTCCTAAAAGATCCAAAATATCCGCCCTTGCACCTCCTATTAAATTTGTCTCTAATCGTACCCCTGATCCTGTGCCAAAGGGGAAGTCCAGTGCAATCTCCGCATCCACCACTACACACTCTCCGCTACCCGCTTCTGGACCAGACCTTGCCTCAGATGCGCCTCTTACAGTCCGTACGCTTCGCCAGATGCTTCAGGCCTTACGGACGGACACCACCACGACCTCCAATCTTCTATTGCTCAACTCGCGGGCGAAGTGACCGATATCGGCATTCGCACTAATAACTTAGAGGATAAAGTACAGGAGTTGGTCTCTTCCCACAACGAGCTTCTTACTTCTCACAACTCGGCCTTGGCGGAACTGTCGGCTGTTAAAGACAATCTAGCCGACCTCGAGGACAGATCCCGTAGAAACAACGTTAACATCAGTGGGGTTCCGGAAACAGTATCGACCAACGACCTCCAAGATTTTGCCCTCTCCGTCTTTAAAAAATTACTACCCTCCGCCGATGCCCGAGATCTGCTGATTGACAGGATACATCGCTTACCGAAGCCTCGTTCTGTTCCCAGTAGCTCTCCTCGAGACGTCCTCCTACGTCTCCATTTTTTTCACATCAAAGAGGACATTCTCAAGGCCACCCGTATGTCAGAGGACTTGGATGTCTTGGATAACCTACAAATATTTCCGGATTTGTCACTCCACACTATAAATAAACGCAGATCCTTACAGCCTATCACGAAGGCCCTCCGCGACCAGAAGATACAGTATAGATGGGGGTTTCCAGTTAAACTGCTGGTTCAGAGGGATGGCTCCACCTTCGTCATCTCATCGTTGGAAGCTGGCGTCAAAATCTTGACTGACTGGAACATCCCTGTCTCGGTCCCTCTGTCTTCTCAAGGCCCTCCGGTGCAATTGGACTGGTCCAAGGTGGGCTGACATTATGCTGACTTGATTCCTCTACCTTTTCTAGTTCTTGCTGATTGGATTCAAGACGCCTGATGCCGGGACAACTTTTGTTCTTTGGTCCTGATGTCCCTCTATGTTGCTATGGATTGTCCCTGACATGGGTTTTCGTTTTTTGAAGGGACTTTTGTTGCTGTATTTTCTGGACTGGTGCTGGCACCCGCAAGTATTGTTTATTTCTAGTATCTGTATATGATATCTGAGGTATTCTCTATGCTCCCATGCTTCGTTTATATGTATATCTTTTGTGGTTTTTACATGTGTTGTTATATATAAGGTTCCATGGGTGAGGCTCGCAATGGCCTCCCCCCACAAGTTAACTATGTTGCCGCCTTTTTTTTTTTTTTTTTTGCGGCACCTACTGTGGCCCGATATACAGGGCCTTTTGGGTTCTTTTTGTGTTTTTCTGATTTTTCTCACAATTTTTTTTTTTCTATCTTCCTTTTGTGCCTTTCCCCTTTTTTATGTTCCCCAGACAGGTACCTCCATGGCATCCATACGTGCTTTTGCTTTTCTGTTCATTGATGGTTAAGGTTATTTCTCTCAATGCTAAAGGCCTCAACTCCCCTCATAAGCGTAGACTGGCTCTTTCTACATTTCATAATTATAGAGCTGACATTGTGGCCCTACAAGAGACACATTTTTCTTCTTCATCCCCCCCTGTTTTTCGAGACCATAGGTACCCCACCTGTTATACTGCTAATGGCCCTTCTAAACGCAACGGCGTGGCTATATTGTTCCATAGACACACTCCTATTACCCTACAGCGACAGATCCAGGATAAGAACGGCCGTTATCTTATCCTTATTGGTACTATCGACAACACCTTAGTAACCCTTATATCTCTATATGCCCCTAACTCCTGTCAAATCTCGTTCCTGCGAGAACTCCTTGAGGAATTATATAAGATTAGACAGGGGGCGCTTATACTGTTAGGAGACTTTAATCTAGTCCTGGATCCTAAGGTGGATAGGTCTTCCCCGCAAGGTCCTTGCCCCTCTCGCCGAGATGTGGGCCCGTTCCTTGCTTTCAAGAAGCTGCTCACCGAGTTCGACTTGTATGATGCCTGGCTCATCTTTTCCCCTACAGAGAGAGATTATACTTTTTTTTCTACTGTTCATAACAGTTACTCTAGGATCGACCTTATTCTTCTAGACAAGAGGACTCTCCAACATACCCGAAAACTTAAAATCCTCCCCATTACTTGGTCGGATCATGCCCCTGTATTGTGGTCCTGGGACATAGGTTGCATCTCTCCCCTCCCCGCCCCAGGCGACTCCCAGAATATCAATTGACGAATCCTGAGACTCTGAGGGCCCTTACTGACATTCTGTCAATGTATATGCAGACCAATACCCCTGAGGATACTTCTATCTCCTCGTATTGGTGTGCCCTGAAAGCTGTGCTCCGTGGTACGTCCATCCAAAAAGGGGCTCAGCTCAAGGCTCGCTCTAAGAAAACGCAGGCTGACTTGGAGTTGTCTCTACGGTCTTTGGAGTCTCAGAATCACACCCGTCCTACTTGGGTTTTACGTAAACAACTTCAGGAGGTGCGAGCCCAACTCCAGAAGCTCTTCATGCTTCGTATGCAATCGGCCCTAGCTCGCTTCCGCAGCAAGTTTTACACGGCTGGAAATAAGGCCACCCGTTTGTTACCGCGCAAACTTCGTAGCCGCCAGGCCCGTAATCGTATCAAATGCCTCATTGCCCCTTCAGGCAAGCCGTGCCTTAATCCCCTTGATATTGCTAATTTATTTTCTAAGTTTTATGCCAAATTATATAACCTGCGTGAAGATTCTACTATACCTCAGCCCTCTTCGGCTTCTATCTCCGCCTTTTTGGATGGCCTTCATCTCCCCTCATTAGATAACGACACCCTGACATCCCTGAATGCCCCTTGGTCACTGGAAGAGATACAACTTGTAATTCGGCAATTACCAAAAGACAAAGCCCCCGGGCCTGATGGCTTTATTAACTCCTTTTACTCCACGTTCAGTGAGGTACTCTCCCCTCTCCTCTTGCAGCTCTACTCCCAGGTCTCCAATACAGGGTCCTTCCCGGCGGAAATGGTTGAAGCCCAAATCGTAACCATCCCGAAGCCAGGTAAAGACCCTTCTGACTGTAAGAACTACCGACCTATTGCCCTCATTAACACCGATTTAAAAATTTATGCTAAACTAATAGCCAATCGCTTGAATCCTTCACTCCCACGTCTCATACACCCAGACCAAGTTGGTTTTGTCCTTGGCCGTCAGGCCCCCGACAACACCCGGAGAGTCCTTGATCGGGTTGAGTGGTCTTCCCGCACTAAGTCATCGTTTCTCTTACTCTCTCTCGATGCCAAAAAGGCGTTCGATCGCCTCCATTGTGATTATATGCGCCAGGTGTGGTCTCCACGGGGACATCCTCCGCTCTATTTTAGCTCTTTATGATGGCTCTTCTGCTAGAATATTTAGTAATGGCTTTCTTTCCTCCCCGTTTCATATTTCCAATGGTACCAGACAGGGGTGCCCCCTTTCCCCACTGATATTCGTGCTAGCTATTGAACCCCTCGCCCAAATGATTCGACTATCTCCGAAATTCCCCGGTCTAACTGTATGTGACACTTCTCATAAGCTCTGCCTTTTTCGCAGATGATGTTTTATTGTTTGTTTCTGACCCGGGGACCTCGTTGCCCGTCCTACATGATATCTTGGAGCGCTTTAGTGCTGCTTCATATTATAAATTGAACACTACGAAATCGGATGCCCTTCCTATTAATATCCCAACCTCTGTTTTACAATCTTTGAAGGCGCGCTTTCCATATACTTGGAAAGACTCCTCCTAACGTATCTGGGAATCTCCATTCCCTCTCATTTCCAGAATGTACACTCTCTCAATTATGTGCCTCTGATGGCTCACCTAACCTAACTGACTTCTGCTTGGATGGGCTACGAGGTCTCCTGGTTGGGCCGCCTGGCGGCATTTAAAATGATGTTGTTACCAAAACGTATGTATTTATTTCGAGCCATCCCCTACGCTGTTCCCCGTAAACTGTTAACCCAGATGCGAAGGTTGATGTTGTCGTATGTTTGGAAATGTAAACCTCCTCGATTGGCCTATACATGTATGATTCGCTCTAAGTCACAGGGAGGCCTCACACTCCCCGATTTACTCAGGTACCATGAAGCGTCTATGCTCTCCCAACTGTCCGACCTGTCTCTCCCCTCCCATTCTAAACCATGGGTGGATCTAGAGCGTGCCCTATTCCGGGACTTTCCCCTCACCGATTTCCTATGGCTACCCCGACAACTTCGCCCCCACTATCCATTGTCACCCTCTTCTATATCCGACGCCCTGACGATCTGGGACTCTAGACTTTCACCTTCCTTTAACATTACGGTACCCACTAGAAACATCTCTCTGTCTGCATTGGATAAAGTATTGCCTTATCTCCACTTCTCCTACTGGAGACGTTTAGGTATGGAATCTCTCACTGATATCTTCTCCCTTCTGTCGTTTTCAGATCTACAAGCTAAATATAACCTCGACCCTTCAGCCTGGCTCTATTATATCACCAACTTAAACATTGGATAGACGATATGACCATTAGCCCTAACGTCTTCCAACTCCCCACCGACTGTGTCCTGAATAGATTGACTAAACTTTCATCACGTGGAGCCATTTCTGACTGGTATAATTTGCTGTCACCTTGGATTGCCACGACTAAATCTGCCGCTCAAATTAAGTGGGAAACTGATCTCCATCGTACTTTCACTCTTAAGCAGTGGGAATCTATTCATCTTTCTCTCTTTCTAAATTTACTAATCCCACCAAAATGCACATTAAATTATTACATAGACTATATTTCACCCCTTCTAAACTACACAATATCTGGCCGACCACCTCTAAATTCTGTTGGCGTCTCTGCCACCATGAAGGTACACTCTTACATGTTTTCTGGGACTGCCCTGCCCTGCGATCCTTTTCGGATAAAATATACGACCTTATTCACTCGATCACTGCCCTTAGCCTGACTCAAGACCCCTCATTAGCGTTGCTGCACTGGTACCCAGACGCTGTCCCCAAGTCAACTCGCTATGTCCTTGGTCACGTTCTAATTGCAGCCAGAGCTACAATTGCTCAAAACTGGAAATCCCCCTCCCCCCCCCCCCCCCTTTGCAAAAGTTATCTCTAAGACCCACTTCCATTTTGAGACGGAAACCAGGGATGCTGCATACTCTACATCCCCCTCCTCCCCTATTATGAAGTGGCTCCCATGGCATACATATATTTCCAGGAATACGGTGGTATCTCCTCTGTCCCCCGCCATACAGAGCCCTCCCTGTGACTCGGACAGCCCTCTATTTGCAGAAAATTCATGATTTATGTATATTTTTGTGTTCTATGTAATGCCTTCGGATGTCCTGTCTCTCCCCCTATAATATTGTTTTTGCCCCATTGTTATTCTATTCTCTTTTGTCTTCTCTGTATTCTTGTTTTGCTTTTATACCATAAATAAAAACTTAATGTTGAAAAAAAAAATCGTTACGTAAAATTAAATTGAACATGTGGATGATTAACTCAATTTCCTCAGCAGAAAAAATGCTTTTAGATTGTAAAAATACTTTTAATGATTCTAAACCCAAGCTGGGGGGGATGGATGTGTATAGATTTACCACATCTATACAGACTAACCAACAATCGTCCGTAATAGATGGAACAGTCTGTAGCCGCTTGAGGAATGTGCTGGTGCCCAATAAAAATGTGGGTTCTTGCTGGATCAGAAGTTGAAGCAAAGAGTCCAGATATGTCGCCAAAGGTTGAAAAAGGGACTCTTGAGCCGAAACAATAGGTCGGCCAGGCGGTAGATTTATCCCTTTATGGATCTTCGCTATAGTATAAAAGATAGGGATGATCGGTAATTTAGGATAAATAACACCCTTAATTTTCTCTGAAATAAAACCCACATCCAAAGCCAATGTCAGTATTTGTGATAATTCCTTTTTGCAAGTATTGGACGGATCTCCCGGTAAAAGACGGTAAACTTCAGAGTCCCTGAGTTGACGCATGATCTCATTATCATAGTCCTGAAGGTCCTGGAGTACTATCGCGCCCCCTTTATCAGCTTGACGAATTATCAGGGTTTTGTTATTAGACAATGACACCAATGCTTATGGCTCAACCGGAGATAGATTAGGATGGAACTCTTTGTTAGAAATTGAAGAGGAAGACACTTCATGATCCAAAGCCCGTATAAAGGTTTTAATACATGAATTGTTAGGTATCGGATCAAATTTAGAACGTGGACAAAGAATTTCAGCTGCGGAGGAATTTGAGAGGCATTATCAGTCTTCTCACTCCCAAAAAATTATTTTAACCGTAAACTTCTAGCCAATTCATTCTTTTCCATACACCATGAGAAGTCATCAAAATGTACTGACAGGACGAAGGAGAGACCTTTGGACAGAAGGTTAAATTCACCCTCAGACAGTTCATAGGACGATAAATTAAAGATCAGGTCTTTCTGGATAATGGAGGACGACCTACACGCCCTCTGCCTTTTTGATTGGTGCCCCCTTCACATATATCTCCTTTTGCTCCTGTGGCCGTTCCTTTCTGTGCCGCCTGGTACGTGCCCTTAAAGGGCCAGGGTGTGGGATTGATTTCTCAGCCTCACCATTAGAGCTTACATTTTCGTATGAGGTTTCAGTATCAAAGCGTGATATCTTATGGGGATTTCGTCATCTGTTTCTTCTAAAAAAAGGTTGTTTACGATCTTGTGAAGAATCGCCCGATAACCACCTATGGGTGGTCATTCCGAGTTGTTCGCTCGCTAGCAGTTTTTAGCAGCCGTGCAAACGCTATGCCGCCTCCCACTGGGAGTGTATTTTAGCTTAGCAGAAGTGCGAACGAAAGGATCGCAGAGCGGCGGCATCATTTTTTTGTGCAGTTTTAGAGTAGCTCAATACCTACTCAGCGCTTGCGATGACTTCAGACTGTTCAGTTCCTGTTTTGACGTCACAAACACGCCCTGCGTTTGCCCAGCCACGCCTGCGTTTTTCAAGGCACGCCTGCGTTTTTTCGAACACTCCCTGAAAACAGCCAGTTGACACCCAGAAACGCCCACTTCATGTCAATCACTCTGCGGCCAGCAGTGCGACTGAAAAGCTTCGCTAGACCTTGTGTGAAACTACATCATTCGTTGTAATATTACTTCGCGCGTGCGCATTGCACCGCATACGCATGCGCAGAAGTGCCGTTTTTTTGCCTCATCACTGCACAGCGAACGAATGCAGCTAGCGATCAACTCGGAATGACCACCATAGACCGTATGTTTTTCATAATCGGTCTCAACTTTCATCAATTTCTCCTTTTTAAATTGTAGTAAATCTCTTTTAAATGTTGCCAATTGCTGTTTAAGGCGATCCAGCCAATCAGTGTTTTCATCAAGGGTTGGGATCGGTAAGTTGGTTAGTTCAAACGCCGTAATCTTTTCTTTGATTACTTGGAGCTCCTTTATAGATTGTTCGATTACTAGGACCATAAGGTCAAACGAGCAGCGGTTTAAGATCCCTACCCATCTCTTACAGAACTGTGGGTCGAAGCGTCCAATAGTAGGACAATTCCTCACTCTGAATCCCTGTGGAATTTTTTTAGCCTTATAATAATCGCTCAAGGATAGTCCATGTAAATAAAAATCTATTTCTTTTTTCTTGAGTCGCAAAAGATCTCTAAACTTCGGGGGACGGGACCTTGGGAGGCAATGCTGATTATCACAGAGTTCCGCAACGTACAGTAGCTTCTGTTGGACAGAAGGCAGAGCACTGCAGACAGTTGCTGCAAGAACAGGCATATTACAAGGATGTGCTTTCTTTTCTTTTTTTTTCTTTTTTATTGATTTCTTTTTTTTTCCATGACAACCAGGATTGTTTTACAGACAACTAATGTGCGATGGTGACATCCAAGCCTTGAAGCATTAGAACGTAATCCTGTACATCACATGGGAATAACTCGCTGTATGAGGCCGGGAGGAAGGGGCCACATCTGCTCCAGAAAAAAAAACACAGCCTGAAAGTGGCTTGGTTTAAAAAATAGCCATAAAACGGCGCGCACAAAGGATGAGAGATCCGTCCATTAGCTGGAACACAAAGGTCATGTCTCTTGTGACTGGCAGTGGGATGAGGTTGGAGGTGTATTATTATTAGTTAACCTCCTATATGCTGTACTGTAGAACCTCTTAGATATCTTCGCCCAGTCCTTTCCCAATTGCTTGAAGAATAGTATTGATAAGAGATACTGGGTGTGATTAGAGGATCTGTGTGCTATATCGATCTGCGTCTCAGAGCGGCAGCCATCGGGACACATGCACTCTGCGACTTGGACGAATGCGTAGACTGAAAACATCGGGCGATTGCGTCCACCGCTGACTCAGGCCCACTATAACTAGACCAATCCTTCTAGAGCAGAGGTTCTCAAACTCGGTCCTCGGGGGCCCACACAGTGCATGTTTTGCAGGTCTCCTCACAGAATCGCAAGTGAAATAATTAGCTCCACCTGTGGACCTTTTAAAATGTGTCAGTGAGTAATTAATACACCTGTGCACCTGCTGGGTTACCTGCAAAACATGCACTGTGTGGGCCCCCGAGGACCGAGTTTGAGAACCTCTGTTCTAGAGAAATACAACAGCAAACACTAATGTGACACCTGGTGCATCTCACTGCCATTCATGGAAAACACCACAGTGCTGTAAGGAAACGCATTGCATCAGGTGTTTCACCAAGCTATCAAATTGGATTTTTAACTACATGCAGTACCTTTTCCTACCACCAGATGTCACATTATGCTGGGAATTTCATAAAATAAATAGGAAACTTAATTATACAATGGATGGTCAATTGAGGAAACTGTCAACTACATCTTCTACAGCAGGCACTGGCAGTTACAGCTTGCTTGTGCTTGTAGTTCCACACCATTATCTCACTGGTTCCCCACTGTACTGTCTGCTTGAACCTTTTCATATGTTACTGTTTGTTTAAACCATCATCATTTTCTCTGCATGGTGCTATGGTCACTTGAGGGCTGATTCTCAGTCGCACGTTATGTGGATGTTGAGCACAAATGATTTTATTTTACTGCATATGCATCTAAGTTGCACGGCGCATGCATCCCGCTTGGGTTCGTACAGGGGCACAGTTGCGATTTGTACGCATGTACGCAGATTACTGAATATGTTTTGCGCGAGCCTGGCCGGTGACTGAGTGGTGACATGGAGGCGGATGTTCACACCCATGAAAATGGTCCATGTAATGGCCCTCATTCCGAGTTGTTCGCTCGCAAGCTGCTTTTAGCAGCTTTGCACACGCTAAGCCGCCGCCTACTGGGAGTGATTCTTAGCTTATCAAAATTGCGAACGAAAGATTCGCAATATTGCGAAAAGATTTCTCTGTGCAGTTTCTGAGTAGCTCGAGACTTACTCTTCCAGTGCGATCAGTTCAGTGCTTGTCGTTCCTGGTTTGACGTCACAAACACACCCAGCGTTCGCCCAGACACTCCTCCGTTTCTCCAGCCACTCCCGCGTTTTTCCCAGAAACGGCAGCGTTTTTTCACACACTCCCATAAAACGTCCAGGTTTCCGCCCAGAAACACCCACTTCCTGTCAATCACACTCCGATCACCAGAACGAAGAAAAAACCTTGTAATGCCGTGAGTAAAATACCTAACTGCCTAGCAAATATACTTGGCGCAGTCGCAGTGCGAACATTGCGCATGCGCAATTAGTGGAAAATCGCTGCGATGCGAAGAAAATTACCAAACGAACAACTCGGAATGACCACCTATGTGCGCGTCGCTGAAGTGTTTGCGTACAAAGAAGCTCAACTGCTCACATAAGAACCTGTACTCAGACAGATAGTACAGGCTCATGTGGCGAGCAATGGTTGCGTCTAAAGTCACCAAGCAGTATTACAGCATTTAAATATGCAGGCAGTGGGTGTTTCCGTCCTTGCAGTCTCTTTATGAATCTTATAGACACTTGCGTTTAGTAAGGCTCCCCCCAGTGGCCAGAATTGGTACCACACGCAAACAATTTTGCTATCTATCTATCTATCTATCTATCTATCTATCTATCTATCTATCTATCTATCTACATACATACATACATACACACACACATATATATATATATATATATATATATATACTAGGTGCTTCATCGCGCCCTACGGGCGCTCTTCACACCGTCGAGAGGGGCTATGCCCCCTTAACCCTTGCATGCCTTTCTGGGGTTCAATATTTGTGTTATATGGAGTATTAAGTGCATTCCTTTGTTAGTGGTTAAATATTGCACAATGACAGGGCGTGCAATGGTGAAGGAGGCGCAGCCCCTTGTGACGGCGTGAACAGCACCTGCAGGGCATGATGTACAGAATGTAGTAGGTGCGGGGGGGGGGGGGGGGGGACTGCGGATGGGGGAGGGTGTCTGTAGATGGTGCGGGTGGAGGGGGGGCGGAAGCGGGGGGGGCCCGGATGGGGAAGGGTCGGGAGGTGCTGCGGATGGGGGAGGGTCCGAAGAGTGGGGGCTGCAGATGGGGGAGGGGTCCGGAGGCACTGCAGGTGGGGGAGGGGCAGGGGTGCCATGGGTGGGAGAGGGGCAGGTGCGGTGATGTTACGGATGGGTGAAGGGTTTTGGAGGTGCTGTGGGATGGGAAGGGGCGGGGGTGCCGGGGGTGGGGTAGGGGGTCCGGAGGCACCATGGGTGGGGGAGGAGCAGGTACAGGTGGTGCGGCGGATGGGGGTCTCGAAGCGCTGCAGGTGGTGGAGGGGCAGGTGTGGGGGTGCCGTGGGTGGGTGAGGGTGGGTGAGGGGGGGGGCATGGATTGAGGAGGGTGTCTGCAGATGCTGTGGGTGGAGGGGGGGCAGGTGTGGGGGGAGACATATATGGGGGGTGGATGGTAGAGGGGGCCTGGAGGTGCTGTGGGTGGTGGAGGGGCGGGGGAGTGGGAGCCGCGGGTGGTGTAGGGGGTCTGGAGGCACAGCGTGTGGGGGAGGAGAAGGTACGGAGGTGTGGTGCATTGGGGAGGGGTCTGGAGGCGCTGCGGGTACTGTACCTGCCAAAAAGGTAGTTGGAGGGTATGCAGTAACAGGGCCAGGACAGGGGTGACAGGATCAGAACAGGGGTGAGAGGGCCAGGACAGGGGTGACAGGGTCAGAACAGGGGTGACGGGGCCAGGACAGGGGTGGCGGGGCCAGTAAAGGGGTGACGGGGCCAGGACAGGGGCGACGGGGCCAGGACAGAAATTACAGGGACAGGATAGGGGTGACATGGCCAGGGTAGGGGCGGCAGGACCAGGACAGGGGTGACAGGGCCAGTATAGGGTTGACAGAGCAAGCACAGGGGTGACAGGGCCAGGATAGGGGTAACAGGGCCAGCATAAGGGTGACAGGGCCAGGATAAGGATGACAGGGCCAGGATAAGGGTGAAAGGGCCAGGATATGGGTGAAAGGGCCAGGATAAGGGTGACAGGGCAAGGCCAGGGGTGACAGGGACATGACAGAACACAGGGCACGGGAGAGATTGGTATTAGGGACAAAACAGTGGTGACAGACAGATGTGTCTTACCGGAGTCACTGCTGCTGTTGGGATCTGCTGCTGGTGGTGACTTGGCATGGCTGACTCTCTCAGGTTGGAGTCCTGCTTCCCCTGCCCGTCCGCATCCCTCCCCCACTCCTCAGTCACACACCGTGGACCTCGCACAGCTGCCGGGCACTGTGGTAAGGGGAGACTGGGAGTGACTGGTTAGCCCCCAGGAGACGCTGCGGCTGGAGGGAGGAGGGGGTCATAGCATGCACGCGGCGCGGACCTCGCGGCTGCCGGGCACTGTGGAAAGGGGAGTCTGGGAGTGACTGGTTAGCTCCCAGGAGACGCTGCGGCTGGAGGGAGGAGGGGGTCATAGCATGCTTGCGGCGCGGACCTCGTGGCTGCCGGGCACTGTGGAAAGGGGAGACTGGGAGTGACTGGTTAGCTCCCAGGAGACGCTGCGGCTGGAGGGAGGTGGGGGTCGGGGCCTGCAAACAGCGCGGACTTCTGCAGCGCTACCCGCCGGCTAAAGTGTGTGAAGGAGCTGGGCGCACCTCACTGCGGGCGGCAGCGCTGCAGCTAGCGGTGGGGGTACCGGAGTCACTGCTGCTGTTGGGATCTGCTGCTGGTGGAGACTTGGCATGGCTGACTCTCTCAGGCTGGAGTCCTGCTTCCTCTGCCCGTCAGCATCCCTCCCCCCTCTCAGTCACACACCGCAGACCTCGCGCAGCTGCCAGGCACTGTGGTAAGGGGAGACTGGGATTGACTGGTTAGCCCCCAGGAGACGCTGCGGCTGGAGGGCCCCCACACCTGCCCCTCCACCACCTGCAGCGCCTCGAGACCCCCATCCGCCGCACCACCTGTACCTGCTCCTCCCCCACCAATGGTGCCTCCGGACCCCCTACCCCACCCCCGGCACCCCCACCCCTTCCCATCCCACAGCACCTCCAAAACCCTTCACCCATCCGTAACATCCCCGCACCTGCCCCTCTCCCACCCATGGCACCCCTGCCCCTCCCCCACCTGCAGTGCCTCCGGACCCCTCCCCCATCTGCAGCCCCCACTCTTCGGACCCTCCCCCATCCGCAGCACCTCCCGACCCTTCCCCATCCGGGCCCCCCCCCCCCCGCTTCCGCCCCCCCTCCACCCGCAGCATCTACAGACACCCTCCCCCATCCGCAGTCCCCCCCGCACCCGCTACATTCTGTACATCATGCCCTGCAGGTGCTGTTCACGTCGTCGCAAGGGGCTGCGCCTCCTTCACCATCGCACGCCCTTTCATTGTGCAATATTTAACCACTAACAAAGGAATGCAGGTAATACTCCATATAACACAAATATTGAACCCCAGAAAGGCATGCAAGGGTTAAGGGGGCGTAGCCCCTTGCGACGGTGTGAAGAGCGCCCGTAGGGCGCGATGAAGCACCTAGTATATATATATATATTTGAGCTATGCAATGTGAAATAGTAACTTACTAATGACGAGATGCAATAATATCTATACATACCAAGGGACATTTTAATATTTGCCACAACATTGTAGAAATTTTTTCACTAAATGCTGATGCCGGGGGGATGTGGGGGTACCTCTAAACCTGGAGGCTGCTGCTGCAACTTCTCCACTACACCTAACGACTTTTTAGGAGGAGTCCAGAGAGGAGACGCTGCAGGCAACTTTGGGGGGCCGGGCTAACACATCATTAGGCTTCGCCACTATAGTGGCAAAATTCTGCAATTTGTTAGTCAGCGAGGAAGGGGCGGGGTAAAACGACACAATTTTGCATCATTTGGCCCCGCCCCTTCAAAACGGACTGCAATGCCCGGATTTTTCTCCACATATTGCCAGATTTGGGGGTGCGGGTGACTACCCAAAAGATCGTGAGTTTCCCGCAACTTCCAGGAGAGTAAGTAATCTTGGCCCAAATGTATGAAGTCTTAACAAGAGGTATAGTGCATCCGGAAAGTATTCACAGCGCTTCATTTTTTCCACATTTTGTTATGTTACAGCCTTATTCCAAAATGGAATAAATTCATTTTTTCCCTCTAAATTCTACACACAATACCCCATAATGACAACGTGAAAAAAGTTTTTGGGGATTTTTGCAAATTTATTAAAAATAAAAAACGAAGAAATCACATGTACATAAGCTGCATAAGGCGCATATCAATCTGCTAAATGTCCCTCCCAAAATGGCCACCGCCATGGAGAAGACATGCTAGAGGTCATACTTGTGTCTGACTGCTGGGAAGTGGTGCCGGGACCCGGGAGCGGCTGCCTTACACCCTGGCAACCAGCATGAAAACCCCTTGGTAACGATCATTACACACCCCTAGCAACAAGCATTACCCCCTGGAAGCAAGCATGACACCCAGCGCATGAAATCCCTAGCAATGAGCATTACCCCCTGGCAACGAGCATGACACCTAGCGCATGAAACCCCTGGCAACAAGCATTACATCAAGTGCGTGAAACCCCTGGCAACGAGCATTACCCCCTGGCAATGAGCATTACCCCCTGGCAATGAGCATGACACCCTGAGCAGGACACCCCTGGCAACAAGCATTACCCCCTGGTAACGAGATTGACACCCAGTGCATGAAACCCCTGGCAATGAGCATGACACTCTGAGCATGAAACCCTTGGCACCGTGCATGGAACCAAGTGCGTGAAACCCCTGGCAACGAGCAGGTCATTTGAAAGTAATTAGAAGCCTTACTGTGGGACACAATGTGTAACGGGCATTGTGGTGTGCGGAATAATGTATTACAGGTATAACGGTGTTTAGCATAATGTAAAACGGGCATTACGGTGTGTGGCATATTATGTAATGGGCATTATGCTGTGTGGCATATTTTGTAAGGGACATTACTATAAGGAGAAAAAAATGACAAATAATGTAAGGGGCATGGATCAGGATGATGTTTTTTCCTGTGGTGGCCAACGTCTGGGCGTGCAGGTTGCAAAACTGGGGTATAAGGTAATCTTTCTCTTACATCCTAGAGGATGCTGGGGACTCCGTAAGGACCATGGGGTATAGACGGGCTCCGCAGGAGATATGGGCACTCTAAAGAACTTTTAGTATGGGTGTGCACTGGCTCCTCCCTCTATGCCCCTCCTCCAGACCTCAGTTAGATTCTGTGCCGAGAGGAGACTGGGTGCTCTACAGGGGAGCTCTACTGAGTTTCTCTGAAATAAGAATTTTGTTAGGTTTTTTATTTTCAGGGAGCACTGCTGGCAACAGGCTCCCTGCATCGTGGGACTGAGGGGAGAGAAACAGACCTACTTAAATGATAGGCTCTGCTTCTTAGGCTACTGGACACCATTAGCTCCAGAGGGAGTCGGAACGCAGGTCTCCCCCTGCCGTTCATCTCAGAGCCGCGCCGCCGTCCTCCTCACAGAGCCGGAAGATAGAAGCCGGATGAGTATAAGAAGAAAGAAGACTTCTAAGGCGGCAGAAGACTTCAGATCTTCACTGAGGTAAGCGCATTAATTGCGAATTTGAGCGGGACCGAAGCCTGCCACTAGAGGGGGCGGAGCTTGGTCGCACAGCACTAACCAGCGCCATTTTCTCCACAGTGTGCTGAAGAGAAACTGTCTCCCCGGACTCTCCCCTGCAGAACGGTGATACAGGGCTGAAAAAGAGGGGGGGGGGGGGAACATTTGAGCGCAGTGAGTGTATTACACAATTGACATAACATAAAAGCGCTATATCTGGGAATTGTTTCCAGTGTCAGTTGGCGCGGGGTGTTCGCTGGCATACTCTCTCTCTGTCTCTCCAAAGGGCCTTGTTGGGAACTTGTCCCCTTATAGATAGTTCCCTGTGTGTGTGTGAGGGTGTCGGTACGCGTGTGTCGACATGTCTGGAGCGGAAGGCTCATCCAAGGAGGAGGTTGAGCAGATGGTTGTGGTGTCTCCGTCGGCAACGCCGACTAATGATTGGTATGATATGTGGAATATTTTAAATGCTAATGTGACCTTATTACATAAGAGAATGGACAAAGCTGAGTCCAAGGAAACAGCAGGGAGTCAATCCGTGGATTTGGCAGGGTCACAGGGCCCGTCAGGGTCTCAAAAGCGTCCCTTATCACAAATAGTAGACACTGATACCGACACGGATTCTGACTCCAGTGTCGACTATGATGAGGCAAGGTTGCACCCTAAGGTGACCAAAAGTATTAATTATATGATTATGGCAATAAAAGATGTCTTGCATATTACAGATGACCCCTCTGTTCCTGACACGAGGGTACACATGTTTAAGGGGAAGAAACCTGAGGTAACGTTTCCTCCATCTCATGAACTGAACGAATTATTTGAAAAAGCTTGGGAAACTCCAGACAAAAAACTGCAGATTCCCAGGAAGATCTTTATGGCGTATCCTTTCCCTGCAATGGACAGGGTACGTTGGGAATCCTCGCCCAGGGTGGACAAGGCATTAACGCGTATGTCCAAAAAGGTGGCGCTACCGTCTCCAGACACCGCGGCCCTTAAGGATCCTGCGGATCGTAGACAGGAGACTACCTTAAAATCTATTTATACACATACAGGGGCTTTACTCAGACCGGCAATAGCATCGGCATGGGTCTGTAGCGCTGTTGCAGCATGGACAGATATTTTGTTGGCTGACATGGATACCCTGGACAAGGATACCATTGTCCTGACTTTAGGCCACATTAAGGATGCAGTCTTGTATATGAGAGACGCTCAAAGAGACGTGGGGCTGCTTGGTTCCAGAGCCAACGCCATGGCGGTTTCGGCAAGGCGAGCTCTGTGGACCCGCCAATGGTCGGGTGATGCCGACTCAAAAAAGTATATGGAGGTTTTACCTTACAAGGGTGAAGTTTTGTTTGGGGATGGTCTCGCGGACCTGGTTTCCACAGCTACCGCGGGTAAATCTACTTTTTTGCCTTTTGTTCCTCCACAGCAAAAGAAAACCCCACAATATCAGATGCAGTCCTTTCGGTCGCATAAGTCCAGAAGAGGTCGGGGCTCCTCTTTCCTCGCCAGAGGTAAGGGTAGAGGTAAGAGAACACCTGCTTCGGCTAGTTCCCAGGAGCAGAAGTCCTCAACGGCTTCTGCAAAATCCACCGCATGACGCTGGGGCTCCACGGAGGGAGTCCGCACCGGTGGGGGCACGTCTTCGACTCTTCAGCCAGGTCTGGGTCCTATCGGGCGTGGATCCTTGGGCGTTGGAAATTTTATCCCAAGGTTACAAACTGGAGTTCGAAGAGGTGCCCCCTCGCCGATTTCTCAAGTCGGCCTTGCCAACCTCTTCCCCGAAGAGGGGAGTGGTATTAGATGCAATTCAAAAGCTGTGTCAACAGCAAGTGATTGTCAAGGTTCCCCTAGGCCAACAGGGAAAAGGGTACTATTCAACAATGTTTGTGGTCCCGAAGCCGGATGGTTCGGTCAGACCAATTTTGAATCTAAAATCACTAAACCTATACTTGAAAAAGTTCAAATTCAAGATGGAATCACTCAGGACTGTGATATCCAGTCTGGAAGCAGGGGATTTTATGGTGTCGCTGGACGTGAAGGATGCCTACCTTCATGTCCCCATATTTCCTCTTCATCAAGAATACCTGCGTTTCGTGGTACATGACTGTCATTACCAGTTTCAGACGTTGCCGTTTGGGCTTTCCACGGCACCGAGGATTTTCACCAAGGTAATGGCGGAAATGATGGTGCTCCTGCGCAAGCAGGGTGTCACAATTATCCCGTACTTGGACGATCTCCTGATAAAGGCGAGATCAAGGGATCAATTGCTGAAAAGCGTGTCACTCTCCCTAAGAGTGTTACATCAACACGGTTGGGTTCTCAATCTGCCAAAGTCACAGTTGCTTCCAACGACTCGACTATCATTCCTAGGCATGATTCTGGACACGGAACAGAAGAGGGTTTTTCTACCAATAGAAAAAGCCCAGGACATCCAGAACATGGTCAGGGACCTGCTAAAACCAAAAAGAGTGTCAGTGCATCAATGCACTCGAGTTCTGGGAAAAATGGTGGCAGCCTACGAGGCCATTCCCTTCGGCAGGTTCCATGGGAGGACTTTTCAGTGGGACCTTCTCGACAAATGGTCGGGGTCCCATCTACACCTTTATCAAAAGATAAGCCTGTCCCCCAGGGCCAGGGTGTCTCTCCTGTGGTGGCTGCAGAGTGCTTACCTTCTAGAGGGTCGCAGGTTCGGCGTTCAAGACTGGGTTCTGGTGACCACGGACGCGAGCGAGATGGGGAGCAGTCACAAAAGGAAGACATTTTTAGGGGATATGGTCAAGCCAGGAGGCTTGTCTACACATCAACGTACTGGAATTGAGGGCCATATACAACGGCCTACGACAAGCGGAGTATCTTCTTCGCGACCTACCGGTTCTGATTCAATCAGACAACATCACAGCAGTGGCTTATGTAAACCGCCAAGGCGGGACAAGGAGCAGAGTGGCAATGGCGGAAGCCACAAGAATTCTGCGCTGGGCAGAAAATCACGTAAGTGTTCTGTCAGCAGTCTTCATACCGGGAGTGGACAACTGGGAAGCAGACTTCCTCAGCAGACACGATCTCCATCCAGGAGAGTGGGGACTTCATCAAGAGGTCTTTGCAGAGATAGCAAGTCTTTGGGGACTTCCTCAAATAGACATGATGGCGTCACGCCTCAACAAAAAGCTTCGGAGGTATTGTGCTGGGTCAAGTGACCCTCAGGCAGTAGCGGTAGACGCCCTAGTGACACCGTGGGTGTTTCAGTCTGTCTATGTGTTCCCTCCTCTTCCTCTCATCTCAAAAGTGTTGAGAATCATAAGGCGAAACAGAGTGCAAGCAATACTCGTGGTTCCAGATTGGCCTCGAAGGGCCTGGTATTCGGATCTTCAGGAAATGCTCACAGAAGATCCGTGGCCCCTTCCTCTCAGGGAAGACCTGTTACAGCAGGGGCCTTGCATGTTCCAAGACTTACCGCGGTTGCGTTTGACAGCATGGCGGTTGAACACCGAATCCTAGCAGAGAGAGGTATTCCGGAGGAAGTTATCCCTACTCTGATAAAGGCTAGGAAGGAGGTAACGGCGAAGCATTATCACCGTATCTGGAGGAAGTATGTATCTTGGTGTGAAACTAAGAATGCTCCTACAGAAGATTTCCATCTGGGCCGTTTTCTCCACTTCCTACAGACGGGAGTGGATATGGGCCTAAAAATAGGCTCCATTAAGGTACAGATTTCGTCCCTCTCTATATTTTTTCAAAAAGAATTGGCTTCTCTCCCAGAAGTCCAAACTTTCGTGAAGGGAGTCCTGCACATCCAGCCTCCTTTTGTGCCACCAGTGGCACCATGGGACCTTAATGTTGTGTTACAGTTCCTTAAATCACACTGGTTTGAACCTCTTCAAACGGTGGAATTAAAATTTCTCACCTGGAAGGTGGTCATGTTATTAGCCTTGGCATCTGCACGGCGGGTGTCGGAGTTGGCGGCCTTGTCTCACAAGAGCCCCTACTTGATTTTTCATGTGGATAGAGCAGAGTTGAGGACTCGTCCTCAATTTCTGCCAAAGGTGGTCTCTTCTTTTAATTTGAACCAACCTATTGTGGTGCCTGTGGCTACGGGTGACTTGGAGGACTCCAAGTCCCTGGATGTGGTCAGGGCCTTGAAAATTTACGTAGCCAGGACGGCTAGGGTTAGGAAAACAGAGGCTCTGTTTGTCCTGTATGCAGCCAACAAGGTTGGCGCGTCTGCTTCTAAGCAGACTATTGCTCGCTGGATCTGTAACATGATTCAGCAGGCTAATTCTACGGCTGGATTGCCGGTACCAAATTCGGTAAAGGCCCATTCAACTAGGAAGGTGGGCTCTTCTTGGGCGGCTGCCCGAGGCGTCTCGGCATTGCAGTTGTGCCAAGCTGCTACTTGGTCGGGTTCAAACACTTTTGCAAAATTCTACAAGTTTGATACCCTGGCTGATGAGGACCTCGCGTTTGCTCAATCGGTGCTGCAGAGTCATCCGCACTCTCCCGCCCGGTTTGGAGCTTTGGTATAAACCCCATGGTCCTTACGGAGTCCCCAGCATCCTCTAGGACGTAAGAGAAAATAAGATTTAAACCTACCGGTAAATCTTTTTCTCCTAGTCCGTAGAGGATGCTGGGCGCCCGTCCCAGTGCGGACTAAATCTGCAAGACTTGTATATAGTGGTTGCTTACATAAGGGTTATGTTACAGTTGGAATCGGTCTTTAACTGATACTGTTGTTTGTTCATACTGTTAACTGGTTGCATATATTCTAAGTTATATGGTATGATTGGTGTGGGCTGGTATGAATCTTGCCCTTAGATTTACAAAATCCTTTCCTCGTATTGTCCATCTCCTCTGGACACAGTTTCTCTAACTGAGGTCTGGAGGAGGGGCATAGAGGGAGGGGCCAGTGCACACCCATACTAAAAGTTCTTTAGAGTGCCCATATCTCCTGTGGAGCCCGTCTATACCCCATGGTCCTTACGGAGTCCCCAGCATCCTCTATGGACTAGGAGAAAAAGAATTATGGGTAGGTTTAAAATCTTATTTTTCCTGCAATGCCACGCCCCTTGCAGTGAAGCCACCCTCATTTTAGCGAGGCCACATCCCCTTAAGGGGGTGCACACAAATTCTTCACTTTTCTCCTGGCAATTGGGGGGGCGGTCGCCAGAGAATTTTTTGCCTTGGGTGAGAAAAATTTCTAGTTACACCACTGTTTAGTCATATGTTCCCCTCCAAGGATAAGGTAAGTGCATTTCATTTTTTTTTTTTTTAAAGTTAGAATTTTTATTGAGGTTGATCAGTAATCATAACATTAACAAGAACAAACTTGTGCAGAGTAAGGATATTGAACAAGAAAACAAACATTTTACATACCAAATCAGAACAATAGAGATATTTCCATGAAATTATAGGCCAACAGGTACTAGTAACATGCACCCTGCATAACTCTAATCGCGTATCTGACCTTTCTCATTTTATTTTACCGATATAGTATAAAATTTATACCAAATCAGAGTGTAATCTTGTGAAGAGTAAAAGTAAGAAAGAAAAAGAAAAGGAAGGAGGAGAGGAAGCTAGAGAATGTATCATAATAAAAGGGGAACATTGGGGAAGTTACAAATAAGGAGACAAGAGAATAGGAACAGTCCACTGTTTTAGTAACAGAGGGGGAGACAACAGAGGTGATAGAGGTATTAGCAAAGTTAGCAGTATTAGCAGTATCAACATAGTCCGGGCATCAATAAAGACCGAGCGAGGTACCAAGGAGACCAGATGTTGTGGAACTGGGCCACAGTGTTATTCCTCAGGCTTGTAATATATTCCATATTGGCGATATAATTAATTTTGGACATCAGTAATGCCTTGGAGGGAGGTTTATGGTCTTTCCAGCATTTAGCGATCAGAGATTTAGCCGCTATGCAAAGTAGCATGGTAAGCTTGTCTTGGGTTTTGGGTAGCAATGGTATGGGAGCATGCAGTAGAGCAGTTTCAGGGGAGAGGTCTAGATTATGTCCGCATGTTTGAGCAATAAGTGCTCCTACCATTTTCCAAAAAGGGCGGATAGAGGGGCACGTCCACCATATGTGGAAAAAGGTGCCCTCCTCTCCACAGAGTCTCCAACACAGATTTGATGTCGTAGGGTAAATGGAATGAAGTCTGGAGGGAACTAAGTACCACCTGGTGTAGACCTTATAGCATGTTTCCCTGAGTGCCACACTAATGGAGGCTTTAGCGATGCGCATTCTGATTTCTTCCCATTGATCATCTTCCAACGGATGGGAGAGATCTGATTCCCAGGCTAGTTCATGGGGTTCACGGGCAGGGGGATCTGGGGTCAGAATAGAGTTGTATATTGTTGAGATATTCCCCTTTTTGTTAATTGAAAGTAAACACATATGTTCAAAGGAGGTGGGTGGTTTCAAAGGTGTAGTTTTAAGCTGAGATTTGAGAAAGCTAAGAATTTGGATGTAATGGTAATGACACGAGGATGGCAAACCAAGGCGTTCCTGAAAATCCCCAAAAGAGGTCGGTGCTGAGTGGCCTTTAATATGAATAAATCTCGTGATACCCTGAGATTGCCATGGGGCCGCTATTTTTCGCTCGCAGCCAGGGGGGAAGGCAGGGTGTCCCCAGATAGGTGTTAAAGGCGAGGGGTATGAGGATAAATTGTAGGTGCTGCGGAGTTTGTCCCATAATCCAAGGGTAAATTTAATCGTGGGGATTGAATAGGCCGAGGCTGGTCTGCAGGACCTGGGGAGCCATAGAAGAGAGTCGAGGGGGATACCCTGATATATTGAATTCTCAATATCGACCCATTTTCTGTTCCCTTGAGGGGAATGCCAGGATACCATGTGATTAAGGTGACAGGCATTAAAATAAGCTTGAAGGTTAGGATATCCCAATCCGCCTGAGGTAGCACTCTTAGTCAACAGTGTTCGTCTTAATCGAGACTTACGATGAGCCCAGATAAATTTGTTGCACAGTGATTGCAATGAGGTCAGAGTCACTCGGGGTACCATTATCGGAATGGTCTGAAATAGGTAAAGAATGCGGGGAAGGAAATTCATTTTCAGGGCGTTAATCCGTCCAATCCATGAAATGAATAATCTGTCCCATTTATCCAGGTCTTGGGTGAGCGTTTTAATCATAGGAACAAAATTAGTCTGGTAGAGGCTGGTGTAGGATTTAGTAATGAATATGCCAAGGTATTTGATAGCCGAGGGTCTCCAAAGAAAAGGTAAAGAGGAGGTTAGAATCAAGTGGGTCTAAGGTGGGATATTAAATGCAAGGGCCTCTGATTTGGTGTGGTTTATTTTGTAACCCGAGAGGGAACCGTATAGTAGTAATTCTTTTTGTAGATTAGGAAGAGAGATCAAAGGGTTAGATAAGGTCAAGAGCACGTCATCCGCAAATAAAGATATTTTGTATGAGCTCTGCCCCACTGTAATCCCCCCAATGTCCGTATTAAGTTTAATACGGGCCGCAAGAGGTTCGATGCATAGAGCAAAAAGTAGGGGTGAAAGAGGGCAGCCCTGGCGAGTACCATTCTTCAAACTAAATCGAGGTGAGCTCAATCCATTGGTCAGGACCATAGATGAGGGGTTGGAGTAGAGGGCCTCTATTGCAGTGATGAAATGACCATGGAGGCCAAATGTAGATAAAGTGGAAAACAAAAAGGGCCAGGAAATGCGATCAAATGCCTTTTCGGCGTCTAGCGCCAAGGCAATCGCTGGTGTTTTCGCCGAGTTTATTTGGTGAATCAAATTAATAGTGCGTCTGGTGTTGTCCGAGGCCTGGCGGCCAGGGATAAATCCCACTTGGTCAGGATCTATTAATGATGGCAACACAGCGTTCAGACGAGTTGCTAGTATTTTGGCAAAAAGTTTGAGATCAGTATTTATCAAAGATATGGGTCTGTAATTTGTGCAATGCGAGGGATCTTTTCCGGGCTTCGGGATTACAATAATGCAGGACGTCGTGGAGTCAGTATGGAAGGGTGTGCCCCGTAATATTTTATTAAACAGGGAGATCATATGAGGGATGAGTTGAGGGGCGAAGGTTTTGTAATACACCATCGGATAGCCATCCGGACCAGGTGCTTTTGAAGGTTTCTGGGTTTTCAGAGCCGCGTCAATTTCCTCAGCAGAAATATCAGCATTGAGAGTAGAGTTAGTTTCCTCGTCTATATGAGGAAGAGCGCATGAATCTAGATATTGTTGTGCCTGCTTGGCTTGTGCTAAGGGGTCGGACGGGGGATCAAGGTTGTAGAGTGTCCTATAGTAGTCAAAGAAGATATTATTAATTTTTTTGGGGTCGTAGGTGATGTTACCTGAGGGTTGTCTAATAGTATGGATGCATTGGTTAGCTTTTTTGGCACGTAATTGGTTAGCTAATAAGGTATGTGCCTTGTTACTTTTATCGTAAAATGATTGGTTGGCCCATCGAAGCGAGCGCTCAATATTCTCTGCTAAGAGGGATTGTAGGTCATCACGTGCTTTAGAAAGTTCGGCTAGAGTTTTTTTAGAGCGTATGCGTTTATGTTCCTGATCCAATGTTGCAATATTATCCGTTAACAGGGCAATTTGGTTTTCTCGGGTTCTCTTACGGCGGGATGCAAATTGGATAATGGATCCCCTGATAACCGCCTTATGGGCTTCCCATATAGTGGCTATATTGCAGTCTCCTTCTACGTTAACCGCAAAATAATCCCGAAGCTCTGTTTTAATTAAGTCCTGGAACTTAGGGATCTTCAATAGTGTCTCGTTTAGTCTCCATGTCGGTCTACCGTCAGGGATATCAAAAATGTCGAATGTCGCAAGTAAAGCTGCGTGGTCTGTCCAGGTAAGTGGGACTATCGAGGAAGAGCGAGCGGTGCGGGAGAGGGGTGCACAACTCAGGAACATATCAATACGAGAGTACACATCGTGCGGATTAGAATAGAAGGTATAGTCCCTGGTGGTCGGGTTAAGGAATCGCCAGACATCGAACAAACCAGCCTCGGCCATGCACCTGTGCAATACGGAGGAATTTGGGGTTTGACTACTACGCAAGGGACCGGACCTGTCCATGCCCGTGAGAGCCATATTGAAATCGCCACCCACGAGTATTTTACCTCGTCTATATGAGTAAAGGTCGTGGAAAAACTTACGAAAGAATTTGGATTGGGCAGTGTTTGGAGAGTACAGGTTAGCCAAGGTAACCTCCTCGTGTCCAATTTTTCCTCTCACCATCACATAACGGCCTTCATTGTCGTGCTTACAGTCTAGGAATTGGAAAGGGACGGACCCCCTTATTAAGATAGCCACCCCGTGTTTTTTTGCTGTATGATTGGAATACCAGGCCATAGGAAATTGTTTAGATGTCAGGGAGGGATGGGAATCTAATTTCAAGTGTGTCTCCTGTAAGAAAATTACGTCACCTTTCAATGTTTTGAGAGATCTGTGGAGATGAGAGCGTTTCTGAGGAGTGTTCAGCCCTTTGACATTAATGGACAGGCACTTTAGCGGCATGATTGAAGCTGAGGAGGGGGTAATTCGCTGGAGATCCCTAGGGTCCCGGACTCTGCTAATACGAATGAGAGAGACAGAAGAAAAAATAAAAAAATTAAAAAAAAATAAAAAGAGCAAAATAGGAGTGTATGATTCTGTATACGAACAATATTGTGCATTTCATTTTTATACGTACATGTATTTTATATATTACATTCCACATACTCTGTGAGGCTTTATTCACCAGCTCAGGCTCTGCTTTCCCGGCTGCAGTGCTACACAATACGTTTCATTTATAGTAAATACATTTTATTTATGTATATATACATTTTGATATGCCACCACATCATTGCAGAAACAGTCCCCTCGTGCGGGCAGTAATATACACTAGTTCTGGTGCCTTTAACCCTCTCAGTTCTGGTGACGCCAGGAGCTTCTTTCCCAGACCCCAGCCTAGCTCCACATACAGTACAGCATGCTATAATGCCCAGCGCTCAGCACCGGGTTGCTAATATACAGTTAATAGTTATGCAACTGGAATTTACTTCTCGGAGCTGCTCTGCAGGGTAAGGAGTCCTGACACATTTGCAGCGCTGGTGGGTACCAGAAGCTGACTCTCCCAGTCCCAGTGATCTGCATTAACAGTGCCCCCAACGCTGATTATACTGGTCCTAGAGCATAGGGCAAAGTGCCAGGATGTTACAACCCCTGCTGTGCCGCAGTGGGCGATGCAGACGCAGGATTAATCTAGTGCTGCTGCACAGGCTAAAATATTTTTAAAAATATATATTTTTTATAAATATTGCACGTTACACTCCCCTGGTGCACTGTGCACCGGCCGTTACCCATTTCCCACTGTTTTATATACAGTACGTGGCTCTAGGATGGGAGAACTTGCCGCACTATGGTATTCCAAACCTTTATGGACTAATGAGTTTCACCTCCTTTCACTTTGCATTATACTGTTACAGACCCTGGGAGTGAGGCATATCTGAACACGTCAATTTCATGGACAGGTCTTGCGCTGAGCGCACGCATTTAGGTGCGATTCACAGCTGTACGCAGATCAGTCGCATCACCTGTGAGTAAAGGGGCGTATCTGAGTGGAATGGGGCCGCTCGCACGTAAGTTACATTTAGTCAGGGCGTCTTGAGGTTGCATCGATGGAATCGTGAGCTGTGCAGAGTTCTGCATCCGCATAATTGCGCATCTTTTGCTCCAGGAATAGAGTTGGTGTAAGTGCGCACTAAGAATGATGACTAATCCTTATCTAATAATCACATAGTATTGTGTGGGATTGATACAGTATGTACACATAATATGCTGGTTCCTGGCAAAGGGTGACCACATTAAATATTAGCTCAATTTCCCATCCTCATTAGTTTGATGAGTCACTGGGCGTGCGGTAGAGATGAGCGCCTGAAATTTTTCGGGTTTTGTGTTTTGGTTTTGGGTTCGGTTCCGCGGCCGTGTTTTGGGTTCGACCGCGTTTTGGCAAAACCTCACCGAATTTTTTTTGTCGGATTCGGGTGTGTTTTGGATTCGGGTGTTTTTTTTAAAAAACACTAAAAAACAGCTTAAATCATAGAATTTGGGGGTCATTTTGATCCCATATTATTATTAACCTCAAAAACCATAATTTCCACTCATTTTCAGTCTATTCTGAATACCTCACACCTCACAATATTATTTTTAGTCCTAAAATTTGCACCAAGGTCGCTGGATGACTAAGCTAAGCGACACTAGTGGCCGACACAAACACCTGGCCCATCTAGGAGTGGCACTGCAGTGTCACGCAGGATGTCCCTTCCAAAAAACCCTCCCCAATCAGCACATGACGCAAAGAAAAAAAGAGGCGCAATGAGGTAGCTGACTGTGTGAGTAAGATAAGCGACCCTAGTGGCCGACACAAACACCGGGCCCATTTAGGAGTGGCACTGCAGTGTCACGCAGGATGTCCCTTCCAAAAAACCCTCCCCAATCAGCACATGACGCAAAGAAAAAAAGAGGCGCAATGAGGTAGTTGACTGTGTGAGTAAGATTAGCGACCCTAGTGGCCGACACAAACACCGGGCCCATTTAGGAGTGGCACTGCAGTGTCACGCAGGATGTCCCTTCCAAAAAAACCTCCCCAATCAGCACATGACGCAAAGAAAAAAAGAGGCGCAATGAGGTAGCTGACTGTGTGAGTAAGATTAGCGACCCTAGTGGCCGACACAAACACCGGGCCCATTTAGGAGTGGCACTGCAGTGTCACGCAGGATGTCCCTTCCAAAAAACCCTCCCCAATCAGCACATGACGCAAAGAAAAAAAGAGGCGCAATGAGGTAGCTGACTGTGTGAGTAAGATTAGCGACCCTAGTGGCCGACACAAACACCGGGCCCATTTAGGAGTGGCACTGCAGTGTCACGCAGGATGTCCCTTCCAAAAAACCCTCCCCAATCAGCACATGACGCAAAGAAAAAAAGAGGCGCAATGAGGTAGCTGACTGTGTGAGTAAGATTAGCGACCCTAGTGGCCGACACAAACACCGGGCCCATTTAGGAGTGGCACTGCAGTGTCACGCAGGATGTCCCTTCCAAAAAACCCTCCCCAATCAGCACATGACGCAAAGAAAAAAAGAGGCGCAATGAGGTAGCTGACTGTGTGAGTAAGATTAGCGACCCTAGTGGCCGACACAAACACCGGGCCCATTTAGGAGTGGCACTGCAGTGTCACGCAGGATGTCCCTTCCAAAAAAACCTCCCCAATCAGCACATGACGCAAAGAAAAAAAGAGGCGCAATGAGGTAGCTGACTGTGTGAGTAAGATTAGCGACCCTAGTGGCCGACACAAACACCGGGCCCATTTAGGAGTGGCACTGCAGTGTCATGCAGGATGTCCCTTCCAAAAAACCCTCCCCAAACAGCACATGACGCAAAGAAAAATAAAAGAAAAAAGAGGTGCAAGATGGAATTGTCCTTGGGCCCTCCCACCCACCCTTATGTTGTATAAACAAAACAGGACATGCACACTTTAACCAACCCATCATTTCAGTGACAGGGTCTGCCACACGACTGTGACTGATATGACGGGTTGGTTTGGACCCCCCCCAAAAAAGAAGCAATTAATCTCTCCTTGCACAAACTGGCTCTACAGAGGCAAGATGTCCACCTCATCATCACCCTCCGATATATCACCGTGTACATCCCCCTCCTCACAGATTATCAATTCGTCCCCACTGGAATCCACCATCTCAGCTCCCTGTGTACTTTGTGGAGGCAATTGCTGCTGGTCAATGTCTCCGCGGAGGAATTGATTATAATTCATTTTAATGAACATCATCTTCTCCACATTTTCTGGATGTAACCTCGTACGCCGATTGCTGACAAGGTGAGCGGCGGCACTAAACACTCTTTCGGAGTACACACTTGTGGGAGGGCAACTTAGGTAGAATAAAGCCAGTTTGTGCAATGGCCTCCAAATTGCCTCTTTTTCCTGCCAGTATAAGTATGGACTGTGTGACGTGCCTACTTGGATGCGGTCACTCATATAATCCTCCACCATCCTTTCAATGGTGAGAGAATCATATGCAGTGACAGTAGACGACATGTCCGTAATCGTTGTCAGGTCCTTCAGTCCGGACCAGATGTCAGCATCAGCAGTCGCTCCAGACTGCCCTGCATCACCGCCAGCGGGTGGGCTCGGAATTCTGAGCCTTTTCCTCGCACCCCCAGTTGCGGGAGAATGTGAAGGAGGAGATGTTGACAGGTCGCGTTCCGCTTGACTTGACAATTTTCTCACCAGCAGGTCTTTCAACCCCAGCAGACTTGTGTCTGCCGGAAAGAGAGATCCAAGGTAGGCTTTAAATCTAGGATCGAGCACGGTGGCCAAAATGTAGTGCTCTGATTTCAACAGATTGACCACCCGTGAATCCTTGTTAAGCGAATTAAGGGCTCCATCCACAAGTCCCACATGCCTAGCGGAATCGCTCCGTGTTAGCTCCTCCTTCAATGTCTCCAGCTTCTTCTGCAAAAGCCTGATGAGGGGAATGACCTGACTCAGGCTGGCAGTGTCTGAACTGACTTCACGTGTGGCAAGTTCAAAGGGCATCAGAACCTTGCACAACGTTGAAATCATTCTCCACTGCGCTTGAGACAGGTGCATTCCACCTCCTATATCGTGCTCAATTGTATAGGCTTGAATGGCCTTTTGCTGCTCCTCCAACCTCTGAAGCATATAGAGGGTTGAATTCCACCTCGTTACCACTTCTTGCTTCAGATGATGGCAGGGCAGGTTCAGTAGTTTTTGGTGGTGCTCCAGTCTTCTGTACGTGGTGCCTGTACGCCGAAAGTGTCCCGCAATTTTTCTGGCCACCGACAGCATCTCTTGCACGCCCCTGTCGTTTTTTAAATAATTCTGCACCACCAAATTCAAGGTATGTGCAAAACATGGGACGTGCTGGAATTTGCCCATATTTAATGCACACACAATATTGCTGGCGTTGTCCGATGCCACAAATCCACAGGAGAGTCCAATTGGGGTAAGCCATTCCGCGATGATCTTCCTCAGTTGCCGTAAGAGGTTTTCAGCTGTGTGCGTATTCTGGAAACCGGTGATACAAAGCGTAGCCTGCCTAGGAAAGAGTTGGCGTTTGCGAGATGCTGCTACTGGTGCCGCCGCTGCTGTTCTTGCGGCGGGAGTCCATACATCTACCCAGTGGGCTGTCACAGTCATATAGTCCTGACCCTGCCCTGCTCCACTTGTCCACATGTCCGTGGTTAAGTGGACATTGGGTACAGCTGCATTTTTTAGGACACTGGTGACTCTTTTTCTGAGGTCTGTGTAAATTTTCGGTATCGCCTGCCTAGAGAAATGGAACCTAGATGGTATTTGGTACCGGGGACACAGTACCTCCAACAAGTCTCTAGTTGGCTCTGCAGTAATGATGGATACCGGAACCACGGTTCTCACCACCCAGGATGCCAAGGCCTCAGTTATCCGCTTTGCAGTAGGATGACTGCTGTGATATTTCATCTTCCTCGCAAAGGACTGTTGGACAGTCAATTGCTTGGTGGAAGTAGTAAAAGTGGTCTTACGACTTCCCCTCTGGGATGACCATCGACTCCCAGCAGCAACAACAGCAGCGCCAGCAGCAGTAGGCGTTACACGCAAGGATGCATCGGAGGAATCCCAGGCAGGAGAGGACTCGTCAGAATTGCCAGTGACATTGCCTGCAGGACTATTGGCATTCCTGGGGAAGGAGGAAATTGACACTGAGGGAGTTGGTGGGGTGGTTTGCGTGAGCTTGGTTACAAGAGGAAGGGATTTACTGGTCAGTGGACTGCTTCCGCTGTCACCCAAAGTTTTTGAACTTGTCACTGACTTATTATGAATGCGCTGCAGGTGACGTATAAGGGAGGATGTTCCGAGGTGGTTAACGTCCTTACCCCTACTTATTACAGCTTGACAAAGGGAACACACGGCTTGACACCTGTTGTCCGCATTTCTGTTGAAATAGTTCCACACCGAAGAGCTGATTTTTTTGGTATTTTCACCAGGCATGTCAACGGCCATATTCCTCCCACGGACAACAGGTGTCTCCCCGGGTGCCTGACTTAAACAAACCACCTCACCATCAGAATCCTCCTGGTCAATTTCCTCCCCAGCGCCAGCAACACCCATATCCTCCTCATCCTGGTGTACTTCAACACTGACATCTTCAATCTGACTATCAGGAACTGGACTGCGGGTGCTCCTTCCAGCACTTGCAGGGGGCGTGCAAATGGTGGAAGGCGCATGCTCTTCACGTCCAGTGTTGGGAAGGTCAGGCATCGCAACCGACACAATTGGACTCTCCTTGTGGATTTGGGATTTCGAAGAACGCACAGTTCTTTGCGGTGCTACTGCTTTTGCCAGCTTGAGTCTTTTCATTTTTCTAGCGAGAGGCTGAGTGCCTCCATCCTCATGTGAAGCTGAACCACTAGCCATGAACATAGGCCAGGGCCTCAGCCGTTCCTTGCCACTCCGTGTGGTAAATGGCATATTGGCAAGTTTACGCTTCTCCTCCGACAATTTTATTTTAGGTTTTGGAGTCCTTTTTTTACTGATATTTGGTGTTTTGGATTTGACATGCTCTGTACTATGACATTGGGCATCGGCCTTGGCAGACGACGTTGCTGGCATTTCATCGTCTCGGCCATGACTAGTGGCAGCAGCTTCAGCACGAGGTGGAAGTGGATCTTGATCTTTCCCTAATTTTGGAACCTCAACATTTTTGTTCTCCATATTTTAATAGGCACAACTAAAAGGCACCTCAGGTAAACAATGGAGATGGATGGATACTAGTATACAATTATGGACGGACTGCCGAGTGCCGACACAGAGGTAGCTACAGCCGTGAACTACCGTACTGTGTCTGCTGCTAATATAGACTGGTTGATAAAGAGATGTCGTAGTATGTATGTATGAAGAAGAAAGAAAAAAAAACCACGGTTAGGTGGTATACAATTATGGACGGACTGCCGAGTGCCGACACAGAGGTAGCCACAGCCGTGAACTACCGTACTGTACTGTGTCTGCTGCTAATATAGACTGGTTGATAAAGAGATGTAGTAGTATGTATGTATAAAGAAGAAAGAAAAAAAAAACACGGGTAGGTGGTATACAATTATGGACGGACTGCCGAGTGCCGACACAGAGGTAGCCACAGCCGTGAACTACCGTACTGTACTGTGTCTGCTGCTAATATAGACTGGTTGATAAAGAGATGTCGTAGTATGTATGTATGAAGAAGAAAGAAAAAAAACCACGGTTAGGTGGTATACAATTATGGACGGACTGCCGAGTGCCGACACAGAGGTAGCCACAGCCGTGAATTACCGTACTGTACTGTGTCTGCTGCTAATATAGACTGGTTGATAAAGAGATGTCGTAGTATGTATGTATGAAGAAGAAAGAAAAAAAAACCACGGTTAGGTGGTATACAATTATGGATGGACTGCCGAGTGCCGACACAGAGGTAGCTACAGCCGTGAACTACCGTACTGTGTCTGCTGCGACTGGATGATAAATAATGATATAAAAAATATATATATATCACTACTGCAGCCGGACAGGTATATATATTATATAATGACGGACCTGCTGGACACTGTCTGTCAGCAGAATGAGTTTTTTATAGAATAAAAAAAAAAACACCACACAAGTGAAGTCACACGACGAGTGTTTAACTTTTTCAGGCAATCACAATATAGTATACTACTAACTATACTGGTGGTCAGTGTGGTCAGGTCACTGGTCAGTCACACTAGCAGTGGCACTCCTGCAGCAAAAGTGTGCACTGTTTAATTTTAATATAATATGTACTCCTGGCTCCTGCTATAACCTATAACTGGCACTGCAGTGCTCCCCAGTCTCCCCCACAATTATAAGCTGTGTGAGCTGAGCACAGTCAGATATATAATATATACATAGATGATGCAGCACACTGGGCTGAGCAGTGCACACAGATATGGTATGTGACTGTCTTGTACTCCTGGCTCCTGCTATAACCTATAACTGGCACTGCAGTGCTCCCCAGTCTCCCCCACAATTATAAGCTGTGTGAGCTGAGCACAGTCAGATATATAATATATACATAGATGATGCAGGCATGCAGCACACTGGGCTGAGCAGTGCACACAGATATGGTATGTGACTGAGTCACTGTGTGTACCGTTTTTTTCAGGCAGAGAACGGATATATTAAATAAAACAACTGCACTGCTGGTGGTCACTGTGGTCAGTCACTAAACTCTGCACTCTCTTCTACAGTATCAGCCTCAGGTCAATCTCTCTCTCTCTCTCTCCTAATCTAAATGGAGAGGACGCCAGCCACGTCCTCTCCCTATCAATCTCAATGCACGTGTGAAAATGGCGGCGACGCGCGGCTCCTTATATAGAATCCGAGTCTCGCGAGAATCCGACAGCGTCATGATGACGTTCGGGCGCGCTCGGGTTAACCGAGCAAGGCGGGAAGATCCGAGTCGCTCGGACCCGTGAAAAAAAACATGAAGTTCGTGCGGGTTCGGATTCAGAGAAACCGAACCCGCTCATCTCTAGCGTGCGGTCCCTCACGGGCCTGGACAATATCTGTGTTGTGCATCTGCTCTCATACCCATCATTCCTCTACAATTCATGTGGAACGTTAGTAAGAGAGAGGTCTGGTAAGGCTCTAAATATGAGCTGTGCTGTATCTGTGAAATGGGACATGTGGCGTACGGTATAATACTACGAAGATTCGGGGGGTTGGGTATGAAATGCCGGCTGTCAGAAAGCCGTCAGTCAGGAGACCGACATTGGCCTAACAAGGGGCAATAAGTATTCTAACCCTCCCCCTACCCTACCCGGGGCTGGCCCTATAATTACGCACATTACGCAGATGAGTAAGGCGCCGCACATAGAGGGCGCTCACTCAGTCTGCCGTCAATCAACAAAGCACCGCTCAGCACAGCCCAGTGACTGTTTTACTCACTGTGCTGCTGCTGCGGCTGGCTGCTCGGCGAACGCGGCTCCTGTGTGCAGTACACATTACAACATGCGCAACCTGTGCTTGGGCAGGACGACCGCCGCCGTCCGCAGCGCCATTGCCGCAGCGCCTGGTGTGGAAGGTGGTGCGTGCTGCTTGCCTGACCGCAGGAGTCCGGAGGAGACATCTTTGAGCGAGTCCCTCCAGCGCACAGGCCGCACTGCTCGCTTCCCTGGCTGCCGCTGCCGGAGAGAGGAGGTAGAGACTCTGGGCTGGCAGGCTCAGGCAGGGCCGGCCCTATGTAAATATATATTCACTTGCATGTATTATATACTGTATATATATATATATATATATAGAAAGACTAGTCTATAATTATTACAGAGGGAGCAGTCTTCTGCAGATGTTTGCTGTTGCAATTTTTTCAGTGGGCATGGGGCTCAAAACTTGCAGATGGCATGGTGGTCCCTTCATTAATTATAATGCCACAGTGGAATTATAATTAATGAGAGGGCCATCTGCAAGTTTTGAGCCCCCTGCCCACTGAAAAAATTGCAACAGCAAACATCTGCAGAAGACTGCTCCCTCTGTAATAATTATAGACTAGTCTATAATAGAGAGAGAGAGAGAGAGATCAATAAGCAGGTGGCACTCACGGGTCTTTTCAATAATCCATACTTATGTCATCTACATTTTGATCTTATTCCAAAATCGTCATCAGGATCATACACAATATTCACATAACAACAAACAACATTTATAGCTCACCCAAAGTGCGTTACACCTCCTCCGTTTCCCGCCACCAGCCCCCGGGCGCCGGACGCCTCCCAATGACGTCACCATCGGCGACGCACGCTGTACAGCGCCTCGCATCCCTTCCAGCGTCCCGTTGCCTGGCAACACCACGAAGGATAATCACGTGATACACCACCACCAATAATAAAACCAGCAGGAAAATGTAAACAGTGGCCACATGATAAATATACATAATTACATAACAATGACTGCAATCCAAACAATCCAATAGGGCATCTCCAATATTCCAATAACACATTGAAATAGGATGTTAATCTAAGATACACTTTATAATTATTTGTATACTTTAAACCATAAGAACAATCGAACCCTACTGTACACTTGTTGATACAATATTGTCACGTAGCTCAAAGAATTTGCAAAAAGGCTTATTTATACAGCAACCCATACCAAACAGTAGAGAATAATCACAAAAAGCAACCAAGGCCAAAAGATTCATTGAGACCACCGGGGACCACAGTGTTTACACTGTGGACCCAGCGAGCCTCTCTCTGTAATAATATCTTATCTCTGTTGCCGCCTCTAATATGATTAGGAACCTGGTCAATTATTTTGTACCGAAGGGGAGATAGCCCATGTTTGAACTCCCGAAAATGACGTGCCACAGGTTGCTCAGGTGACATCGCGTGGTTCTCCAATGATTTCCGTATGGAGGACCTATGCATGTTCATGCGTTCTTTAAACTGCCTTGTGGTCTTTCCAACATAGAAAAGACCACAAGGACAGCGTATAAAGTAGATTACATGTGTGCTGGAACACGTAAGCACTTGTTTTATTGGGATGCGTTTACCCGTATGAGGATGGGAAAAAGAGTCACCGATTTCCAAAAAACTGCACGTTGTGCAACGATAGCAGCCTGGTTTATGTCTTAGAAAATTCTTTACATTGGTCATTTTTTTAGCAAAACCCGATATATCGTTTCTAACCAACCAATCCTTAAGATTTTTATTTCGAGAGAAACTGGACATCATTTCCTTCTTATGGAACACCTTCAGATCAGGGTCTGAGGTTACCAGCGGCCATAACTGCTTGGTGCGTCTAACCACACTATGACTCTGGCTATTAAACCTCTGTACAAATGGAATTTTTCTATCCAGAGTTGTCTGTTTCTTATTCTCATACAGCACCTGATCTCTAGGAAGAGACAAAACCCTACATTTGGTACTCTGTAGTTCTGAATAATCATAGCCTCTAGCCACAAACTGTTCGATCATATTATCTATGTCTTTTATGGTGGTATCCAGGTTATCAGAAATGCAATGTACCCGAAGGAACTGTGAGAACGGCAGGCCCTTTTTTGTGCTCACCGGATGCTGACTGGAATAATGTAAAACATTGTTCCTGTCAGTAGGTTTCTTGAATAAGGAGGTATGTATACCATCAGGACCCAACGATATAGACACATCCAAATAGTTGACCCGATCCTTACTAATAGTGTAGGAAAACTTAATATGTTCATTACTTTGATTGGCCTAGACCATAAGATCATGGGATTCCTGTTCCTCACCCAACCAAATAACGAAAAGGTCATCTATGTATCGGTAAAACATGAGAATCTTCCCCCTAATGTTCACATCTGTAAAGATGATGTCATGTTCCACACCAAACATATACCCATTCGCAAAGGCCGGGGCCACACAGGACCCCATGGCACAACCTTGCAGTTGGATATACCAATGATTATCAAACAGAAAATAATTTCTTTTCAAAGTTAGCTCTAACAATTTCACAAAGAATTTCACATCTGGACCACAGTATTCCTCAGTCTGCGAAAGCAGAATCTCTGCAGCCCGCAGACCACCCTCGTGTGGAATACTGGTGTACAGATTAATAACATCAAGAGTACACAGAGAGCATGGAGGCAATGGATTTGGCACCTGTCTTAATTTCTGTAATAGCATGGTAGTATCTTTTAGATATGTAGCCTGAGCCTGAACTACCGGCTGAAAAAACCTATCCAAATATTTTGATGTTTTGAATATACAGAATCTCTGGCCGAGATGATAGGACGGCCCGGAGGACAAATCACATCTTTATGAATTTTCGGTAAGGTATATAGCACAGGGGCCACCGGATGTTCTTGAACCAAAGCATTCTTAACCTCAAGAGAAATAATTTTATCGTCCACCGCCTGTGCCAATACCTTACCCAATTCCACATTGAAAGATTTGGTAGGATCACAGGTAAGTGCTCTATATACCATCCCATCACCCAGTTGTCTGTATATTTCTTTACGGTATTGTTCTATGTCCTGTATTACAATCCCACCCCCCCTTGTCAGTGGGGCATATTATAATACTTTCATCTTTACTTAACTGTAATAATGTCTCAAAGTCCTTTTTGGACATATTGGATGCCGAAGTTCTCTCTGAATGTATCATTGGCTGCTCCAACTTTCTCTGGAAACATTTCAAAGAAGCATTATTCGTATATGGGTCAAATTTAGACCGAGTTTTAATCGCTTTGGGTAAAGACTCAGACAATTCCACTTCAGTCGATTTTCCATTGAAATATATAATTATAAAGTGTATCTTAGATTAACATCCTATTTCATTGTGTTATTGGAATATTGGAGATGCCCTATTGGATTGTTTGGATTGCAGTCATTGTTATGTAATTATGTATATTTATCATGTGGCCACTGTTTACATTTTCCTGCTGGTTTTATTATTGGTGGAGGTGTATCACGTGATTATCCTTCGTGGTGTTGCCAGGCAACGGGACGCTGGACGGGACGCGAGGCGCTGTACAGCGTGCGTCGCCGATAGTGACGTCATTGGGAGGCATCCGGCGCCCGGCGAAGGGGTGGACAGTGGACAAGGATCCTCAAAAACAAAGTTAAAGAAGAAGAACAAAGCTTAGTATTCAATCTCTCTAATCGGGAACTGTCAACTCGTGAATTGGATATTCTGAATAAAGAGTTATATTTTGTGCCATCATGTGACATAGATCAATTTCAATGGAAAATCGACTCGTATAAATGTAATCGTAGTCTAAGATTAAAAGAATTTTTTCAATCCAAGCAACAGGCAGTGGCTGAAGTGGAATTGTCTGAGTCTTTACCCAAAGCGATTAAAACTCGGTCTAAATTTGACCCATATACGAATAATGCTGCTTTGAAATGTTTCCAGAGAAAGTTGGAGCAGCCAATGATACATTCAGAGAGAACTTCGGCATCCAATATGTCCAAAAAGGACTTTGAGACATTATTACAGTTAAGTAAAGATGAAAGTATTATAATACGCCCCGCTGACAAGGGGGGTGGGATTGTAATACAGGACATAGAACAATACCATAAAGAAATATACAGACAACTGGGTGATGGGATGGTATATAGAGCACTTACCTGTGATCCTACCAAATCTTTCAATGTGGAATTGGGTAAGGTATTGGCACTGGCGTTGGACGATAAAATTATTTATCTTGAGGTTAAGAATGCTTTGGTTCAAGAACATCCGGTGGCCCCTGTGCTATATACCTTACCGAAAATTCATAAAGATGTGATTTGTCCTCCGGGCCGTCCTATCATCTCGGCCAGAGATTCTGTATATTACAAAACATCAAAATATTTGGATAACTTTTTTCAGCCGGTAGTTCAGGCTCAGGCTACATATCTAAAAGATACTACCATGCTATTACAGAAATTAAGACAGGTATCAAATCCATTGCCTCCATGCTTTCTGTGTACTCTTGATGTTATTAATCTGTACACCCGTATTCCACACGAGGGTGGTCTGCGGGCTGCAGAGATTCTGCTTTCGCAGAGTGAGGAATACTGTGGTCCAGATGTGAAATTCTTTGTGAAATTGTTAGAGCTAACTTTGAAAAGAAATTACTTTCTGTTTGATAATCATTGGTATATCCAACTGCAAGGTTGTGCCATGGGGTCCTGTGTGGCCCCGGCCTTTGCGAATGGGTATATGTTTGGTGTGGAACATGACATCTTCTTTACAGATGTGAACATTAGGGGGAAGATTCTCATGTTTTACTGATACATAGATGACCTTTTCGTTATTTGGTTGGGTGAGGAACAGGAATTCCATGATCTTATGGTAAAGGCCAATCAAAGTAATGAACATATTAAGTTTACTTACACTATTAGTAAGGATCGGGTCAACTATTTGGATGTGTCTATATCGTTGGGTCCTGATGGTATACATACCTCCTTATTCAAGAAACCTACTGACAGGAACAATGTTTTACATTATTCCAGTCAGCATCCGGTGAGCACAAAAAAGGGCCTGCCTTTCTCACAGTTCCTTCGGGTACATTGCATTTCTGATAACCTGGATACCACCATAAAAGACATAGATAATATGATCGAACAGTTTGTGGCTAGAGGCTATGATTATTCAGAACTACAGAGTACCAAATGTAGGGTTTTGTCTCTTCCTAGAGATCAGGTGCTGTATGAGAATAAGAAACAGACAACTCTGGATAGAAAAATTCCATTTGTACAGAGGTTTAATAGCCAGAGTCATAGTGTGGTTGGACGCACCAAGCAGTTATGGCCGCTGGTAACCTCAGACCCTGATCTGAAGGTGTTCCATAAGAAGGAAATGATGCCCAGTTTCTCTCGAAATAAAAATCTTAAGGATTGGTTGGTTAGAAACGATGTATCGGGTTTTGATAAAAAAATTACCAATGTAAAGAATTTTCTAAGACGAAAACCAGGCTGCTATCGTTGCACAGGATGCACAACGTGCAGTTTTTTGGAAATCGGTGACTCTTTTTCCCATCCTCATACGGGTAAACGCATCCCAATAAAACAAGTGCTTACGTGTTCCAGCACACATGTTATCTACTTTATACGCTGTCCTTGTGGTCTTTTCTATGTTGGAAAGACCACAAGGCAGTTTAAAGAACGCATGAACATGCATAGGTCCTCCATACGGAAATCATTGGAGAACCACGCGATGTCACCTGAGCAACCTGTGGCACGTCATTTTCGGGAGTTCAAACATGGGCTATCTACCCTTCGGTACAAAATAATTGACCAGGTTCCTAATCATATTAGAGGCGGCAACAGAGATAAGATATTATTACAGAGAGAGGCTCGCTGGGTCCACAGTTTAAACACTGTGGCCCCCGGTGGTCTCAATGAATCTTTTGGCCTTGGTTGCTTTTTGTGATTATTCTCTACTGTTTGGTATGGGTTGCTGTATAAATAAGCCTTTTTGCAAATTCTTTAAGCTACGTGACAATGTTGTATCAACAAGTGTACAGTAGGGTTCGATTGTTCTTATGGTTTAAAGTATACATATAATTATAAAGTGTATTTTAGATTAACATCCTATTTCAATGTGTTATTGGAATATTGGAGATGCCCTATTGGATTGTTTGGATTGCAGTCATTGTTATGTAATTATGTATATTTATCATGTGGCCACTGTTTACATTTTCCTGCTGGTTTTATTATTGGTGGAGGTGTATCACGTGATTATCCTTCGTGGTGTTGCCAGGCAACGGGATGCTGGACGGGACGCGAGGCGTTGTACAGCGTGCGTCGCCGATGGTGACGTCATTGGGAGGCGTCCGGCGCCCGGGGGCTGGTGGCGGGAAACGGAGGAGGTGTAACGCACTTTGGGTGAGCTATAAATGTTGTTTGTTGTTATGTGAATATTGTGTATGATCCTGATGACGATTTTGGAATAAAATCGAATGTTGATGACATAAGTATGGATTATTGAAAAGACCCGTGAGTGCCACCTGCTTATTGATCTCTCTTTGTGGTTTGTTGCCTGGGGGAGCACCGGGGCCATACGATTCTTACTGGTAGTGCCGACCAAAAAGGATTGGATATATATATATATATATATATATATAATATGCAAGTGAATATATATTTATATATATCTGAAAAAATTATTTTCATGATGCTGTAGCCTGTACATGATGCTGTAGCCTGCCCTGTCCTCCACTCCCGTACTTCTCCCGATCCACGGTGCTCTGGCGAAGCACACGGGGGCCCTTTCAAAATTTTGCTATGGGGCCCATAAAGGTCTAGTTACGCCCCTGGCTGCCAGCCCCTCACCGCTCACCGCCACCAGCCGCTCACCGCCGCCAGCCGCTCACCCACAACAAATGGCGGTCAGAGAGACCTCACCGCACCAAGTCAGGTAATGTTCCCCTGCTGTCACCCTCTCTCCCTGTCGTTACTGTCCCTACTGTCACTCTCTCTCTCCCTGCTGTCACTGTCGTCACTCTCTCTCTCCCTGTCGTCACTCTCTCTCTCCCTGTCGTCACTCTCTCTCTCTCTCTCTGTCGTCACTCTCTCTCTCTCTGTCGTCACTCTCTCTCTCCCTGTCCCTGCTGTCACTCTGGCTGTCACAATTTCAGCTCATTCAGTGTTCTATAATGTGAATTTCGGCTCATTCAGTGTGCTATAATGTGAATTTCGGCTCATTCAGTGTGCTATAATGTGAATTTAGGCTCATTCAGTGTGCTATAATGTGAATTTCGGCTCATTCAGTGTGCTATAATGTGAATTTTGGCTTATTCAGTGTGCTATAATGTGAATTTCGGCTCGTACCGTGTGCTATAATGTGAATTTCAGCTCGTACCGTGTGCTATATTGTGAATTTCGGCTCGTACCGTGTGCTATAATGTGAATTTCGGCTCGTACCGTGTGCTATATTGTGAATTTCTGCTCGTACCGTGTGCTCTAATGTGAATTTCAGCTCGTACCGTGTGCTATAATGTGAATTTCAGCTCGTACCGTGTGCTATATTGTGAATTTCGGCTCGTACCGTGTGCTATAATGTGAATTTTGGCTCGTACCGTGTGCTATATTGTGAATTTCTGCTCGTACCGTGTGCTCTAATGTGAATTTCGGCTCGTACCGTGTGCTATAATGTGAATTTCGGCTCGTACCGTGTGCTATATTGTGAATTTTTGCTCGTACCGTGTGCTCTAATGTGAATTTCGGCTTGTACCGTGTGCTATAAGGTGAAAGGGGCACCAGTACTAGATAGTATAAGGGGTTCTAATACACTGGCCACGCCACTTTGAGTGGCCACGCCCCTTTTCTGGAGCGTGCGCGCCGGTGGCGCATAATTGCATCCTTAACTTTTTCATACCCCCACTTCAAAATTTCCACTTCAACCAATATATATATATATATATATATATATATATATTTATTCACTTGCATATACTTCACAACAGTCCCCATGTTGGTGGGGTTGTTCCATCATCCCCTGGCTGGTCGGTCAGCATGTTCATCCAAATTGCAGCCGTTTTTATGCAAAATCCCCTACGTTCATTTGTAATACTTTGCTGAGAATCACCAAATGCTGTGTTTCCTCCTTTGTTATGCTTTGCAGCTGTTTTCAGTTGTTAGTTTCTGTGTCCTGCATTTATCTTTGTTTTCAGCAAGTGAAATGCATGCCTGAGTGGGTTGAGATCAGATTATTGAATATCTTGCAAAGTTTTAACTTTATGGTAGACAGTTGATTACACCCATATTTCGCTTAATGCGGTTTAAGCTTTTGTGTGTATAATATTTTCCATCATCCTTGGGGGGGGGGGGGGGGGGACACAATCTATATTCGCTTACCAAAAAATGTAGGCTTGGGCCGGCCCTGACCCTACCCTAACCCTCCCTTTTAGGTGCCTCCCTGGGTGGCGCCTAAACCTAACCTCCCCCTCCCCGCACTCTAAACCTAACCGTCTCCCCCCTCCACAGCGTAACCCTAACCCGCTTCCCCACAACCTAAAACTTTCTATGTCCCAAGGGGTACGGTATTAAGGAGACAGACGTCGGAATCCCGACAGCTGGAATCCCAGCAGCAAGCGCAATGAGTCCCCTTGTGTTTAACCCTTCTTTTAACACGGGTTGAAATGCCGGATTGCTCAATTGGGTCGACCCAGCAGCAGCCCGGCAATAACCTGTGTTATTTTGGCTATGTGAAAGGGGTATAAGGTGCCTGCTTCCAGTGTAATAGGGTTCTAATCCTGGGTATGACACTTGCAAAATAATTGTCAGAGAAATAATAAGCATTGTGAGTGACTGAGCAGACATATGTAGTGTGTGCCAGAGCAGATCTATGTAGTGTGTGCCAGAGCAGATCTATGTAGTGTGTGCCTGAGCAGACCTATGTAGTGTGTGCCTGAGCAGATCTATGTAGTGTGTGCCAGAGCAGATCTATGTAGTGTGTGCCTGAGCAGACCTATGTAGTGTGTGCCTGAGCAGACCTATGTAGTGTGTGCCAGAGCAGATCTATGTAGTGTGTGCCAGAGCAGATCTATGTAGTGTGTGCCAGAGCAGATCTATGTAGTGTATGCCAGAGCAGATCTATGTAGTGTGTGCCAGAGCAGATCTATGTAGGGTATGCCAGAGCAGATCTATGTAGTGTGTGCCTGAGCAGATCTATGTAGTGTGTGCCTGAGCAGATCTATGTAGTGTGTGCCAGAGCAGATCTATGTAGTGTATGCCAGAGATCTATGTAGTGTGTGCCTGAGCAGATCTATGTAGTGTATGCCAGAGATCTATGTAGTGTGTGCCAGAGCAGATCTATGTAGTGTGTGCCAGAGCAGATCTATGTAGTGTGTGCCAGAGCAGATCTATGTAGTGTGTGCCAGAGCAGATCTATGTAGTGTGTGCCTGAGCAGATCTATGTAGTGTGTGCCAGAGCAGATCTATGTAGTGTATGCCAGAGATCTATGTAGTGTGTGCCTGAGCAGATCTATGTAGTGTATGCCAGAGATCTATGTAGTGTGTGCCAGAGCAGATCTATGTAGTGTGTGCCAGAGCAGATCTATGTAGTGTGTGCCAGAGCAGATCTATGTAGTGTGTGCCAGAGCAGATCTATGTAGTGTGTGCCTGAGCAGATCTATGAAGTGTGTGCCAGAGCAGATCTATGTAGTGTATGCCAGAGATCTATGTAGTGTGTGCCTGAGCAGATCTATGTAGTGTGTGCCAGAGCAGATCTATGTAATATATGCCAGAGCAGAACTATGTAGTGTGTTCCAGAGCAGATCTATGTAGTGTATGCCAGAGCAGATCTATGTAGTGTGTGTCAGAGCAAATCTATGTAGTGTGTGCCTGAGCAGATCTATGTAGTGTGTGCCAGAGCAGATCTATGTAGTGTATGCCAGAGATCTATGTAGTGTGTGCCTGAGCAGATCTATGTAGTGTGTGCCAGAGCAGATCTCTGTAGTATATGCCAGAGCAGATCTATGTAGTGTGTGCCAGAGCAGATCTATGTAGTGTATGCCTGAGCAGATCTATGTAGTGTGTGCCAGAGAAGATCTATGTAGTGTGTGCCTGAGCAGATCTATGTAGTGTGTGCCTGAGCAGATCTATGTAGTGTGTGCCAGAGCAGATCTATGTAGTATATGCCAGAGCAGATCTATGTAGTATATGCCAGTGCAGATCTTCGTAGTAGTTGCCAGAGCAGATCTATGTAGTGTGTGCCAGAGCAGATCTATGTAGTGTGTGCCAGAGCAGAACTATGTACTGTATGCCAGAGATCTATGTAGTGTGTGCCTGAGCAGATCTATGTAGTGTGTGCCAGAGCAGAACTATGTACTGTATGCCAGATATCTATGTAGTATATGCCAGAGCAGATCTATGTAGTAGTTGCCAGAGCAGATCTATGTAGTGTGTGCCTGAGCAGATCTATGTAGTGTATGCCAGAGATCTATGTAGTGTGTGCCTGAGCAGATCTATGTAGTGTGTTCCTGCACACTACATCGATCTGCCTAGTTGCAATGGTTTTGAACTGATAATTTTATTATATATTATAATAGAGACACAATTATAATTATATTATATATTTTTAACAGAGAGACACAAAAAATTGTTTCGAAATCCATTTCATGTAACACAGTTTATCCTGTTAATAAGGGATCAGACATGCTTTACACAGCACATGAACTGATGGCACTGTGGTGGAATAATATGAACTAGGAGCATTACAGTGTAGCAGAGCACTGTCACATAATATGAAGTGGGGGCACTGTGGTATAATGTCATGTGGGGGCACTGTGGCAAAATGTGAATTGGAGCACTGTGCATAATGTGAGGTGGGGCACTGTGGTATAATGTCATGTGGGGCACTGTGGCAAAATGTGAATTGGAGCACTGTGCATAATGTGAGGTGGGGCACTGTGGTATAATGGCATGTGGGGGCACTGTGGCAAAATGTGAATTGGAGCACTGTGCATAATGTGAGGTGGGGCACTGTGGCATAATGTGTAGTGGGGGGCACTAGCAAAATGTGAATTGAGGCACTGTGGCATAATGTGAAGTGGGGCACTGATTTATACAGTCATTTATATAAGTGAAACACAATCATGCATGTGATATAAATGTTTTATTACGCAACAAGTGTACAGAAGAGACTCGTACACCCCAAAGACCAGCCTTGGCAGCGCACGTGCTTAGAAAAATTGGCACATTCACCTCCAAAAATAACAAGTTTGGGGACATTTCAAATCACATAATATATTAATAGGGTAATGTAACAGAACAACAGCAATAATACAGCACATTCACTACACTATTCTACAAAGCTGAAGATTTAGGGACATTTATATAAACAGTATAAATAACATATTTAGCAAAAATGATGCAAAAACATACAAAAAAGCAAAATAAAAATACATTTATATACACATACTATATATATCACAGCACATGTCAGAGCCGGCCCGAGGCATAGGCAAACTAGGCAAATGCCTAGGGCGTTGGTATGCCTAGGGGCACAGGCAGCTTCTGCTGATTAAAGTGATATATGGCATGCCTATATTTTGTTTGTGACTGCAGCTGTATCTGCATACAAAATGTTATGTTACAGCAGGGGTTAAAGTGAGCCGGAATGGGGCGGAACTGCTTTCCGTCAGTTCCACTTGGAGACGGAACGCAGTTCCGCCTCCTCCGGCTCACCTCACACGATGGCCACAGGGAGATGCTGGGCGCCCGCTGTTACCAGCGGCGCCCCGCTTTTCCTGCACAGTGGAAGCCCGGCGGCAGGAGCTCACTACTGAGCTCCTGCTTCCGGCTCCCGGCTCAGTGCGCGCTATGAGAGAGACGTCATGACGTCTCTCTCATAGTGCAGCGTGCCGGACGCAAGGAGATCACAGCGGTCGGATGCGGGAGCAGGGCTTGGTGAGTATGGTGGCTTTTGGGTTTTTTTAAGGCACGTCTACTGGGGGCAAGCTACAGGGGGCAAACTACAGGGGCGCATTACTACTGGGGGCATAACTACTTGGGCACACTACTGGGGGCATAACTACAGGGGCTAAGCTACTGAGGGCATTACTATTTGGGGACTAAACTACAGGGGAGCTAAACTACAAGGGGCATTACTACAGGGGGGCTAAACTACAAGGGGGCAAACTACAGAGGGCATTACTACTGGGGGCATTACTACTTGGGGCAAGCTACATGGGGCTAACTACTGGGGGCAAGCTACTGGGGGCAAACTACAGGGGCACATTACTACTGGGGGCATAACTACAGGGGCGCATTACTACTGGGGGCATAACTACAGGGGCATTACTACTGGAGCAAACTACAGGGGCATTACTACAGTGGGGCTAAACTACAAGGGGGCATTACTACTGGGGGCATTACTACTTGGGGCAAGCTACAGGGGGCTAACTACTGGGGGCAAACTACTGGGGGCATAACTACAGGGGCACATTACTACTGGGGGCATAACTACAGGGGCGCATTACTACTGGGGGCATAACTACAGGGGCACATTAGTACTGGGGGCTAAACTACAGGGGGCATAACTACAAGGGCTAAACTACTGGGGGCATTCCTACTTGGGGCAAACTACATGGGGCTAAACTACTGGGGGCATTACTACTGGGGGGCTAAACTACTGGGGGCATAACTGCAGGGGCTAAACTACAGGGGGCATTACCACTGGGAGCTAAACTACATGGGGCTAAACTACTGGGGGCATTACCACTGGGAGGCTAAACTAAAGTGGGGGTAAACTACTGTGGTCCTAACTGCATAACTACTGGGGCTAAACTACAAGGGGCTAAACGACTGGGGGCATTACTACAGGCAACATTACTATTGGGGGCAATACTACACAGGGGCATTACCATTAAGGGCATTACTAAAGGGGGCACTACTAATGAGGGCATTGTTAAGGGGGCACTTCATAAGGGGCATCACTCCTGGGGACATAAGGGGCACTACTACTGGGGGCATTGCATAAGGGGCACCACTACTATGGGCTCTATATAAGGGGCACTACCAGTACAGTGGACATTGCATAAGGAGCACTACTACTGTGGTCATTGTAAAAGGGGCGCTACTGCTGTGGGCATTGTGTATTACGGGGTGCTACTACTGTGGGCATTATGTGTATTAGCGGTGCTACTACTGTGGGCATTATTACTATTGTGTGACCATGGCCCTTTCGTTTTGAGACCATGCCCCATTTTATTGGGGTGCGCGCCTACGGCGCGCGCAATACTTTTATTGCATTGGCGCAGAGGGGAGGGGGGGTGAGTTCCACCATCTCTCTAGGACCACTTTAAGCACTGTGCTACAGTGTATTCCTGGAAATCACTGTAATGTAGCATTTCGTATGCAGATACAGCCACAGTTGCACATAGAATATAGGCATGCCGCATATAATTTTAATCAGCAGAAGCTGCTTGTGTGTCCTAGTCACATAGTAATGCAAATAAGATGCCTTTTCATTGAAAAAAAGGCACCCGGCGTTAGCTGAGCTGCTGGCTGACTTACACCAGGCATCTCCTGCTGCATGGCGTATTGAGGCAAGATGTATCCAAGCAGTGGCAGAGGTCACAGTTTTAGCGACTGTGTGAGTGCCGTGTGCGGGTGGGTTGGTTGTGCAGTAGTGTTCGGCATATGTGTAAGGGGCATTATGTGTGTCATGTGTATAAATACGTTAATAATATGTGGCAAATGTGTAAGGGGCACTACTGTATGTGTGTCATTATGTATATAAGTGCTCTAATAATGTGCGGCATTTGTGTAAGGGACATTATATGTATAAGGGCATTCATAAAGGTTGGCATAATATGTAAAGCGCATTATGTTTATAAGGATATTAATAATGTATGTCATATGTGTAAGGGGCATTACTGTGTGATATTATGTGTATAGATGCATTACTAATGTGTGGCATTATGTGTAAAAGGTGCTCTACTGTGTAGTGTAACGTATAGAAAGGGCACTACTGTGTGGTCTAATGTGAATAAAGAGCAATCTAGTGTGGTGTAATGTGAATAAGGAGCAATTCATGTGATGTAATGTGAATAAGGGCTACAACTGTATGATGTAATGTGAATAAAGAGCAATAAGGTGTGGTGTAATGTGAATAAGGGACAATGCAGTGTGATGTAATGTGAATAAGGGGCACTGCTGTAAGGAGTAATGTTTACAAGGTAAAGTGGTACTACTGTGTGATGTAATGTGAATAAAAGACACTATCACATGATATAATGAGAATAAAGTTGCACTACTGTGCAGCGTAATTTGAATTGGGGGTACTATTGTGTGACCATGCCCCTTCCCAGCAAAAACACACCTCTTTTTTGGGCTGTGCGCCGAATGTGCGCAATGTTCCTATTTAAAATATAGGGGGTGGAAACACCAAAATGATGACTGCTATGGGTGAGATGGAACTAGTGGCGGTGCTAGGGGGCACCAGCCAAAATCTTGCCTAGGGCATCATATTGGTTAGGGCCGGCTCTGGCACATCTAATACGCATTTGTTGAAGATATCTAAAATCTTACCATGCTTTACTCTTCAATAGGTTCTTACAACTGTTCCCTTTACACTGAGGGGGTCATTCCGACCCGATCACACTCTGCGCTTTGTCGCAGCCGTGCGATTGGCTCAGAACTGCGCATGTGCTGCGGCCGCATTGCGTGTGCGCGTCGTTGCCTGGCGACGCCCGTTTCCGGGCAGTGACGCCGCTAGCGGAGAAAGCAGTTACAGCAGCGACCGCAAGAAGATTGACAGGAGAAAGGTGTTCCGGGGCGTCAACTGACCGTTTTCTGGGAGTGGTGCGGCAAACCCAGGCGTGTCCAGGCGTTTGAAGGGCGGATGTCTGACGTCAGTTCCGGGACCTTCAATGCTGGATTAATCGCACAGGGTAAGTAAGTCTTACCCTGGTCTTGTTTTGCACAAAACATTTTTTGCATAGCAGGGCTGCACAAGCGATCGCAGCCTTGCTATGCAAAAAAACACTCCCCCGTAGGCGGCGTCTACTTGATCGCACGGGCTGCAAAAAGGAGCAGCGTGAGATCAACTTGGAATGACCCCCTGAGTGACTTAGAGCTGAATCTTGATGGGAGGAGCTCATTGTCCAGAGTTGCACTGAGCAGCAGACTTCTAATGCAGCACATCAATGTGGGGAACTTAACAGAGCATTTCATTCTTGTGAATTCACAGTTATGTCTAGCTAGATTTATGGCTAGCTGTCTTTTCTTCTGCTAATATGGGGGTAATTCCAAGTTGATCGCAGCAGGAAATTTTTTAGCAGTTGGGCAAAACCATGTGCACTGCAGGGGAGGCAGATATAACATGTGCAGAGAGAGTTAGATTTGGGTGGGTTATTTTGTTTCTGTGCAGGGTAAATACTGGCTGCTTTATTTTTACACTGCAATTTAGATTGCAGATTGAACTCACCACACCCAAATCTATCTCTCTCTGCACATGTTAGATAAGCTGAAGGCTGCATAAGCCTGAGGCCATATAAGCGATCAACTTTTTGTGATTGGTTGTTAAATGACTAAGCAGTTGCTAGGCAGATCAGTTTTCCCGGTTGGTTTTTCCTATTGGTTTAAGGGGTTGTGCATCAGGATGAAGAGGAGGGTCTTAGGTTAGTATATAGGGGGTGGCCATCTTGCTAGACTCCCTCTTGCCTTTCAGTTAATGCCCCAGGAAGGATAAGTACTATTGCTTATTTTCACTGCCTGTAAATTTTTTTTTTTTTTTTTTTTTTGAATTTCATTTGCCTTCTCTAGGGCATTATACAGTGCTGTGCCCCCTCTCTGCGTGTCATTGTCTACTTTTGCAGATTCTCCCCCCTCTGCCATGCCTCGTCCAAAACGTGCAGCTCCCCCCCCCCGGCGCCTCGTGGATGCGGGGAGCGCCTTCCGCTCCCGCTCCCCGAGCGTTGCGCCACAGAGAGGACTTCCCCCTGTTTCAGACAGGCGGCGGGGACGGGCAGTTACAGCCCGCTCCCCTGCCGCACGGAGACGGGCGGCCAGCCGCTCGTCACGTGGTGCCGATGCGCGCGGCTCGGCCGGGCCGCGCGTCCCGGCGCTCGCAGCGGGACGGGCCTCTCCTCTCCCTCCTGCCTCGGGCGTCTGCAGCACTTCCCCTCCGGCGGCCGGCGGCCGCTCTGCACGTGGCGCGGGTGCGCGCGGTCCGGCTGGGCCGCGCTCCCCGGCGCCTCCCGCGGGCGAAACGACTTCCCTCCCTCCTTCCATAAGTGCCTCCGGCCCTCCTCCTCCATCCCCGCGGTCGGCTCTCGGCGGCGTCCTGGGGGCACAAGCTGTGCCGGACGGCCGCGGCAGAGCTGCGGGGGGCGAGGGGGGGGTCAATATGCAGCTGGGGGATATGAGCCCAGGGCAGCGGGTAGCGGCTCCCGCTGTCCCCGGGACAATACAGGGCCCCATACTACCCCCCTCCAGCGGGGGGTTTAGCACACCGCACCTCAATTTAAATAATATTGGGCCATTTGGGCCTAGTGTCGCCGGGGCGGGGGACGTGGCAGCGGCGGCCGCCACACCCGCCCCGGCGGCAGTCACATGGCAGGGTTTTCCCCCGGCCTCGGTGGCCTGCTCGGGCTCCTCCTGGGTGTCAGACGCCCCGACGCCATTAACGGCGCCCCCGCTCGTCGGTTTTCAAACCCCTCTCCACGCCCTTCCCGGTCCTTTTCAGTTTGGGTCCACACAGACATCCGTCTCGGCGGCTTATATGACGCCCGGCGGGGCGCTTTCGGTAGCAGCGCAGCAAGGCTTCGCGGGGAGCCAGTCCTTCCCCGGGGGTTTTGCGTGGCCTCCGGCTCCAGCATTCCCCTTAGCCGCCAGCATGCCTTCCATGGGCTTCATGACGGTGTCCGGCACACAGTTTTCCCCGCACGGGGCCAGCGCGGGCGCCGGCGTGCAGTCCACGTGGTCGGTCGGTGGCCCCCGAGTCGCGGTGCCCTTGCCGGCCTTTGCGGGCCTGCAGTCAGGGCAGGCACCGGGCGGTGGGTATCAGGTGGCACAGAGTTGGCCCCCTCTCGCAGCGCCCCCTCAGTTCCTTCCGGCGTCATACGGATGGGCGGGGGTGGGCGGCTGCCCGCCGCATACGGCGTGGCGGCCGTCTTACCCCGCGAGTTTCGGTGCAGTGAGCGGGTCAGCCTTTACGCAGTCGATCGGGTACACCTCGGCGGGGGCCCCCTCCCTGCAGCTGCCGGGCGGCCATCCGCCACGGAACGGGGGGACGGGCTCTCCGCCTCCGCATTTGCGGACAAGTGTTAATGATGTTCTGGTTCCCCCGGTGCCGGTTGTCCCCTCTTTTTCTCCCTTGCAGGTTCCGTCTAATTCAGGGGCTACGCCCGTCACGAGGCGAAGGTCACGGACAAGCGCGACTGCGAACGTGGAGGTACGGCCATCAGCGGAGGCGGGTGCAGCGGACGACGCGGTTCCGGGTCCTTCAAACTCCGGTGAGCTAAATATTCCTTTACACGTTTCAACTTGTAGTTCCTCGTCTTCTAGCAGCGTATCATCCGGCTCTCCGCGGCGCCTGAAGGGTTAGCTCTTCTGTCTTTGTAAATATTACTTTTTATATGATCAATTTCCTTATAATAAGTATAGTGTAAAAGTGAATATTTCTACCTCCCTAATGAAGGGTTAAACATGCTATATGAATTGTTATGTGTTTGAATAGACACGTACGCACTCTCTACAAGATGCCTTTGTCTTCTCATATAATATAAGGCTTGTGTGTGTCTTATCTTCAAGGACAATTACATACCAGATCAAAACTGTTACTTCTGTGTGTTACTAAAATATCCTGCATGTAATGTCGTATGCTACTTCTATTTATCCAATCATATGCTTGCACATATTGTATACACCCATGTTTCTTTTCTATATAGTACTCTGTAATTTATTAAATAAACAGTGTGAATTTTTACTGCTTGTGTTGTGCATGTAACTGATAGCGTAAAGGTTTACACTCCCAGACGTCTGAGAGGCCATCACATCGAGGGTTAAAGAATATAAGGGCAGATCCTTTCAGCTGGGGGCTCGTCCGGGATTCAGTGATCGTCCCTGAATGGTAAAAATAGAGAATTTATTGTCTGTCTTTGCCATACAGGATTGCGGTCATACACTGAAGCTGAATCCGTGTCAGTGTTCCGGGAACACGTGACAAGGTAATATTTAAGTCCGGGACTTAATATTACGAAGTTTTATGTAAAAGCATAAAACAGGTATCAGGGATACCATAGAATCTTTAATGTCTGGGACTTAAAGATACGTCTGAGAAAGGACCAGGAGTCCAAGCGCAATTCTCCAAAGACGTTAGTATCTGGGATACTTAAACATAGACCTGGGGTCTATACATAACGTAGATCATACCTCGATCTGATCGTCTATATATATATTCTTGTATGTTGTAGTGAGATAAGTTCTTATATTTGGTTCAGACGGCTGGTAAGTTTTCGTCTGCCAGATATCTTTACTCAAACACTTTTCTTGCTTCCTGTTTAAAACGCTGTATTTTTCTGACATCTTGTACGAATGGTAAGCGTACCCGTCAAAAGATTTCATGTTCTCATTATACAGATAATATTGTGATATTGTCAATGACTAATTAACTGGTTAGCTGATGCATGTATAGTAGAGTTGTAAATTTTAGATATTTTCCTTTAAAGTTGTACTGTTGATTTATATTACTGTCTGACAATGGGCTCTAGTCAGAGTAAAAAAAAACCTGCATATTCCCCGCCCCTCCCTGGTGAGACATGCAAGATGTATGTCGCCCGCAACTCTACCTCAGAGTATTACTTAGTTAACCCATGGGTGGATAATTTAGCGGGATGGACAGAGAAAGCAGGACAGGACCCATTCCTACGGGAAGGCAGTAATTACCCTTTCTATATGGAGATTTAAGAAAAAATGTCAGTTTAGCACAGAAGCGAAATTGCAGAGAACTGTAAATCTTTTAAAATCCCTCTCGCCTCCCCCCCTTGCATTCCAATGTATCCTGCGCTCAGAGACACAAATCTCTTGGCAGCAGTAACCCTTTCACACCAAATGGGATTGCCTCCAGCTCCACTGCTGGAGAGTGCGTCCACTAGCTCTATCCCTAGCACCAATAACCCAGAGTTTAGATAATAGTAAAACACTGTCCCAAGCCCACCATTACCCTCGATGGCTGTATATCTTATTTGCGCAAAGCTTGCAAAGGACGCAGCTATACACATATGAAGGAGGTCTTTAAAACCCGTGCTCCTTTGCCTGTGCTTTTTTTGCCTGTCGCTGTGGCTTGTAAACAGAAACCTTCATAGTCTGTTACTGCGTTTTGGAAAAGGTTTAAGGACTGCTGGACAGATGACGCTGGCTTACCTTTGCTTAACTCAGAAAGCTTAATCATTTCCCCACCCACTCATGCCTATCAGAGCTCCGGACGCTTTGACAGACAGAACCAACCCCGCAGTCAGGGAAGATTCCAAAGACCCCGCGCACTGACGGGGCCCGGAGGAGGGTATCCCAGCCTTTATTCAACTCTCCCGTCATAGTAAAGATTCACCTCTGCTGCCACTTATTATAAATGGAAGTAAAATTCCCTTTTTAGTGGACAGCGGTGCAACAACCAGTGTTTTGTGTTCTGACTTATGCAGTATCCCCTCTCACCAGAAAAGATAGAAGGTCTCCGCCCCGTGATACAGCAATTCTTACAACAGGGTATTCTCAGACATATTGTATCACCATACTGTACTCCTGTGAACCCTGTTGCCAAAGCTGATGGCAGTATAAGATTTGTACAGAATCTCAGAGCGATCAATCAGCCAATTGTCCCAATTGCACCAATTGTTCCAGATGTAAACTCACTCATTTCTGCAATCCCTGCAGATGCTAGTTCTTCTCTGTAATTGATTTGAAGAATGCCTTTTTTCAGCATGCCTGTAGATTCACAGACACAATTACTTTTTGCCTTTTCTTTTGAGGGTAAACAACTTACCTGGTGCAGATTATTGACGCACCTGTTGTCTCCAGGCCACATTGAGGCCCTGGCAACCTCACCATGGTTCAGTCCTGCTACAGTATGCAGATGATCTGCTGCTCTGTAGTAAAACTGAGGAGGCCTGCCGAGAGGATGGTGTTTCATTACTAAACTGGCTTTGTGAATGTGGACACAAGGTGTCCAAAATAAAAATGCAATGGTGTAAAAAGCATGTTGATTACTTAGGTTTTGTGCTCACTCAGGGAGAGAGGAAAATCAGTCCACAACGCATACAGTCTGTATTGGGCCTGGTCACCCCAACTACCCAGAGGGAACTACTGTCCTTCCTGGGTATGGTAAATTACTGCAGACAGTGGATTTCTGATTGCTCCTATTATGATAACATTTTGAGACAAGCCACACTGAAGGACAAGCCTAAAACTGTACAATGGTCACAAGAAATGTTAACTGCATATGAAAGTTTAAAATGTATGTTGATGAAAAGTCCGGCACTTGGCCTCCCCAATTATGTACTACCTTTCCATCTATATGCAAGGGACAATTGTAAAACCATGGCGGGGGTGCTCACACAGTTTCATGGAGGGAAGTTGCGCCCCGTGGCATTTTTTTCCCAAAGTCATGCCAGTGTCTGTGCAAGGTATGCCTGCCTGCCTCAGGGCTTTGGCAGCCTGTGCAATGGTTGCAGAAATGGCCACTACCCTCACTTTAGGCCACATCACAGTACTCCACACCACACATGATGTCCTGGCAATACTTAAAGGCTTACACACACAGTACATGTCAGCACAACGCCTTAGTGGATATGAAGTACTCCTTTTGAGTAACCCTACCCTTACCATTAAGTACACTGCTAGTTCTTCTGGCCCTGCACCCATTCTCAATGCCCTTTTAGGCTTGAAAGGTCCCGAGGATGAACCACCCGACCTACATGACTGTGCTGCTTCCATTTGAAGCTGAAACTTCTCCCAGACTTGACATGTCTCCCGTTCCCATACCAGGCGCAGACGTAGTTTTTGTTGACGGCTCATGTAGTAGGCCCAATGACAATACATACCAGGCTGGCTATGCCATTGTCACCCTCCCTGATACTGTGTTGGAAACCCTACCAATACCTTATCAGTCCGCGCAAGCTGCAGAACTCGTTGCACTCACTAGAGCATGTCCCTCCCTTGACAACGTCCATCTGCTCACTCAACTTCAAGCTGCTGCGACTAATGCTGATCTCTCCGACTGGACTTACCCAATTCTGCAGAAAAAATCCTAAATCAGGATTAATCTGCAAAGAGGGGAAACCCTGTATACCCCAGTCCAGTGCCCCTTTGCTCGTTGCCCAGTGCCGTGGTGTTGGTCACCGTGGTGAAGCCACAACACTCCTCCTACTAACCAATGATTTTTATGTTACTAATGCCAAATCACTTGTGGACCAGTATGTTAGCAGATGCATCACTTGCCTCAGGAACAACCCTAATAAAGCTAAACACCAGCATCTTGAATACCCCACAGAAAACTCTAGGATACTCACCCTTTGAAATACTAATGGGTAGACCCTTTTCCTACACCCTGGGCTAAGAAACCACTAGTAGTACAGGAAGGAGATCTAGAACTCATCAGAGAAGAGTATGTCAGGTCCCTGATAACAAAACTGAATGAAATTGAACATGAGGTTGTTTGTAAAAACCCTTTGAATCCACAGGAACCTACACACCCCTTTAAAGTCAGAGACAGAGTCGTGGTGAAGGTGCTCCCCAGGAACAAGAGCCCAGGAGACTTCACCTATGGTCCAGAGACAGAGGTCGTAGCAGTTACCCGGACAGCAGTCCTGACAGAGGAAAGTCCTGCCTGGATCCATGTATCCCGAGTAAAAAAGGTTCCTAGACCAGACCTAGAGAGGGAAGCAAGTGATTCCAGTGAGGTACGAACCGGGGCAGACAGCCCTGACCTCCCACCTAGCGAAGAAAGAAGAACAGAAGAAGATGAGGAACCTGTCCCCTATCTCTATCCTGGGGACTATCTCGATAGCCCTACTGGCCCTCATTCACCTCACAATATGTGAAGTCGACATCACACAAACAAATGGGATCCCCACCTTGTGGTATAATTCCTCTAACACACACGTAGCCACATATATCCTTGACTATTTTATGTTCCCCAAAATTGCTGATGACAAATATTATATACAACAAAGGAGGAAATCAGGAATGTCTGAGACAGTATATATTTGTGTTACTGACGAATGGTACTATAGTGCAAGACAAATGTTTTATTTGTGGGACATGTATAAAAACCCAAAATACCAGCCTAAAATTGCTCCCCAAAACAAACCTTTAAAGCCCCATATTGCCACTTCTAAAGATATGGTGGCTATTACTAACCCTACCTTTGAAGACACCCTAGCTATTGAAACTGGTTTCTCTGACATTAATTTTTGGTTGGAATGGATGAAGTATAGTGCTAACAAACACAATAAAAGCAACTGTTATGTCTGTGGCAAATCTAGGCCCCACCTAGGTACAGTGCCCCTTAATATACCCCTAGAACAGGAAAATTGTTTTTTCAGCCTTTTTAATGATCACCGATGACCCCACTCCTCCCTCTAATACTCCTGTTAATCGAAAGAAAAGAGCACTCCCAGGAGGTAGCTTTGACCCCCACGTATACATTGATGCTATAGGGGTCCCAAGAGGTGTTCCAAATGAGTTCAAAGCTAGAGATGAGGTGGCTGCGGGTTTTGAGTCATTGTTCCCTATAGTAACTGTAAATAAAAACGTAGCCTGGATTAATTATATATATTATAATCAACAAAGATTTGTTAATGATACCAAAGATGCTCTTAAAGGTATAGCTGAACAGCTAGAAGCCACTTCCCAAATGACATTTCAAAATAGAATGGCCCTTGACATGATCCTAGCAGAAAAAGGCGGTACATGTGTTTACATTAGTAAGGTGGAAGGCTGTTGTACATATATTCCTGACAACACTGGTCCCAATGGTAAGGTTACTTTAGCCATAAACGAGTTAGAAACCTTATCCATAGAACTTAAGAAAAATTCAGGTATTGATAACCCATGGAGCCAATATTTTGGATGGTTTGAAAATTGGAAACAGGCTCTTGTGCAAATAAGCATATTTATACTTGTAACTTTAATTCTTGTAGGCATTATAGTTTATTGTGTAATCCCCTGTGGAAAGAAACTTACCTCCAAAGGCATTGATAAGGCCCTGATGTACTATGATATAACCACCAGTCCTGTCACCTCCTCTGATAGTAAGGGACCCGACGATTATGTCCAATATCTCAAGAACTGGAGGAACAAGAAAGGAGCCTCACTCAAGAATCATGTCATATAATAATCATGATTCTAAGAGGGGATTGAAGGGTTAGCTCTTCTGTCTTTGTAAATATTACTTTTTATATGATCAATTTCCTTATAATAAGTATAGTGTAAAAGTGAATATTTCTACCTCCCTAATGAAGGGTTAAACATGCTATATGAATTGTTATGTGTTTGAATAGACACGTACGCACTCTCTACAAGATGCCTTTGTCTGTTCATATAATATAAGGCTTGTGTGTGTCTTATCTTCAAGGACAATTACATACCAGATCAAAACTGTTACTTCTGTGTGTTACTAAAATATCCTGCATGTAATGTCGTATGCTACTTCTATTTATCCAATCATATGCTTGCACATATTGTATACACCCATGTTTCTTTTCTATATAGTACTCTGTAATTTATTAAATAAACAGTGTGAATTTTTACTGCTTGTGTTGTGCATGTAACTGATAGCGTAAAGGTTTACACTCCCAGACGTCTGAGAGGCCATCACATCGAGGGTTAAAGAATATAAGGGCAGATCCTTTCAGCGCCCGCGTAAATTAGCTAGGCTCATCGCGCGGCGAATGGCCAAGGAGGCGCACAAGGTGGCCGCTCCTGCGCAGGTGGTCCCCTCCGACCCTCCCCGTTACGGCGAGATGGTACATTGCGCCAACACGGCAGTGACAAGAGGGGTTCGTAAGCGCATGCGGGAAAAAATACGTAAGGGGAAGTATGTAGACATATTCACCCTTACAGAGGAAATGCGGCAGGGTTTTGACGCGGCCAAGAAACCGGGTGGTATTGGGGAAAATGCGTTTCGCAATTTTCACCAGTGGCTGCGTGGGTTTTTGGTGTTCATGGCTTGCTACACGGAATCGCGTCCCGCGGAGTATGCCAACTTGGTGAAATATTTGTTTTTAGTACACAATATGTACTTAAAATCCAAGGGTTCCGCGTGGCGGGATTACGACGAGAAGTTTCGTCGCAATCAGGATGGCAACCCCATCCTGCCCGCGGGTTTTAAGGATGTTGAGGTGTGGTTGGAGGTCACGCAGCAGGTCAAACCCACCCCGGACGTCACGGGCAAGAAGCCCGGGGCGGCCGGGGCGGTGGCTTCTCGATTGACGGGAAAAGGCAAGTGCTTTGCCTACAACGACGGCAAATGCGGCAAAGGAACGGGCTGTCGTTTTCGCCACTCATGCAGGTTGTGCGGAGCCAGTCACCCGGCCAAGGAATGCACCGCGGCGACAGGCGGTAAGCCTGCCGCTTCCACCGAGGCCGGTGGAATTGGCAAGTAAGGCCTTCTCCCCGATTATAGTTCCCGAGTTGCAGCGCTGGCTTACCTTGTACCCCGATGAGTCGGCGGCATCGTTTCTCTTGCAGGGCTTTCAGCACGGTTTTCGTTTGCCAATCCCGGATTCGGTGTATGTGGTTGCACGCCAGAATTTGAGATCGGCTCGGGAATTCCCGCAGGAAGTCCGGCGGAAGGTTGACGGGGAGATTGGGCTGGGGCGCATGGCTGGGCCCTACGCCCTTTCCCCGTTGCCCTCCTTGTGCATTTCCCCAGTAGGGGTAGTGCCCAAGAAGGCCATAGGTAAGTTTCGTTTGATACAGCACTTGTCGCACCCGCCGGGGCTGTCGGTCAACGACGCTATCCCGGAAGCCCAATGCAGAGTTCGATATCAGTCGTTTGACGACGCGCTGCGATTAGTGCGGGATTGTGGTCCGGGGAGTCTGTTGGCAAAATTGGACGTGGAGTCGGCCTTTCGGCTACTCCCGCTACACCCAGATTCCCTGCGGTTTCTGGGTTTCAAAATAGGGGGCAAATTCTACGTCGATCGGTGTCTCCCCATGGGTTGCTCTGTCTCCTGCGCCTACTTTGAGTGCTTTAGCACGTTTTTGCACTGGTGCGTCCAGACCGCCTCCGGGCAGATGGGGGTGGCTCACTACCTGGATGACTTTCTTTTTGTAGGCCCCGGAGACAGTTCGGTCTGTGGGGACATTCTCTCGGTGGCCAGGTCGTTATTCTGCGCTTTAGGGGTACCGGTTGCGCAGGATAAGTGCGAGGGTCCTTGCACTTGTCTTAGCTATTTAGGTATCGAGATTGACACGGTAGGGGGGTGCTGTCGCTTGCCCGAGGATAAGGTGCGGAAACTATTGGGTTTGATTACAGACTGTTTAGGAAAACGCAGGGTTCGGCTTAAACAGGTGCAGTCCTTGCTTGGTTCTCTCAATTTTGCGTGTCGGATTATCCCCATGGGTAGGATTTTCTGTCGCAAACTTGAGCGGGCCACCGCGGGGACGGTTCGACAGAATCACTCCGTGTACCTTTCCCGCGAGATCAAGGATGATTTGCGGATTTGGGTCTCGTTCCTGGTGTCCTTCAACAGGGAAGTGTTGTGGCCCGCTCCTTGTTGTTCCAGTAAGCAGCTGCAGTTGTTCACGGATGCTTCAGGCAGTCGAGGTTTCGGCGCGTTCTTCGCTGGCTCATGGTGCGCTGCGGCCTGGCCGGCATCTTGGGTAACGCGTGGGTTTACCAAGAACCTGCTTCTGCTGGAATTGTTCCCGATCTTAGTGGCGCTTGAGTTATGGGCCGGACGGTTCGCAAATAGGGACATTTTGTTTCTTTGCGACAACTTAGGGGTAGTGCATGCGATTAATAACCAGCGTTCCTCATCTCCGCAGGCGCTGCGATTGCTAAGGCATTTAGTGTTGGTTTGTTTGCAGCGCAATATTAATTTTAGGGCTCGCCACGTACCTGGAGTTGACAATGGAATTGCGGATGCATTGTCCCGGTTCCAGTTTGACAAATTCAGGACGTTGGTTCCGGGAGCGGAGGCAGAGGGGTTACAGTGCCCACCTTCTGTCTGGCAGATGGTCGAAGCGGTTTAACGGCGTTGGCCAGGTGTGCACTGGCTCCCTCTACGCTACGAGCGTATGATGCTGCATGGCGGGATTGGTCAGCCTTTCAGAGTAGGTACGGGGTAGCAGGTGAGTCCTCGGCCGACGCCCTGTTGACCTTTGTTTGGGAGCATTACCAAAACGGTGGGTCAAAAGCGGCCATGGCTACTGCCCTTGCGGGCATCGCCTTTCACTCGCGACTCCACGGGACAACGGACCCCACGGGGTCGTTTGTCCTTTCCAGAGCGCTGAAAGGTTGGGCTAGGTTGCACCCGGCGCCTGCAGATTCACGTAGGCCTATAACGTTGCAGCTGCTAGCGGAATTGCTGCGTGTGCTACCTCGGATTGCGTCCTCGGAATTTGAGGTGGCATTGTTTAGTAGCGCGTATGCCCTGGCCTTTTTCGGGGCTTTTCGGGTGAGCGAGCTAGTGGCGAGCAGCAAGGCGTCCCGGGAATCGGGTCTGCTCTACGAGAATGTGCGCTTGCAGGAGGGCCTGTTGCTCTGTAGGATTGTGCGGTCCAAGACAGATCAAACAGGTCGGGGTCGCTGGTTGTCCTTGGAGGCTCAGGGAGGTATGGGCGTTTGCCCGCTGCGGTTGACGCAAGAGTATGTGCGGTTAAGACCTCCGGGGGGCAACCAGTTGCTGGTGCACGCGCAGTTGGACCCTCTGACAAAGTTTCAGTTCTCATCGGTGTTCAAGAAATGTTTGACGGCGTTGGGCTTGCAGGAGGCGGACTTCGGTACTCATTCCTTTCGGATTGGGGCGGCTACCCATGCGGCGGCCGCTGGTTCATCACCAGCGGCTATTCGGGAGTTGGGTCGCTGGAAGTCGGCCTCCTATAAGTCCTATGTCCGTATAGATAAGTTATAAGTGCGCCTGTTGCGCTAACCCAAAAACGTGTTTACTCGTCGGTTTTTGAACGCTTACCATTCAGGAATCGAGGGTGTGAAGCGAATTTTTAAAATTTTTCCTCCGAGGGGGCCTAATTGCAATTGGCTGTTCTACCAAGGTCCACGGGAGGTTTTTTGAGTTTTCTCCTTCACTTGGGTTTTATTGGTTACGTTGTGTTTAAGTTACAGATTATGTGCATAATCTGACATTAGGATATTTTCTTTTACAGCTGCCAGCAATTTTGGAGACCACATATGGATGGTTGGTCATTCATATGTTTTTTGGGCGGAGAAACATCCCATGGCATCTAGGGCGACTGAGATTTTTGGGTCCCGGCAATTTAGATGGTTAGGTGTTAGGGGCATGTTATGGGGTGATTTGTTGCGCGTCCTTTTTTCTAGGGAGCGCCGCTGGGGTCGCCCCAGTTGTATTATCATTCATCTGGGTGGTAATGATCTGGGCCGAGTTAAAGGCATAGACTTGATTTTGTCTATAAAGGCGGATGTGGTGGCGATACGTTGTCACTGGCCTGGGGTACGCATTGTCTGGTCGGAAATGGTGCCCCGTTTCCATTGGCGTGGTGCGGTGCGTTTCTCGGCGCTGGAGAAAGCACGCAAAAAGGTGAACTCGACGGTGTCTCTGTTTGTCAAGGCCATAGGCGGAGTGGCAATTAAGCATCCTCTGCTGGTGCTGCGGAACAGGCAGTTCTATAGAGACGATGGGGTTCACCTTTCTCCGGAAGGAGTGCAGTTTTTTCTGGAAGATATTTTCGGTCTTTTTCGTTAGAGCTAGTTAGTTTCTGGTTGGTTAAGGTTCTGTTTGCGGATGGCGGTGGCGGTTTGGAAAACCTTGGTGGCGGGAAATCGCTGCCAACCAGCTGTCACACAGGCATAAGTGGTCATTGTGGGGCTCCCTCTTTAAATGGACGGCAGGTGTGTCCTTTTCTTGCGGTTGGACATTTAGACGTTCCCCTGCGGGAACCGAACGTTTGCCAGAGAAAGAGGGGTAAGGCCAGCACAATGCGGGTTATGCGGGAAGGAGGCGGGGTATGTGTACTCCCCTCCTTGGTTTGGTGGTTTGTCATCTAGGTGACGGGTGCTGGTGTTTGGCAGCGGTTTTCTGTTTGCCATCCTCCAAACTAAAGTTAATATATATTCAATTCAATTCTAATTCGGCCTCAATTATTAGTTTAAAGAGTTGGTCAGCGATTAATAAACATCGTCTGACCTTTAACTCCAGCTACTGTGTCCGTGTCTTTATTTCAGTGTGTGGTGTGGTTTTATTTAGTGATAAGCTAGCTTAAGTAAAAGGTTTATGTAATCACAATAAAGTTATGAGCGGCTTAGATAAGCTGAAGGCTGCATAAGCCTGAGGCCATATAAGCGATCAACTTTTTGTGATTGGTTGTTAAATGACTAAGCAGTTGCTAGGCAGATCAGTTTTCCCGGTTGGTTTTTCCTATTGGTTTAAGGGGTTGTGCATCAGGATGAAGAGGAGGGTCTTAGGTTAGTATATAGGGGGTGGCCATCTTGCTAGACTCCCTCTTGCCTTTCAGTGTATGCCCGCCCGCCCTCCCAGAATGCGTCTACGTTTTTTGTTCTTGCTGTGGGCTATTGAAAGCCAGATTGGCGGGAAATCGCTGCCAACCAGCTGTCACACAGGCATAAGTGGTCATTGTGGGGCTCCCTCTTTAAATGGACGGCAGGTGTGTCCTTTTCTTGCGGTTGGACATTTAGACGTTCCCCTGCGGGAACCGAACGTTTGCCAGAGAAAGAGGGGTAAGGCCAGCACAATGCGGGTTATGCGGGAAGGAGGCGGGGTATGTGTACTCCCCTCCTTGGTTTGGTGGTTTGTCATCTAGGTGACGGGTGCTGGTGTTTGGCAGCGGTTTTCTGTTTGCCATCCTCCAAACTAAAGTTAATATATATTCAATTCAATTCTAATTCGGCCTCAATTATTAGTTTAAAGAGTTGGTCAGCGATTAATAAACATCGTCTGACCTTTAACTCCAGCTACTGTGTCCGTGTCTTTATTTCAGTGTGTGGTGTGGTTTTATTTAGTGATAAGCTAGCTTAAGTAAAAGGTTTATGTAATCACAATAAAGTTATGAGCGGCTTATATCTGCCTCCCCTGCAGTGCACATGGGCCCTCATTCCGAGTTGATCGCTCGCAAGGCGAATGTAGCAGAGTTACACACGCTAAGCCGCCGCCTACTGGGAGTGAATCTTAGCTTCTTAAATGTGCGACCGATGTATGCGCAATATTGCGATTACAAACGAGTTAGCAGTTTTTGAGTAGCTTCAGACTTACTCTGCCTGTGCGATCAGTTCAGTGCTTTTCGGTCCTGGCTGACGTCATAAACACACCCAGCGTTCGCCCAGGCACACCCACCGTTTCCCCGGCCACTCCTGCGTTTTCTCCGGAAACGGTAGCGTTTCCAGCCACACGCCCCTAAAACGCCGTGCATCCGCCCAGTAACACCCATTTCCTGTCAATCACAATGCGAACGTCGGAGCGATGAAAAAGCCGTGAGTAAACTTACTTTCTTCATAGTAAAGTTACTTGGTGCAGTCGCAGTGCGAACATTGCGCATGCGCACTAAGAGAATTCTCACTGCGATGCGATGAAAATCTCCGAGCGAACAACTCGGAATGAGGGCCATGGTTTTGCCCAACTGCTAACAAAATTCCTGCTGCGATCAACTTGGAATTACCCCCATGAACTGTTTTTCCACTATTGCACTATTTCACAGCACAATACTTTTTTTTTTTTTTTTTAAATACTACCAAACAACACTAAATCTCTATATAAATCAGAGTATGACACAAAAAGGTGCACATAAAACACACCCATCTTAACTGTGCACATAAGTACTTAACAAAATATATCCACTTCAGGTTTGTCTTTTAAAAAAATAAAAAAACACAAACTATCAATGGATATAATATTCACAGTATCGGTACTTCCTACAGCCAGTCATTCCCATAGTTAACCCCCTGGGCACCATGATGACAGATAATTAAATGCTGCGTAACATTAAGACGCTGTTCTTTGCAGGATGGTGACACAGCCGTGATAGCTGGTGCTGCGTTGCAGAGGGGTTTCGTCTTCTACTCTCCCAGATTTAGGGTCAAATACGAAAGCTCTTTCCGTCTCCTCGCCAGTTTCATCCCTACCGCCCAAGATGTAGATCTTCCCGCCACAAATGGTCACACCGCAACTCTCCTGTATACATATAAACATAGATACTGTTAGAGCATGCCGGAGACAACCCGGCAATCAAGTTAATGGGGAGATTGGACATTAATCGGATACTTTCCAAATGAGGAATTGTGAGAAAATATGTCCAGTTTATATACGAAAGACGAAAGTGTGTGACGAGCCGCCGAAGGTTATTTGACTTAACTATACACTGCCACCACAGTGTGGGGTAATTCAGACTGGATCGCACTCTGAATTACTGTGTGGAGTGCGCACGCGCAGCGGCAGCACTGCGTGTGCGCACCCCGGGTACTTTTTGACAGGCAGAGGCGGTCGGGTGGGGGGGGGCGGGGGCGTGCCAACGGCATTAGAACGCTGTTAGCGGGGCGCGGCCCGGACAACGGAGGCATGTCCGGACCGTTGGGGGGGGGGGGGGCAGGCTGCAGCACACGCAGCCGCTGCGACCTGGAACGTGGCGGGTAGCTCCCTGCCAGTATGCAGGAGCTGCGCTGGCAGGGAGCTACTCGTCAGATACAAAAGAATCGCTGCTGTGCAATGCTTTTGTACCTATGCGGGGGGGGGGGGGTTAGGGCCTGACATGCTCGGCGTCCTCCCACATGTCAGAGTAAAGGATCATAGATGTGCGATCACATCTACGATCAACTCTGAATTACCCCCTAAGTCATATAGTGTTTGCACTCCAAGAAAGTGAACAGTATAGAATCTATGGCACTAATGTTTCCTGCTCATAGATCTGAGTGGTCTGAATTATTATGTCTGTCCAAAATCAATGACCCCCTTTCCTATAGTTATCTATTTTTTTTATAAACTTTTAAAAATGTCATTGGCACCACCTACTCTGGTAGCATTGGGAGAGTGGAGAGAATGCACCACCTACCCTGGTAGCATTGGGAGAGTGGAGTGAATACGCCACCTACCCTGGTAGCATTGGGAGAGTGGAGAGAATGCACCACCTACCCTGGTAGCATTGGGAGAGTGGAGTGAATACGCCACCTACCCTGGTAGCATTGGGAGAGTGGAGTGAATGTGCCACCTACTCTAGTAACATTGGGAGAGTGAACAGAATGTGCCACCTACTCTAATATCATTGGGAGAGTGGAGAGAATGTGCCACCTACTCTAGTAACATTGGGAGAGTGGAGAGAATGCGCCACCTACTCTGGTAGCATTGGGAGAGTGGAGAGAATGCACCACCTACTCTAGTAACATTGGGAGAGTGGAGAGAAAGCGCCACCTACTCTAGTAGCATTGGGAGAGTGGAGAGAATGCGCCACCTACTCTAGTAACATTGGGAGAGCGGAGAGAATGTGCCACTTACTCTAATAACATTGGGAGAGTGGAGAGAATGCGCCACCTACTCTAGTAACATTGGGAGAGTGGAGAGAATGCGCCACCTACTCTGGTAGCATTGGGAGAGTGGAGAGAATGCACCACCTACTCTAGTAACATTGGGAGAGTGGAGAGAAAGCGCCACCTACTCTAGCAACATTGGGAGAGTGGAGAGAATGCGCCACCTACTCTAGTAACATTGGGAGAGTGGAGAGAATGCACCACCTACTCTAGTAACATTGGGAGAGTGGAGAGACTGTGCCGCCTACTCTAGTAACATTGGGAGAGTGGAGAGAATGCGCCACCTACTCTGGTAGCATTGGGAGAGTGGAAAGAATGCACCACATACTCTAGTAACATTGGCAGAGTGGAGAGAATGCGCCACCTACTCTAGTAGCATTGGGAGAGTGGAGAAAATGTGCCACCTGCTCTAGTAACATTGGGAGAGTGAAGAGAATGTGCCACCTACTCTAGTATCATTGGGAGAGTGGAGAGAATGTGCCACCTACTCTAATATCATTGGGAGAGTGGAGAGAATGTGCCACCTACTCTAGTAACATTGGGAGAGTGGAGAGAATGCGCAACCTACTCTGGTAGCATTGGGAGAGTGGAGAGAATGCACCACCTACTCTAGTAACATTGGGAGAGTGGAGAGAAAGCGCCACCTACTCTAGTAGCATTGGGAGAGTGGAGAGAATGCGCCACCTACTCTAGTAACATTGGGAGAGCGGAGAGAATGTGCCACTTACTCTAATAACATTGGGAGAGTGGAGAGAATGCGCCACCTACTCTAGTAGCATTGGGAAAGTGGAGAGAAGGCGCCACCTACTCTAGCAACATTGGGAGAGTGGAGAGAATGCGCCACCTACTCTAGTAACATTGGGAGAGTGGAGAGAATGCACCACCTACTCTAGTAACATTGGGAGAGTGGAGAGACTGTGCCGCCTACTCTAGTAACATTGGGAGAGTGGAGAGAATGCGCCACCTACTCTGGTAGCATTGGGAGAGTGGAAAGAATGCACCACATACTCTAGTAACATTGGCAGAGTGGAGAGAATGCGCCACCTACTCTAGTAGCATTGGGAGAGTGGAGAAAATGTGCCACCTGCTCTAGTAACATTGGGAGAGTGAAGAGAATGTGCCACCTACTCTAGTATCATTGGGAGAGTGGAGAGAATGTGCCACCTACTCTAGTAACATTGGGAGAGTGGAGAGAATGCACCACCTACTCTGGTAGCATTGGGAGAGTGGAGAGAATGCACCACCTACTCTAGTAACATTGGGAGAGTGGAGAGAATGCACCACCTACTCTAGTAACATTTGGAGAGTGGAGAGAATGCGCCACCTACTCTAGTATCATTGGGAGAGTGGAGAGAATGTGCCACCTACTCTAGTAACATTGGGAGAGTGGAGTGAATGCGCCACCTACTCTAGTAACATTGGGAGAGTGAACAGAATGTGCCACCTACTCTAATATCATTGGGAGAGTGGAGAGAATGTGCCACCTACTCTAGTAACATTGGGAGAGTGGAGAGAATGCACCACCTACTCTGGTAGCATTGGGAGAGTGGAGAGAATGCACCACCTACTCTGGTAACATTGGGAGAGTGGAGAGAATGCGCAACCTACTCTAGTAACATCAGGAGAGTGGAGAATATGCGCCACCTACTCTGGTAGCATTGGGAGAGTGGAGAGAATGCACCACCTACTCTAGTAACATTGGGAGAGTGGAGAGAATGCGTCACCTACTCTAGTAACATTGGGAGAGTGGGGAGAATGTGCCACCAACTCTAGTAACATTGGGAGAGTGGAGTGAATGCGCCACCTACTCTAGTAACATTGAGAGAGTGGAGAGAATGCACCACCTACTCTAGTAACATTGGGAGAGTGGAGAGAATGCACCACCTACTCTAGTAACATTGGGAGAGTGGAGAGAATGCGCCACCTACTCTAGTAACATTGGGAGAGTGGAGAGAATGCGCCACCTACTCTAGTAACATTGGGAGAGTGGAGAGAATGCGCCACCTACTCTAGTAACATTGGGAGAGTGGAGAGAATGCGCCACCTACTCTAGTAACATTGGGAGAGTGGAAAGAATGTGCCACCAACTCTAGTAACATTGGGAGAGTGGAGAGAATTCACCACCTACTCTAGTAACATTGGGAGAGTGGAGAGAATGCGCCACCTACTCTAGTAACATTGGGAGAGTGGAGAGAATGCGCCACCTACTCTAGTAACATTGGGAGAGTGGAGAGAATGCGCCACCTACTCTAGTAACATTGGGATAGTGGAGAGAATGCGCCACCTACTCTAGTAACATTGGGATAGTGGAGAGAATGCGCCACCTACTCTAGTAACATTGGGAGAGTGGAGAGAATGTGCCACCAACTCTAGTAGGAGTAGCAGTGCCAAGTAATTATTTTTAATCATGTGATTTACATTATGGAACTCCTTCTGACCCCATGAATGCCACTGATCAACTCCAGAGGGCATCGGAGTCCTTGAGGGACCTGGTCACCCAGGACAGGAAAGGACTAGACATTGCCACTGCCAGGTGCTGTACAATAGTATCAATATATATCGATGTGCTCTGTCTTAGTCAAGGTTTTATTTACAGTTTGAACTGGTGTTTTTCATTTCTTTTATAGTAAATGTTTCCCAGCTTTGCTACATCCAATATGAAATTCCCCATAAGAAACCATGACATTAATAAGTGATTCCTGGTATGATCGGCCTACTAAGCAGGACGTTTAGTCCCACGATTGAGAGGTGAAATACCCCCGGCCACTCCAGAGGGATTACATAGACATTAACTAATTACCTGGTGACAGAAATACGCATAAACTTGCCAACAAAGTAACACGCACCATTATTACTAATGCATCCTTTCAAAACGCCCAGTAGTGGCGAAACCTACTGGAAAGTGGGCCGGGTTTGGCGGGTGCTGAGTTTGGCCAAATCTGAATCAGATTATTTTGTCTCCATTTTTCGTTGGAAAAATAAACATATATATATTTCTAATTAAGGGCCTAATTCAGACTGGATCACTGCAGCGGCAGAGATCGCAGTCTGAAGCCCTTTGGGAAGTGCGCCCGCGCACCCCGGGAGGCCCAGTGAGATGCTAAAAGCATCTCAGGCCTGCGATCGCCTCTACCTGATTGACAGGCGGGAGGGGGCGAGCCAACGACATTAGAACGCCATTGGGGGGGGGGCACGGTCTGGACAACGCAGGCATGTCCAGACTGTTGCGGTGGAGTGCCCCGGTGCAACATCTAAAGAATTAATTGGTGCCAAATACAAAACATTTTATGAAACTCTTAATTTTGCTTTTTTCAAAAAAATATATGTACATATACAGGTTGAGTATCCCATATCCAAATATTCCGAAATACGGAATTTTTTGAGTGAGATAGTGAAACCTTTGTTTCTCTGACGTCCTAGTGGATGCTGGGCCTCCGTAAGGACCATGGGGAAAGCGGCTCCGCAGGAGACAGGGCACAAGAATAAAAGCTTTAGGATCAGGTGGTGTGCACTGGCTCCTCCCCCTATGACCCTCCTCCAAGCCTCAGTTAGATTTTTGTGCCCGAACGAGAAGGGTGCAGGCTAGGTGGCTCTCCTGAGCTGCTTAGAATAAAAGTTTAATTTAGGTTTTTTATTTTCAGTGAGTCCTGCTGGCAACAGGCTCACTGCATCGTGGGACTAAGGGGAGAAGAAGCGAACTCACCTGCGTGCAGAGTGGATTGGGCTTCTTAGGCTACTGGACATTAGCTCCAGAGGGACGATCACAGGTACAGCCTGGATGGGTCACCGGAGCCGCGCCGCCGTCCCCCTTACAGAGCCAGAAGAGACGAAGAGGTCCGGTGAAATCGGCGGCAGAAGACAATCCTGTCTTCAGACTAAGGTAGCGCACAGCACCGCAGCTGTGCGCCATTGCTCTCAGCACACTTCACACTCCGGTCACTGAGGGTGCAGGGCGCTTGGGGGGGAGCGCCCTGAGACGCAATATAAATGATAATACCTTAGGTGGCAAAAGAATACATCACATATAGCTCCTGGGCTATATGGATGTATTTTAACCCCTGCCATTTTTACACAAAAAAGCGGGAGATAAGGACGTCGTGAAGGGGCGGAGCCTATCTCCTCAGCACACAAGCGCCATTTTCCCTCACAGTTCCGCTGGAAGGACGGCTCCCTGACTCTCCCCTGCAGTCCTGCTTCAGAATCAGGGTAAAAAAGAGAAGGGGGGGCACTATTGGCAGCAAATGACAATATAAACAGCAGCTATAAGGGAATAACACTTATATAAGGTTATCCCTGTATATATATATAGCGCTGGGTGTGTGCTGGCAGACTCTCCCTCTGTCTCTCCAAAGGGCTCGTGGGGTCCTGTCCTCTATCAGAGCATTCCCGGTGTGTGTGCTGTGTGTCGGTACGTGTGTGTCGACATGTATGAGGAGGAAAATGATGTGGAGGCGGAGCAATTGCCTGCGTTAGTGATGTCACCCCCTAGGGAGTCGACACCTGACTGGATGATCGTGTTCAAACAATTAAGTGATAATGTCAACACTTTGCAAAAAACTGTTGACGACATGAGACAGCCGGCAAATCAATTAGTGCCTGTCCAGGCGTCTCAGACACCGTCAGGGGCCCTAAAACGCCCGTTACCTCAGTGGGTCGACACAGACCCAGACACAGATACGGAGTCTAGTGTCGACGGTGATGAGTCGAACGTAATGTCCAGTAGGGCCACACGTTACATGATCACGGCAATGAAGGAAGCATTGCACATTTCTGACACTACAAATACCACTAAGAAGGGTATTATGTGGGGGGTGAAAAAACTACCAATAGTTTTTCCTGAGTCAGATGAATTGAATGAGGTATGTGATAAAGCGTGGGTTTCTCCCGACAAAAAACTGCTAATTTCTAATAAATTATTGGCACTATATCCTTTCCCATCAGAGGTTAGGACACGTTGGGAAACACCCCCTAGGGTAGATAAGGCGCTCACACGTTTATCTAAACAAGTAGCGTTACCGTCTCCTGATATGGCCACCCTCAAAGAACCAGCTGATAGAAGGCTGGAAAATATCCTAAAAAGTATATACACACATACTGGTGTTATACTGCGACCAGCAATCGCTTCAGCCTGGATGTGCAGTGCTGGAGTCGCGTGGTCGGATTCCCTGACTGAAAATATTGATACCCTGGATAGGGACAATATATTGTTAACTATAGAGCATTTGAAGGATGCATTACTATATATGCGTGATGCACAGAGGGATATTTGCACCCTGGCATCAAGAGTAAGTGCTATGTCCATCTCTGCCAGAAGAACGTTATGGACGCGTCAGTGGTCAGGGGATGCGGATTCCAAACGACATATGGAAGTATTGCCGTATAAAGGGGAGGAGTTATTTGGGGCTGGTCTTTCGGACCTGGTGGCCACGGCAACGGCTGGAAAGTCCACCTTCTTACCCCAGGTCACTTCACATCAACAGAAAAAGACACCGTCTTTTCAAACTCAGTCCTTTCGTTCCCATAAATACAAGCGAGCAAAAGGCCATTCCTTTCTGCCCCGGGGCAGAGGAAGGGGAAAAAGACTGCACCATGCAGCCGCTTCCCAGGATCAGAAGCCTTCCCCTGCTTCTGCCAAGTCTTCAGCATGACGCTGGGGCTTTACAAGCAGACTCAGACTTGGTGGGGGCCCGTCTCAAGAATTTCAACGCGCAGTGGGCTCACTCGCAAGTGGATCCCTGGATTCTACAGGTAGTATCGCAGGGGTACAAACTGGAATTCAAGGCGTTTCCCCCTCGCCGTTTCCTGAAGTCTGCTCTGCCAAAGTCTCCCTCCGACAGGGAGGCAGTTCTGGAAGCCATTCACAAGCTGTATTCCCAGCAGGTGATAATCAAGGTACCCCTCCTACAACAAGGAAAGGGGTATTATTCCACGCTGTTTGTGGTACCGAAGCCGGACGGCTCGGTGAGACCAATTTTAAATCTGAAATCCTTGAACACTTACATAAAAAGGTTCAAATTCAAGATGGAATCACTCAGAGCGGTGATAGCGAACCTGGAAGAAGGGGACTATATGGTGTCTCTGGACATCAAAGATGCTTATCTCCACGTCCCAATCTACCCTTCTCACCAAGGGTATCTCAGGTTTGTAGTACAAGACTGTCATTATCAGTTTCAGACGCTGCCGTTTGGGTTGTCCACGGCACCTCGGGTCTTTACCAAGGTAATGGCCGAAATGATGATTCTTCTTCGAAGAAAAGGCGTATTAATTATCCCTTACTTGGACGATCTCCTGATAAGGGCAAGGTCCAGGGAACAGTTAGAAGTCGGAGTAGCACTATCTCAGATAGTGTTACGTCAGCACGGGTGGATCCTAAATATTCCAAAATCGCAGCTGATTCCAACGACACGTCTTCTGTTCCTAGGAATGATTCTGGACACAGTCCAGAAGAAGGTTTTTCTCCCGGAGGAGAAGGCCAAGGAGTTATCCGAGCTAGTCAGGAACCTCCTAAAACCAGCCCAGGTGTCAGTGCATCAGTGCACGAGGGTCCTGGGAAAAATGGTGGCTTCTTACGAAGCAATTCCATTCGGAAGATTCCATGCAAGAACGTTTCAGTGGGATCTACTGGACAAATGGTCCGGTTCGCATCTTCAGATGCAGCAGCGGATAACCCTGTCACCAAAGACAAGGGTGTCTCTCCTGTGGTGGTTGCAGAGTGCTCATCTTCTAGAGGGCCGCAGATTCGGCATTCAGGATTGGATCCTGGTGACCACGGATGCAAGCCTGAGAGGCTGGGGAGCAGTCACACAGGGAAAAAACTTCCAGGGCTTGTGGTCAAGCATGGAAACATCTCTTCATATAAACATTCTGGAACTACGGGCCATTTACAATGCCCTAAGTCAAGCGAAACCCCTGCTTCAGGGTCAGGCGGTATTGATCCAATCGGACAACATCACGTCAGTCGCCCACGTAAACAGACAGGGCGGCACGAGAAGCAGGAGGGCAATGGCAGAGGCTGCAAGGATTCTTTGCTGGGCGGAAAATCATGTGATAGCTCTGTCAGCAGTGTTCATTCCGGGAGTGGACAACTGGGAAGCAGACTTCCTCGGCAGACACGACCTTCACCCGGGAGAGTGGGGACTTCACCCAGAAGTCTTCCACCTGATTGTAAACCGTTGGGAAAAACCAAAGGTGGACATGATGGCGTCACGTCTAAACAAAAAATTAGACAGATATTGCGCCAGGTCAAGGGACCCTCAGGCAATAGCGGTGGACGCTCTGGTGACACCGTGGGTGTACCAGTCAGTGTATGTGTTCCCTCCTCTGCCTCTCATACCAAAAGTACTGAGAATCATAAGAAGGAGAGGAGTAAGAACGATACTCGTGGTTCCGGATTGGCCATGAAGGACTTGGTACCCGGAACTTCAGGAGATGCTCACGGAAGACCCGTGGCCTCTACCTCTAAGAAAGGACCTGCTCCAGCAGGGGCCTTGTCTGTTCCAAGACTTACCGCGGCTGCGTTTGACGGCATGGCGGTTGAACGCCGGATCCTGAAGGAAAAAGGCATTCCAGATGAAGTCATCCCTACCCTGGTCAAAGCCAGGAAGGATGTAACCGCAAAACATTATCACCACATTTGGCGAAAATATGTTGCGTGGTGTGAGGCCAAGAAGGCCCCTACAGAGGAATTTCAACTGGGTCGTTTCCTCCATTTCCTGCAAACAGGACTGTCTATGGGCCTAAAATTAGGGTCCATTAAGGTTCAAATTTCGGCCCTGTCGATTTTCTTCCAGAAAGAACTGGCTTCAGTACCTGAAGTTCAGACATTTGTAAAAGGGGTACTGCATATACAACCTCCTTTTGTGCCTCCAGTGGCACCTTGGGATCTCAATGTTGTTTTGAGGTTCCTTAAGTCACATTGGTTTGAACCACTCACCACTGTGGACTTAAAATATCTCACATGGAAGGTGACGATGCTGTTAGCCCTGGCTTCAGCCAGGCGTGTGTCAGAATTGGCGGCTTTATCATATAAAAGCCCTTACTTAATTTTTCATTCTGACAGGGCAGAATTGAGGACTCGTCCTCAATTTCTCCCTAAGGTGGTTTCTGCTTTTCACATGAACCAACCTATTGTGGTGCCTGCGGCTACTAGGGACTTGGAGGACTCCAAGTTACTTGACGTTGTCAGGGCCCTGAAAATATATGTTTCCAGGACGGCTGGAGTCAGAAAGTCTGACTCGCTGTTTATCCTGTATGCACCCAACAAGCTGGGTGCTCCTGCTTCTAAGCAGACTATTGCTCGTTGGATTTGTAGTACAATTCAGCTTGCACATTCTGTGGCAGGCCTGCCACAGCCTAAATCTGTAAAAGCCCATTCCACAAGGAAAGTGGGCTCATCTTGGGCGGCTGCCCGAGGGGTCTCGGCTTTACAACTTTGCCGAGCAGCTACTTGGTCAGGGGCAAAACACGTTTGCTAAATTCTACAAATTTGATACCCTGGCTGAGGAGGACCTGGAGTTCTCTCATTCGGTGCTGCAGAGTCATCCGCACTCTCCCGCCCGTTTGGGAGCTTTGGTATAATCCCCATGGTCCTTACGGAGTCCCAGCATCCACTAGGACGTCAGAGAAAATAAGATTTTACTTACCGATAAATCTATTTCTCGTAGTCCGTAGTGGATGCTGGGCGCCCATCCCAAGTGCGGATTGTCTGCAATACTTGTACATAGTTATTGTTAACAAAATCGGGTTATTGTTGTTGTGAGCCATCTTTTCAGAGGCTCCTTCGTTGTTATCATACTGTTAACTGGGTTCAGATCACGAGTTGTACGGTGTGATTGGTGTGGCTGGTATGAGTCTTACCCGGGATTCAATATCCTTCCTTATTATGTACGCTCGTCCGGGCACAGTATCCTAACTGAGGCTTGGAGGAGGGTCATAGGGGGAGGAGCCAGTGCACACCACCTGATCCTAAAGCTTTTATTCTTGTGCCCTGTCTCCTGCGGAGCCGCTTTCCCCATGGTCCTTACGGAGGCCCAGCATCCACTACGGACTACGAGAAATAGATTTATCGGTAAGTAAAATCTTATTTTTCTGATGGTTCAATGTACACAAACTTTATTTAATACACAAAGTTATAAAAAATATTGGCTAAAATGACCTTCAGGCTGTGTGTATTAGGTGTATATGAAACATAAATGCATTCTGAGCTTAGACTTGGGTCCCATCGCCATAATATCTCATTATGGTATGCAATTATTCCAAAATACAGAAAAATCCAATATCCAAAATACTTCAGGTCCCAAGCATTTTGGATAAGGGATACTCAACCTGTATCTCTATTTATACTTTAACGCTAATGATCCAACATCTAAAGAATTACATGGCGTCATATATGCAACTTTTTGTGACACCCTTGATTCCACTTGTGGCTACCTATTTAAGGAGGACTATTCAATTATAAGCATCTTGGCAGCTCATAAGGGCATAGACTACCATAGTCTATGGCTACGTGGCCATCTGTGCACTTCTTGTATTGTGTAAGCGATGGGGTAAAACACTGACCAGGGCAGGCAGAGGAGCTGTTTCGCTCCATGCGTCCATCTCTGGATTGTAACTGTAGATTGCGCTGAGTAGACCTCCAACAACGTAGATCCTTTCATCCAACTCAACAGCGTTGATGCACCTCTTAGAGAAGGGGGCTGTAGACTTAAATGTCCAGGTGTCTTTTTCTGGATCGTAGCACTGCACCTAGAACACATTGAGAAGGTTTTTATAAGAGCTGCCATGTCTATTGCTTGTCTTGTGCCGGCACTACTGACTGTACACGAGACCTAGGCTGGACCTGACAATACAATGGACCTGTCACACACTGTATACTGTGAACAGAAGAGGCAGCTTTTGTGTAGCCTGAATGGGGTACCTGGGCTATAGGTCGACAATGAAAAGGTCAACAGTCATTTAGGTTGACCACCATATATAGCTTATATATGTGTGCCGTTAGAGCCTGCATCATTTTGGCACAGGAAAAGTACCTTGTTTGTGTTCCCACAATCCTCTGTAGCTCCGCCAATGACGTAGAGTTTGTTCATACAGGACACAGCAGCAGCAGAGCTGACAGCTTCCAACATGGGGGCGACAGGAGACCAGGCGTTGGTGAATGCGTTGTAGCGTTCCACCATATCCAGCCTCTTCAGACCATCAAATCCACCAACACAATAGATCTAAGGGCATAGTTTAAAAAAAAAAATAATAATGTCGTCATTTATTGTATTATCTCTATTTTTTTGTCCGTTAATCTAAAAACAAACCAAACTGTCTGCAAATTGCTTACCTCTCCATTCAGAACGGCCATTTTGTGCCGCCAACGTCCGCTGCTCAACGAGGCGATCCTGATCCAGGAATCCAGTTGAGTGTTAAACATCCACATGTCACTGTTATTTATGTGACCACCTGGGGAAGACAATGACAGGTATGGTAGCCTCTCGTACATCGCTATTACGGTCACTCCACCAGCCTATTTCCTTTCCATGGTAAAATCGATCAGTAAATGGATGGATGTTTTAATACATTGGGGGGAGACAAATATAAAGGAAGCACTTACCTGAGATGTAAATATTATTTTTTAGTGTGCAGGCAGCAAACTCTGATTTGATGCACCCCGGCATGCTGGTAAGTGTCACCCATTGTCCATTCTTCGGATGGTAACATTCTGTATAGGGTAGTTTCAAGAGACCTTTTTTATCACATCCCCCAATGATAACTATCACTTCCGATATGTCCATAAAACTGCAAGAAAAAAAGAAAAAAGTTACACTATAAGAAAAGAACAAGGGTGGTCATTCCGAGTTGTTCGCTCGGTAATTTTCTTCGCATCGCAGCAATTTTCCGCTTAATGCGCATGCGCAATGTTCGCACTGCAACTGCGCCAAGTAAATTTGCTAAGCAGTTAGGAATATTACTCACGGTTTTTTCATCGTTCTGGTGATCGTAATGTGATTGACAGGAAGTGGGTATTTCTGGGCGGAAACAGGACGTTTTAGGGGCGTGTGGGGAAAAACGCTACAGTTTCTGGGAAAAACGCGGGAGTGGCTGGAGAAACGGGGGAGTGTCTGGGCGAACGCTGGGTGTGTTTGTGACGTCAAACCAGGAACGACAAGCACTGAAATGATCGCACTGGCAGAGTAAGTCTCGAGCTACTCAGAAACTGCACAGAGATGTCTTATCGCAATATTGCGAATCTTTCGTTCGCAATTTTAAGATGCTAAGATTCACTCCCAGTAGGCGGCGGCTTAGCGTGTGTAATGCTGCTAAAAGCAGCTTGCGAGCGAACAACTCGGAATGAGGGCCCAGGTTCCTAAATAATATTCATGTGCAGCATACAAGACTAATGCCAGGGCCGTTTCTTGGGGCAGGCGAGCAGTGCAACCGCACTGGGCGCCCGCCGCGGCACTAACTGTGGCTCCCTGCTCCCCCCTCCTATTTCTCCCCGAGTAACCCGCTCGGGGGGCGGAGTTTCACGAGAGCGGGTGCGTCGTTACGTCACAACGCAACCCCGTCACTCCGCGAAACTCCCCCCCCCCCCCGAGCGGAGTACAGAGGGGGATCCAAGTTAGGAAGAGGGAAAGGCCGGCGTGAGGAGCGACTGGTGAGGCGAGCCGAAGAGCGGTAATCACCTCTGTAAGTATTCTCTCTCTCTCTCTCTCTGTGTAAAATGGTGACACCTGCCGTAATGTGTGAAATGGGGACTCTTGCCTGCCGTAGTGTGGGGATTTAATGTATCAAGGGCATTGCGGTGTGTGGCATAATATGGTGCAGGGGGCATTACTGTTTGGTGCTTAATAAGGTAGAATTATTTTTCCGGTCGTGATCTGTTGGAGCAGGGTCAAAAACTGGATTGTGAGGTAGTCTTTTCAGACGAGGCCACATCCATTTAGATGAGGCCACGCCCCCTTGACGGGTGCGCGCACAAGTTTTCTTTTTTTATCTAGGTGTGGGGGGGGGGCACATTTTTTTAATGTCATGGAGGGGCGCATTTTTAAATCTCGCACTGGGAGCCAAATTGGCTAGAAACAGCCCTGACTAATGCAATATTATAAACCCATTAGAAAATAAAGTGATTTGGTTGCATCCTTTACTGCAGATAAACACCTCACACGTGGAACTGGGTGAAGCAAAAGCAAACTGACACTCACTTGGTCTAGACTACACTTAAAGAGAAAACCCAGTGAACGGAATAGGGACTTTGAAATCCAGTCCGAACATGAGATTCGATTGTAAACCTTACCGGGTGTTGACCTTTGGATATTTGATTTGATAAATAGTCCTTATTACTTTCATATCTTAAATGTGCCTCCATGAGTGCACCATGATATAAGATGAAAGGGAATGCAACAGAAAATATCCATGGGACATCCTATAACCTACTGTATACCATATATACAGTAGAGATGAGCGGGTTCGGTTTCTCTGAATCCGAACCCGCCAGAACTTCATGTTTTTTTTCACGGGTCCGAGCGACTCGGATCTTCCCGCCTTGCTCGGTTAACCCGAGCGCGCCCGAACGTCATCATGACGCTGTCGGATTCTCGCGAGGCTCGGATTCTATCGCGAGACTCGGATTCTATATAAGGAGCCGCGCGTCGCCGCCATTTTCACACGTGCATTGAGATTGATAGGGAGAGGACGTGGCTGGCGTCCTCTCCATTTAGATTATAAGAGACTGAGAGAGATTTACTGGAGCTGACTAGGAGGAGTACTGTTACTGTAGAAGTGTAGAGACTGAGTGGAGAGAGTTTACTAGTGAGGACAGTGCAGTTTACTTTATAATCCGTTCTCTGCCTGAAAAAAGCGATACACAGCACACAGTGACTCAGTCACATACCATATCTGTGTGCACTGCTCAGGCTCAGGCCAGTGTGCTGCATCATCTATTATCTATATATAATATTATATATATCTGTCTGACTGCTCAGCTCACACAGCTTATAATTGTGGGGGAGACTGGGGAGCACTACTGCAGTGCCAGTTATAGGTTATAGCAGGAGCCAGGAGTACATAATATATTATATAGTGAGTGACCACCAGACACACAGTGCAGTTTATTTAATATATCCGTTCTCTGCCTGAAAAAAGCGATACACACAGTGACTCAGTCAGTCACATACCATATCTGTGTGCACTGCTCAGGCTCAGGCCAGTGTGCTGCATCATCTATTATCTATATATAATATTATATATATCTGTCTGACTGCTCAGCTCACACAGCTTATAATTGTGGGGGAGACTGGGGAGCACTACTGCAGTGCCAGTTATAGGTTATAGCAGGAGCCAGGAGTACATAATATATTATATAGTGAGTGACCACCAGACACACAGTGCAGTTTATTTAATATATCCGTTCTCTGCCTGAAAAAAGCGATACACACAGTGACTCAGTCAGTCACATACCATATCTGTGTGCACTGCTCAGGCTCAGGCCAGTGTGCTGCATCATCTATATATATTATATATCTGTCTGACTGCTCAGCTCACACAGCTTATAATTGTGGGGGAGACTGGGGAGCACTACTGCAGTGCCAGTTATAGGTTATAGCAGGAGCCAGGAGTACATATTATATTAAAATTAAACAGTGCACACTTTTGCTGCAGGAGTGCCACTGCCAGTGTGACTGACCAGTGACCTGACCACACTGACCACCAGTATAGTTAGTAGTATACTTATATTGTGATTGCCTGAAAAAGTTAAACACTCGTCGTGTGACTTCACTTGTGTGTTTTTTTTTTTTTTATTCTATAAAAATAAAACTCATTCTGCTGACAGACAGTGTCCAGCAGGTCTGTCATTATATAATATATAATATATACCTGTCCGGCTGCAGTAGTGATATATATATATTTTTTATATCATTTATCATCCAGTCGCAGCAGACACAGTACGGTAGTTCACGGCTGTGGCTACCTCTGTGTCTCTGCACTCGGCAGGCAGTCCGTCCATAATTGTAATACCACCTAACCGTGGATTTTTTTCATTCTTCTTTATACATACATAGTTACATAGACATCTTCTCTTTATCAACCAGTCTATATTAGCTGCAGACACAGTACAGTACGGTAGTTCACGGCTGTGGCTACCTCTGTGTCTGCACTCGGCAGGCAGTCCGTCCATAATTGTATACCACCTAACCGTGGTTTTTTTTCATTCTTCTTTATACATACATAGTTACATAGACATCTTCTCTTTATCAACCAGTCTATATTAGCTGCAGACACAGTACAGTACGGTAGTTCACGGCTGTGGCTACCTCTGTGTCTGCACTCGGCAGGCAGTCCGTCCATAATTGTATACCACCTAACCGTGGATTTTTTTCAGTCTTCTTTATACATACATAGTTACATAGACATCTTCTCTTTATCAACCAGTCTATATTAGCTGCAGACACAGTACAGTACGGTAGTTCACGGCTGTGGCTACCTCTGTGTCTGCAGTCGGCAGGCAGTCCATAATTGTATACTAGTATCCATCTCCATTGTTTACCTGAGGTGCCTTTTAGTTGTGCCTATTAAAATATGGAGAACAAAAATGTTGAGGTTCCAAAATTAGGGAAAGATCAAGATCCACTTCCACCTCGTGCTGAAGCTGCTGCCACTAGTCATGGCCGAGACGATGAAATGCCAGCAACGTCGTCTGCCAAGGCCGATGCCCAATGTCATAGTACAGAGCATGTCAAATCCAAAACACCAAATATCAGGAAAAAAAAGGACTCCAAAACCTAAAATAAAATTGTCGGAGGAGAAGCGTAAACTTGCCAATATGCCATTTACCACACGGAGTGGCAAGGAACGGCTGAGGCCCTGGCCTATGTTCATGGCTAGTGGTTCAGCTTCACATGAGGATGGAAGCACTCAGCCTCTCGCTAGAAAAATGAAAAGACTCAAGCTGGCAAAAGCAGCACAGCAAAGAACTGTGCATTCTTCGAAATCCCAAATCCACAAGGAGAGTCCAATTGTGTCGGTTGCGATGCCTGACCTTCCCAACACTGGACGTGAAGAGCATGCGCCTTCCACCATTTGCACGCCCCCTGCAAGTGCTGGAAGGAGCACCCGCAGTCCAGTTCCTGATAGTCAGATTGAAGATGTCAGTGTTGAAGTACACCAGGATGAGGAGGATATGGGTGTTGCTGGCGCTGGGGAGGAAATTGACCAGGAGGATTCTGATGGTGAGGTGGTTTGTTTAAGTCAGGCACCCGGGGAGACACCTGTTGTCCGTGGGAGGAATATGGCCGTTGACATGCCAGGTGAAAATACCAAAAAAATCAGCTCTTCGGTGTGGAGGTATTTCACCAGAAATGCGGACAACAGGTGTCAAGCCGTGTGTTCCCTTTGTCAAGCTGTAATAAGTAGGGGTAAGGACGTTAACCACCTCGGAACATCCTCCCTTATACGTCACCTGCAGCGCATTCATAATAAGTCAGTGACAAGTTCAAAAACTTTGGGTGACAGCGGAAGCAGTCCACTGACCAGTAAATCCCTTCCTCTTGTAACCAAGCTCACGCAAACCACCCCACCAACTCCCTCAGTGTCAATTTCCTCCTTCCCCAGGAATGCCAATAGTCCTGCAGGCCATGTCACTGGCAATTCTGACGAGTCCTCTCCTGCCTGGGATTCCTCCGATGCATCCTTGCGTGTAACGCCTACTGCTGCTGGCGCTGCTGTTGTTGCCGCTGGGAGTCGATGGTCATCCCAGAGGGGAAGTCGTAAGCCCACTTGTACTACTTCCAGTAAGCAATTGACTGTTCAACAGTCCTTTGCGAGGAAGATGAAATATCACAGCAGTCATCCTACTGCAAAGCGGATAACTGAGGCCTTGGCATCCTGGGTGGTGAGAAACGTGGTTCCGGTATCCATCATTACTGCAGAGCCAACTAGAGACTTGTTGGAGGTACTGTGTCCCCGGTACCAAATACCATCTAGGTTCCATTTCTCTAGGCAGGCGATACCGAAAATGTACACAGACCTCAGAAAAAGAGTCACCAGTGTCCTAAAAAATGCAGCTGTACCCAATGTCCACTTAACCACGGACATGTGGACAAGTGGAGCAGGGCAGGGTCAGGACTATATGACTGTGACAGCCCACTGGGTAGATGTATGGACTCCCGCCGCAAGAACAGCAGCGGCGGCACCAGTAGCAGCATCTCGCAAACGCCAACTCTTTCCTAGGCAGGCTACGCTTTGTATCACCGGTTTCCAGAATACGCACACAGCTGAAAACCTCTTACGGCAACTGAGGAAGATCATCGCGGAATGGCTTACCCCAATTGGACTCTCCTGTGGATTTGTGGCATCGGACAACGCCAGCAATATTGTGTGTGCATTAAATATGGGCAAATTCCAGCACGTCCCATGTTTTGCACATACCTTGAATTTGGTGGTGCAGAATTTTTTAAAAAACGACAGGGGCGTGCAAGAGATGCTGTCGGTGGCCAGAAAAATTGCGGGACACTTTCGGCGTACAGGCACCACGTACAGAAGACTGGAGCACCACCAAAAACTACTGAACCTGCCCTGCCATCATCTGAAGCAAGAAGTGGTAACGAGGTGGAATTCAACCCTCTATATGCTTCAGAGGTTGGAGGAGCAGCAAAAGGCCATTCAAGCCTATACAATTGAGCACGATATAGGAGGTGGAATGCACCTGTCTCAAGTGCAGTGGAGAATGATTTCAACGTTGTGCAAGGTTCTGATGCCCTTTGAACTTGCCACACGTGAAGTCAGTTCAGACACTGCCAGCCTGAGTCAGGTCATTCCCCTCATCAGGCTTTTGCAGAAGAAGCTGGAGGCATTGAAGAAGGAGCTAAAAGGGAGCAATTCCGCTAGGCATGTGGGACTTGTGGATGCAGCCCTTAATTCGCTTAACAAGGATTCACGGGTGGTCAATCTGTTGAAATCAGAGCACTACATTTTGGCCACCGTGCTCGATCCTAGATTTAAAGCCTACCTTGGATCTCTCTTTCCGGCAGACACAAGTCTGCTGGGGTTGAAAGACCTGCTGGTGACAAAATTGTCAAGTCAAGCGGAACGCGACCTGTCAACATCTCCTCCTTCACATTCTCCCGCAACTGGGGGTGCGAGGAAAAGGCTCAGAATTCCGAGCCCACCCGCTGGCGGTGATGCAGGGCAGTCTGGAGCGACTGCTGATGCTGACATCTGGTCCGGACTGAAGGACCTGACAACGATTACGGACATGTCGTCTACTGTCACTGCATATGATTCTCTCAACATTGATAGAATGGTGGAGGATTATATGAGTGACCGCATCCAAGTAGGCACGTCACACAGTCCGTACTTATACTGGCAGGAAAAAGAGGCAATTTGGAGGCCCTTGCACAAACTGGCTTTATTCTACCTAAGTTGCCCTCCCACAAGTGTGTACTCCGAAAGAGTGTTTAGTGCCGCCGCTCACCTTGTCAGCAATCGGCGTACGAGGTTACATCCAGAAAATGTGGAGAAGATGATGTTCATTAAAATGAATTATAATCAATTCCTCCGCGGAGACATTGACCAGCAGCAATTGCCTCCACAAAGTACACAGGGAGCTGAGATGGTGGATTCCAGTGGGGACGAATTGATAATCTGTGAGGAGGGGGATGTACACGGTGATATATCGGAGGGTGAAGATGAGGTGGACATCTTGCCTCTGTAGAGCCAGTTTGTGCAAGGAGAGATTAATTGCTTCTTTTTTGGGGGGGGTCCAAACCAACCCGTCATATCAGTCACAGTCGTGTGGCAGACCCTGTCACTGAAATGATGGGTTGGTTAAAGTGTGCATGTCCTGTTTTGTTTATACAACATAAGGGTGGGTGGGAGGGCCCAAGGACAATTCCATCTTGCACCTCTTTTTTCTTTTCTTTTTCTTTGCATCATGTGCTGATTGGGGAGGGTTTTTTGGAAGGGACATCCTGCGTGACACTGCAGTGCCACTCCTAGATGGGCCCGGTGTTTGTGTCGGCCACTAGGGTCGCTAATCTTACTCACACAGCTACCTCATTGCGCCTCTTTTTTTCTTTGCGTCATGTGCTGTTTGGGGAGGGTTTTTTGGAAGGGCCATCCTGCGTGACACTGCAGTGCCACTCCTAGATGGGCCCGGTGTTTGTGTCGGCCACTAGGGTCGCTAATCTTACTCACACAGCTACCTCATTGCGCCTCTTTTTTTCTTTGCGTCATGTGCTGTTTGGGGAGGGTTTTTTGGAAGGGACATCCTGCGTGACACTGCAGTGCCACTCCTAGATGGGCCCGGTGTTTGTGTCGGCCACTAGGGTCGCTTATCTTACTCACACAGCGACCTCGGTGCAAATTTTAGGACTAAAAATAATATTGTGAGGTGTGAGGTATTCAGAATAGACTGAAAATGAGTGGAAATTATGGTTTTTGAGGTTAATAATACTTTGGGATCAAAATGACCCCCAAATTCTATGATTTAAGCTGTTTTTTAGTGTTTTTTGAAAAAAACACCCGAATCCAAAACACACCCGAATCCGACAAAAAAAATTCGGTGAGGTTTTGCCAAAACGCGTTCGAACCCAAAACACGGCCGCGGAACCGAACCCAAAACCAAAACACAAAACCCGAAAAATTTCAGGCGCTCATCTCTAATATACAGTAGCTAGTACCCTTGAGAAGAAATACAAGATATGAAAGGCTGTTAGGTGAGCCACAAATTAACAGCCACCTAGTACTTGGAGAAAACCAGTTAATTGTTTAGGAATTTATTAAGCAATCACCAGCAAATTCATTAAACTACACTAATAACGACATAAATTTATATTGGAAAAATGCCTGTTTTATTACCTTCTTGGTCTCACCCTACAGGAGTTGAGAGGTTTTCCAAGAATGTGGTACATCCGAGCCTCATGCAGCAGAGGGAAGCACTCAGGGCAGTCTTGGATTATTTTTTCCATTTCCACCTTCTCCAGGAAATAAACAGGATCTAGCAAGGGCAACCTCACATGCTCCAGAATATCCCTCAGATCTTTCTTTACCATGCTTTTGTTCCCCTTCACCCACCTCATTACTGCTTCAAAGACAACCTCTTCCTTGTCCACCACTAGATCATTGTTACCCAAGCACTCAATCAGTTCCGCCTTACTCAACTCCAGGAACTCCTCATTGCAGGAAACCTCACCAAAACCTTCCAGCATCAGCTTCTTGCTTTTCTCCGACAATGATGGGATCGAGAACATGTCTGCAAACTTCATGATGCCGACACAGTTAGAAGGGTCTAGCTGGCCATCAAGGAACTTAACACAGTCATCTCGCAAGTGGCAGATGTGGAGGAGGTCTGAGGCCTGCAAGATGTCTTCTACATTGTCTTCTTGTATCTTAGGGCTTCCCCCATACATGAAGTCCAGCACAAAGCCCATAGTTCGGGCTGATACTTTTTGAATGTTCACAATGCTGAGGTGGCTCTCCTTGAGATTACCTCCAAACATAGCTCTGAAGTAGGAACTAGTTGCAGACAAGACCCCACGATGGCAAGGGAAGCTTTGGCCTTCTATTTGAAGGATAACATCAGTGAACATTCCGCTTTGCCTGTAGATATTTAAGTTCTGTAGGATCTCCTTTGCGTGGCATGTCCCACTGCAAAGCCTATTATGATACGTGTCTGCTCTTGGCTGCCGAATGGAATTCTCCAGCCAAAAAGATTCAAGTAGCATTTGCTCTTTGGGGGATTTTTGCGCCCTGGAAAAAAATAACAAGATAAAGGTTTGAGAAGATTTGGTATTTCTATGTTAGGGGAAGGGAGGAAGCTGTAGAAAAGGAGTACACATTTGACTTTCAGTCTCAGACTGCAGCATGCATTAAATCTAGTCACATAACTCTGGATATTAAGATATAATTTTATGGAACAAAATAGCATATGGAAGCCATATGTTAATCGTGACAGGTTTTTAGAGGGCTGTGAACTCACATTACCAAGATGTGCCATGGAAGGCTGGTGGGTATATGCAGGGAAGTAACTAATGTTTGCCTATGATGGCACTCTCCATGAGCACCAGTCAAGGGGGAAAGACACCATTTGGCTCAGCCATTTACACATTTTAACCCCTGGGGAGACCACCAGACACCAGGGAAGGCTTTCCACAAATTACCCCAGCCTTGTATTTTTCTCCATGCTCTTGGATCTGGGCTCTGTCATGGAACCTCTATCGGAGGGGTGGCCAACCAGTCAGAGGCAAAGAGAAAGAAAAAATCTGTAGTCAAGGATAAGAGCCACTATCATGCACGTGCAACAATGGGGGCGTGGCCTAGTTGTCACAAAGCCACACCCCATTTTTGTGCACACACCTTTTGGTATGACGCTTGTAGGAGTATGACCTTATGTTTTAGTCATGTTGTACAGTGCCACATACATATAATGCCCCAGCATAGTGCCACATACATAAAAAAGGCCAAAAAATGGGGATACGGTCATTAGGTCGACACCACTTGGGTCGACAGTCATTAGGTCGTTCACTATAGGTCGACATACATTAGGTCGACAGGGTCACTAGGTCGACATGGTCATTAGGTCGACATGAACTAGGTCGACAGGTCAAAAGGTCGACATGAGTTTGTCACAATTTCCCCCCCATTTTTTTACTTTTTCATACTTTACGATCCACGTGGACTACAATTGGGAATAGTAACCTGTGTGCCAAGCACAGCGGTAGTGGATGGGACACGGTGTACTTATTCCCCGTCACTTTACAAAGAAAACGACATCAAAAAAAGTAGAAAAACTCATGTCGACCTTTTGTCCTGTCAACCTAGTACATGTTGACCTAATGACCATGTCGACCTAGTGACCTTGTCGACCTAATGCATGTCGACCAATAGTGGTCAACCTAATGACTGTCAACCTAAGTTGTGTCGACCCAAGGATCCATACCCAAAAATGGGTGCCTCCACAGTGCCAGATACATACAGTGCATCCGGAAAGTATTCACAGACTAAATTAATTTTTTTCCTCAAAATTGTACCCATAATGACAATGTGAAAAAAGTTTTTTTTAGATTTTTGCAAATGTATTACAAATAAAAAACTAAGAAATCACATGTACATAAGTATTCACAGCCTTTGACATTAAGCTGAAAATTGAGCTCAGGTGGATCCTGTTTCCACTGATCGTCCTTGAGATGTTCCTACAGCTTAATTGGAGTCCACCTGTGGTAAACTCAGTTGATTGGACATTATTTGGAAAGGCGCACACACCTGTCTATATAAGGTCCCACACTTGACAGTGCATGTCTGAGCACAAACCAAGCATGAAGTCAAAGGAATTGTCTGTAGACCTCAAAGACAGGATTGTCCCAAGGCACAAATATGGGGAAGGATACAGAAAAATATCTGCTGCTTTGAAGGTCCCAATGAGCACAGTGGCCTCCATAATCCGTAAATGGAAGAAGTTCGGAACCTCCAGGACTCTTCCCAGAGCTGGACGGCCGTTTAAACTGAGCGATTGGGGGAGAAGGGCCCTAGTCAGAGAGGTGACCAAGAACCCGATGATCACTCTGTCAGAGCTACAGCATTCCTCTGTGGAGAGAGGAGAACCTTCCAGAAGGATAACCATCTCTGTAGCAATCCACCATCAGGCCTGTACGGTAGAGTGACCAGACGGAAGCCACTCCTTAGTAAAAAAGCACATGGCAGCCCACCTGGAGTTTGCCAAAATGCACCTGAAGGACTCTCAGACCATGAGAAACAAAATTATCTGGTCTGATGAGACAAAGATTGAACTCTTTGGCGTGAATGCCAGGCGTCATGTTTGGAGGAAACTAGGCACTGCTCATCACCAGGCCAATACCATCCCTACAGTGAAGCATGGTGGTGGCAGCATCATGCTGTGGGGATGTTTTTCAGCGGCAGGAACTGGGAGAATAGCCAGGATAGAGGGAAAGATGAATGCAGCAATGTACAGAGACATCCTAGATGAAAACCTGCTCCAGAGTGCTCTTGACCTAAGACTGGGGTGACAGTTCATCTTTCATCAGGACAACGACCCTAAGCACACAGCCAAGATATCAAAGGAGTGGCTTCAGGACAAGTCTGTGAATGTCATTGAGTGGCCCAGCCAGAGCCCAGACTTGAATCCGATTGAACATCTCTGGAGAGATATGAAAATGGCTGTGCACCGACACTTCCCATCCAGCCTGATGGAGCTTGAGAGGTGCTGCAAAGAGGAATGGGCGAAACTGCCCAAAGATAGGTGTGCCAAGCTTGAGGCATCATATTCAAAAGTACTTGAGGCTGTAATTGCTGCCAAAGGTGCATCAGCAAAGTATTGAGCAAAGGCTGTGAATACTTATGTACATGTAATATCTTAATTTTTTATTTTTAATATATTTGCAAAAATCTAAAAATACTTTTTTCACGTTGTCATTATGCGGTATTGTATGTAGAATTTTGAGGGAAAAAAGAATTTATTCCATTTTGGAATAAGACTAACATAACAAAATGTGGAAAAAGTGAAGTGCTGTGAATACTTTCAGGATGCACTGTGTATGCCCCCACAGTGCCAGGTACATATATGCCCCACAGTGCCAGATAGATATATATATATATATATGTACAGTGGGGTTCGAAAGTTTGGGCACCCCAGGCAAAATATCATTTTAATGTGCAAAAAGAAGCCAAGGAAAGATGGAAAAATATCCAAAAGGCATCAAATTACAGATTAGACATTCTTATAACATGTCAAAAAAAGTTTGATTTTATTTCCATCATTTACACTTTCAAAAGAACAGAAAACAAAAAATGTCATCTGCAAAAGTTTGGACACCCTGCAGAGTTAATACCTTGTACTGCCCCCTTTGGACAGCTGAGACCTGGCAGTGTCATGGATTGTTCTCAATCATCGTCTGGAAAGACCAGGTGATGTCAATCTCAAAGGTTTTAAAAGCCCAGACTCATCTGACCTTGCTCCAACAATCAGCACCATGGGTTCCTCTAAGCAGTTGTGTAGAACACTGAAACTGAGAATAGTTGACGCTCACAAAGCAGGAGAAGGCTATAAGAAGATAGCAAAGCGTTATCAGATGCCCATATCCTCTGTTCGGAATGTAATTAAGAAATGGCAGTAATCAGGAACAATGGAAGTTAAAGCAAGATCTGGAAGACCAAGAAAAATATCAGACAGAACAGCTCGCAGGATTGTGAGAAAAGCAAGTCAAAATCCACGTTTGACTGCACGATCCCTCCAGGAAGATCTGGCAGACACTGGAGTTGTGGTACACTATTCCACTATAAAGAGATACTTGTACAAATATGGTCTTCATGGAAGAGTCATCAGAAGAAAACCTCTTCTACGTCCTCACCACAAAAATCAGCGTTTGAAGTTTGCAAATGAACATATAGACAAGTCTGATGCATTTTGGAATAAAGTTCTGTGAACCGATGAGGTTAAAATAGAACTTTTTGACCTGAATGAGCAAAGGTACGTTTGGAGAAGGAAGGGCACAGAATTTAATGAAAAGAACCTCTGTCCAACTGTTAAGCATGGGGGTGGATCAATCATGCTTTGGGGTTGTATTGCAGCCAGTGGCACAGGGAACATTTCACGAGTAGAAGGGAAACGAGTAGAAGGGAAAATGGATTCAATAAGATTCCAGCAAATTTTGGACGCTAACTTGATGCCATCTGTGAAAAAGCTGAAGTTAAAGAGAGGCTGGCTTCTACAAATGGATAATGATCCTAAACACACCTCAAAATCCATGGTGGATTACATCAAGAGGCTTAAACTGAAGGTTTTGCCATGGCCTTCACAATCTCCTGACCTCAACATAATTGAAAATCTATGGATAGACCTTAAAAGAGCAGTGCGTCACAGACAGCCCAGGAATCTCAAAGAACTGGAAGACTTTTGTAAGGAAGAATTGGCGAAGATACCTCAAAGAAGAATTGAAAGACTCTTGGCTGGCTACAAAAAGCGTTTACAAGCTGTGATACTTGCCAAAGGGGGCAGTACAAGGTATTAACTCTGCAGGGTGCCCAAACTTTTGCAGATGCCATTTTTTGTTTTCTGTTCTTTTGAAAGTGTAAATGATGGAAATAAAATCAAACTTTTTTTGACATGTTATAAGAATGTCTAATCTGTAATTTGATGCCTTTTGGAGATTTTCCCATCTTTCCTTGGCTTCTTTTTGCACATTAAAATGATATTTTGCCTGGGGTGCCCAAACTTTCGAACCCTTCTGTATATGCCCCACAGTGCCAGGTACACATATGCCCCACAGTGCCAGGTACACATATGCCCCACAGTGCCAGGAACACATATGCCTCAGTGCCAAATACATATATGCCTCGAAGTGCCAGATACATATATGCCCCCAGTGCCAGATACACATGTCCCCCTAGTGCCAGTTACATATATGCCCCACAGTGCCAGTTACACATATGCCCCACAGTGCCAAATACATATATGCCCCACAGTGCCAAATACATATATGCCCCAGTGCCAGATACATGCATGCCCCACAGTTCCAGATACAAATATGCGCCAGTGCCAGATACACATATCCCCACAGTGCCAGGTACATATATTTCCCACAGTGCCAGGTACACATATGCCCCACAGTGCCAGATACACATGTCCACACAGTGCCAGGTACACATATGCCCCACAGTGCCAGATACATATATGCCCCCACAGTGCCAGATACACATGCCCCCACAATGCCAAATATGTCCCCACACTGCCAGATATGTCTCCACAGTGCCAGATATGCCCCCAGTGCCAGATACACATGTCCCCACAGTGCAAGATATGCCCACAGTGCCAGATACACACGTCCCTACAGTGCCAGATATGCCTCCAGTGCCAGATACACATGTCCCCACATTGCCAGATATGCCCCCAGTGCCAGATACACATTTCCCCACAGTGCCAGATACATATATGCCCCACAGCGCCATGTACACATATGCCCCACAGTGCCAGATACACATGTCCCCACAGTGCCAGATACATATATGGCCCCACAGTGTCATATACACATGTCCCCACAGTGCCAGATATGTCCCCACAGTGCCAGATATGCCCCAGTGCCAGATACACACACCCCCACAGTGCCAAATATGCCCCCAGAGCCAGATACACACGTCCCCACAGTGCCAGATATGCCCCCAGTGCCAGATACACATGTCCCCACAGTGCCAGATACACATATGCCCCACAGTGCCAGGTACACACATGCCCCTCAGTGCCAGATACACATATCCCTTCAGTGCCAGATACATATATGGCCCCACAGTGCCAGATACACATGTCCCCACAGTGGGGATATATATGTCCCCACAGTGCCAGATATGTGCCCACAGTGCCAGATACACATGTCCCTAGAGTGCCAGATATGCCCCCCATGCCAGATATACACCCAGTGCCAGATACACATGTCCCCACATGCCAGATATGCCCCCAGTGCCAAATACACATGTCCCCACAGTGCCAGATATGCCCCCAGTGCCAGATACATATGTCCCCACAGTGCCAGATACATATATGCCCCACAGTACCAGGTACACATAAGCCCCACAGTGCCAGGTACACATATGCCCCACAGTGCCAGATACACATGTCCCCCCAGTGCCAGATACATATATGCCCCCACAGTGCCAGATACATATATTCCTCCACAGTGCCAGATACATATATGTCCCACAGTGCCAGATACACGTGTCCCCACAGTGCCAGTTACATATATGCCCCACAGTGCCAGATACATACAAGCCCCACAGTGCCAGATACATACATGACCCACAGTGCCAGATACATATATGCCCCACAGTTCCAGATACACGTGTCCCCACAGTGCCAGTTACATATATGCCCCACAGTGCCAGATACATACAAGCCCCACAGTGCCAGATACATACATGACCCACAGTGCCAGATACATATATGCTCCCAGTGCCAAATACACATGTCCCCAGATTGCCAGGTACACATATGCCCCACAGTGCCAGGTACACATGTCCCCACAGTGCCAGATACATATATTCCCCCACAGTGCCAGATACACAGGTACGCACTGTGACAGATACATATATGTCCCACACTGCTAGGTACACATATGCCCTTAGTGCCAGATACATTTGTCCTCACAGTGCTAGATACATACAGTATATGGCCCCACAGTGCCAGATTCACATGTCCCTACAGTGCCAGATACATATATGACCCCACAGTGCCAGATACACATGTCCATACAGTGCCAGGTACACATATGCCCCACAGTGCCAGGTACACATATGCCCCACAGTGCCAGATACATATATGCCCCACAGTGCCAGGCACACATATGCCCCACAGCGCCAAATACACATGTTCCCACAGTGCCAGATACATATATGGCCCCACAGTGCCAGGTACACATATGCCCCACAGTGCCAGATACATATATGTCCCCACAGTGCCAGATATGCCCCAGTGCCAGACACCGTCTCCACAGTGCCAGATATGCCCCCAGTGCCAGATACACATGTCCCCACAGTGCGCTCTCCCCCCCACAAGTGCTGCTCACCACGCTGAGGGCAAGGAGGAGAGTGCAGCGTGCGCCTGTCCGGCGGGGGTGTCTATTTTCAATTAGGTGCCGGTCTGTGAGCCGATCAAAGCTCGCGGTCCGGCAGCTAGTCAGGAGCCTTAGCTGTTGGACCGTGAGCTCTGACTGGCTCACGGGCCGGCGCCGTTAGTGTGCCGGGCTGTCAGTGTCAGGAGGCGACCGAGCCACATGCGGACGATGAAAGAGCCGCATGCGGCTCGAGAGCCGCGGGTTGGCTACCGCTGCTCTATGGCATAAGTCCTCAAGGCAAACTAACAATCCAGGTTTTAGTGATCTCCATCCATGAGCACAGATGGTTAAATAAAAATAACTGAGGTACTAATTCAGTCAGCTGTACATAGCTATCCTTAAGACCTGGACTGTTGGTATGCCTTGAGGAACAGGGTTAGGAAACTCTGGTCTGTGGTATAATGGCCGAGAAGTGACGTCATGACATGGCCTGAACTAATACTAAGCCTCTCAATGCTCTAGTGACATGCATCAATGAGAATGAGGCATGACGCTTTGTGCCTCATACCTCATTCACATACCTCCCAACATGACCCTCCCCAGGAGGGACAAATTGCCCTGCTCCTGGACATTTCTCTTAATGTATGATTGCCGGCACTTGTTTTGAACAGGTCAGTGGATAAGAAAGGTGTTTCACCACAGGTGATGGCAATCATAAATTAAGAGGGAAGTCCAGGAGCAGAGCATTCTGTCCCTTCTGGAGAGGGTCATGTTGGGAATTATGCATTCATGCCTATAATTCCTAGTGAGAGGTCCTTTTAAAAAAAAAAAAATGGCAATACATTGACGTTTCCTAACATTAAGCTATAACCATTAAATCCTGGTTAGGCCTGAGCTATTTAAGGGCGTGGGAGTCACTGCGCCATTTTCAGTTACTGTAGCGCCATATTCGCAATTTTTAGCACTGATTTCTTCATGACTGCACATTGATATTTATAAATCCTCTGTTGAGATTACATGTCTTTTGAGATTACATTATCAGACATCAGATCAATACAGTGTCGGTGTAATTTCAGGGTCTGCTCCGTGTACCCACAATCCCCTGCTCCGACTGATTATCCTGACAAAGAGTCCTGTAAATGGTAATTAGGACAGCACCGTCTGGGGCCTCCAAGTTCACAGAGGGGAAGCAATGCTGTTCATTTCTAATTCATCGGGCAGCCTATTAGAAAATACAGCTGCAGGCAAAAGAGAAGCCTTATGAATGGGACACACAGGGTCCGGCTGTATTAAATAAATCTTAATTGTTAGAAATATTTCATTCACACCTTCCATACGTATAAGCTTTATGTTATTACATACGTATTGAATGTCTTTACTGAAACACTTTTAGCTCCTGCAGAAAGTCAGTCAGCATTTAGCTGCAAAATACATAACATCCAGCTGGTTTCCTACTTTATTCCACGTTTATTCCTGTCTGTGTTTTTTCCATCCCTGTCTCTGTCACGTTGGTCTGTAAAATAGATCTTTATTCATCTACTATTCCTTTTTGACTGATGTCGCTCTGACATACTGGTATTTTTTTGTGTAATTTAATATTTTGTAATGTTTTGCAGTGTATTGAGGGGTGTGATAGCAAATCCCGGTTTCCGGGATGCCAGTGGTTACATGACCGACAGCAGCATCCCAATTTTAAGAATGCTGACAGGGGACGGAGTAATTAATTTACCCCTCCCCTGCCCCCTACTCTAACCCTTACCTGCCTAGGGTGGCGGCTAGGGCTAAGATAGTGGGGTTGGCGGCTACGGCTATCCCCCCTCTAGTGCCTAACCCTAACCCAACCCCTGGGTCCTAACCCTTACCGTCACCCCAATACGTACCTTCAGGATGTCGGCAGTTGGTGTTCAAGAGCATGGATTCCGGGTGGTGTCAGGATTCTGGCTTCAGTCACATGACCGTCGAAATCCGTACTGCCGGGATGCTGACCACATACGTTTGTGTATGGACACTTTATTGCTCTTTCCATACATGAGTGTAATGGTCACAAAATAAACTGACTGAAGGCTGTGACCCATAGAATAAAATAATAATAATAATAAGAAGAAGAAAAATAATAATAATTTGGCAGACAGTTATTATCAGTTCACTCATTATCCTGAACCTAGTTCTGTTTTCTGTAAGTTCTCGCCACAATCAGCGTTATCCTAGCACGCGTGTTATTGCTCTTCCGCATGTCTGGGCTATGTTCCTCTTTCACGCCAGACAGATGCAGGCTGAGAGGTTCACCTACTGACACTTGGTTTTCATTTTAGACAGATGTGGTTTGACCCAAGTGCAGACGCAGGGTTGGGAGGTTATACAATGACACAGCTTGTAGCCTGCCCTGGTGAAAAGGGGAAATTGGTTTGGGGGAGATTTATCAAAGCTTGGAGAGAGATGAATTGGAGAGTGATCAAATACCAGCCAATCAGCTTCTGTCATTTTTCAAATACAGCCTGTAACATGATAGATCTCTCTCCAAGGTTTGATACACCTCTTCCTTTATGTGAGCTTATTTTGCAATGTCCTCTTCCTTCAGAGTCTCCAAAGAGGTAGATATAACATGTGACCAGCCTGTCAGTCCACCTCTTAAACCTTTAGATTTCTATTTGCAATTAGGATTTATTTTCACTTCCTACAATCCCCTTCTGTAACATATAGCATAGACGTTATTTCTGCAGAGTATATCATTTTAGCAACACATGTCAGCATAATGTATATTGCGTGACTTCACTCTATGCATGCCCAAAACAGTGGACGAACACAGATGCACCCACATAGATTTGCATGCTACTGCCATATACGCCTGCTTGTGCCTGAGTATGGGGGGACGGGGGTGTTGTAAAACAGGCAAAGTATAGGACAGGTGTACATGTGCCCAGGAAAGCGATATTATTTGTGGCTGGTCAGAGTCAAGTGCAAATGGTGGATGGCGGTCGCCAGCGCTAGAGAAACATTTGCAACTGTCAGTTTTCGAATGTTTCACCATATGGTGACTTCTTTTCATCGCTAATGCCAATATTATACTTCTCTGCGCGTGTTTATGGAAAACTTTTTTTTTAATTAAACTTTTCAGCTCTACAGGCAAGTGGGACTCATTGTCACCCTATGGCTCAAAAGTGTAAAGGATGAGTCCTACTCGTCCTCAGTACCAAGGGAGCTCATAGTTATAAGAAAATACACTTGTAAGTTGCCCATTGGTGGTCACCATGACTAGGGGCCAGGAAGGAGCAGGTCACAGTAATGTCATGAGCACACCTGCACTAAGTATCAGCACTGCAAAAAAATAAAAAAACAAGAATATGCAGAACCAGGGTGTGGGGGGGCATAAAACTTCCCATCTCCTCCATCATTATACTTAGGGGCACACTGCTTTGAAAGAGGGGAGCGTGTGCGGAGGGCTACAGGCCATCCACAAATAATATTTCACAACAGATTCCACACTTCGTTACCTCTTAATAACACTAATTCCATGCCACTGTAATAATTATCTGCTCTACAGTGCTCTAAATACTCTGATTCCGTAACAGTAATATTTTATATCACAAAGCCATTTCCTTGCTAAATACAGTTTCTTATTTTCTTCCTCCAGTTACGCTCATATTAACTAATATTACAATTACAGTACAATGCAATGTTCCACACTCCTGCACCAACATCCCCATTACTTGTACTTGCATCAAAATCAAAACGTAACTACTGTATGTCACAATGTTCTATTATTTGAAATGTAAATCTATAAGACACTGTAGATGAGGGATGGATTAGATAGACAGACAGACAGACAGACAGATGATAGATAGATAGATAGATAGATAGATAGATAGATAGATAGATAGCCTGCCTGCCTCCTGGATGTAACACAAAGATGTCTTATTACCTCGTATCAGAGGACAGTGCAGGTGCCGACTCTTGCATGGTCCAGTTGTGTGATCCTTGCCTGGTCCAGTGTAGTGATTCCAGTATAGTGACAGCTGTATCTCTGCCGTCAGGCGAGTGCTGTGCATCTGTACCTCTGCTGGCAGGTGAGTGTCGTGCACCTGCACCCCTGCTGTTGGGTGAGTGCTGTTTACCTGTACCTCTGCACTCAGGCAAGATCTGTGTACCTGTAACTACTGCCAGGTGAGTGCTGTGTACCTGTACCTCTGCTATTAGGTGAGTGCTGTGCACCTGTACCTCTACTGCCAGGTGAGTGATGTATACCTGTACCTCTGCTATTAGGTGAGTGCTGTGCACCTGTACCTCTACTGCCAGGTGAGTGATGTATACCTGTACCTCTGCTATTAGGTGAGTGCTGTGCACCTGTACCTCTACTGCCAGGTGAGTGATGTATACCTGTACCTCTGCTATTAGGTGAGTGCTGTGCACCTGTACCTCTACTGCCAGGTGAGTGATGTATACCTGTACCTCTGCTGCCAGGTGAGTGCTGTATACCTGTACCTCTACTGCCAGGTGAGTGCTGTATACCTGTACCTCTGCTGCCAGGTGAGTGCTGTATACCTGTACCTCTGCTGCCAGGTGAGTGCTGTGTACCTGTACCTCTACTGCCAGGTGAGTGCTGTATACCTGTACCTCTGCTGCCAGGTGAGTGCTGTATACCTGTACCTCTGCTGCCAGGTGAGTGCTGTATACCTGTACCTCTGCTGCCAGGTGAGTGCTGTATACCTGTACCTCTGCTGCCAGGTGAGTGCTGTATACCTGTACCTCTGCTGCCAGGTGAGTGCTGTATACCTGTACCTCTGCTGCCAGGTGAGTGATGTGTAGCTGTACTGTATCTCTGCCGTCAGGTGAGTGCTGTGTACCTGTAACTGCTGCCAGGTGAGTGCTGTGTACCTGTAACTGCTGCCAGGTGAGTGCTGTGCACCTGTACCTCCGCCGTCAGGTGAGTGCTGTGCACCTGTATCTCTGCTGCCAGGTATGGGCCATGCGCCTATGCATGTGCTGATTCCCTGATCTGATAGGAGGGACGTGGGCTGGGTAAGGCTTCCAGAGAAATGAATGAAATGTGTTCTGCCTCGTCCTGTGTTTGGGGATAGAGCTGTGTGTGAGCTATGTGCGAGCAGGGGAGGAGGAGCTAGTCCTGCTCCATACAAAGGACAGAGACTGCCTCAGACAGCCCTCCCCGGGGGCGACTCAGTACACACAAATGATGGTGATGTGATTGTGACATCCTGCTGCATGTGAGACTCTCGTACATATTATATACACATGGAGAGAGGGAGAGAGATACAAAAGATGGCGTATTCATTATAAACTGGAAAAGTGTAATATAAGTATATATACAGTATATACACAATAGGCTTTAATCCACAGCACTCACCTATCTGCGGAGCCTGAGGTATGTGACTGCACCATTTAAATAAAAAAAAAAAATGGTGGCTGATCCCTATTACAATGAACCAATAGAAAAAATTGCCAATGGGAGCGCAGATACAGTAGATTAAAATACTATTTAATTGCACAAATACAATAAGATATGTAGATACATACAAAGAAAAATACAGCCGTCTACAGCATCAACAATATCTAAATGGTGAATTGGAATAAATGGATATAATTGCCTCCTAACAAAGCATCAATTAATAAAGTTCCAGACTGCAAAATAATGTAATGTAACCGTAGTAACTGGAGAGTCAGCAGCTGCAATGTAAGGAACCAGATGAAGTACAGTGTGTAGTCAAAATGGAGGCTCTCGCACAGAGGTTCCCAAACGTTCTTGAATCACGACGCCCGAGAGTATCAGCTTTTTGCTCACGGCACAAGCGACTACAGCCGGGCAACGCTGTTGACAGCAGACGCATGCGTCTACGGTCCATTCTGAGTCATAGGCGTCTGACTCGAGTCCGTATTTAGGAGGGACTCAGAGGGCACAGCGCGCGGCTCTCCTGTGTCCCTCCTGCGTCTCCGGCGGCAGCGGTGGGTGGGTGTGTGTGTTAAAGGAAGTGCCCGTTCGTGAGCTCTGATTGGCTCACGAACCCGGCACTTCCTTTAACACACACACGCCGCTGGAGACGCAGGAGGGACACAGGAGAGCCGCGCGCTGTGCCCTCCGTGTCCCTCCTTCAGAAGACAGCGCGGGAGTGACGGAGGGTTGGTATCTGGCACTGTGGGGCATATCTGGCAGCATGAGGGCATATCTGGCACATCTGGCACTAGGGCATATCTGGCACTGTGGGGCATATCTGGCAGCATGAGGGCATATCTGGCACTGTGGGGCATATCTGGCAGCATGAGGGCATATCTGGCACTGTGGGGCACATCTGGCACTGTGGGGCATATCTGGCAGCATGAGGACATATCTGGCACGGTGGGGCATATCTGGCAGCATGAGGGCATATCTGGCACATCTGGCACTGTGGGGCATATCTGGCAGCATGAGGGCATATCTGGCACTGTGTGGCATATCTGGCACATCTGGCACTGTGGGGCATATCTGGCAGCATGAGGGCACATCTGGCACTGTGGGGCATATCTGGCACATCTGGCACTGTGGGGCATATCTGGCACTGTGGGGCATATCTGGCAGTATGAGGGCATATCTGGCACTGTGGGGCATATCTGGCAGCATGAGGGCATATCTGGCACATCTGGCACTGTGGGGCATATCTGGCAGCATGAGGGCATATCTGGCACTGTGGGGCATATCTGGCAGCATGAGGGCACATCTGGCACTGTGGGGCATATCTGGCACATCTGGCACTGTGGGGCATATCTGGCACTGTGGGGCATATCTGGCAGTATGAGGGCATATCTGGCACTGTGGGGCATATCTGGCAGCATGAGGGCATATCTGGCACTGTGGGGCATATCTGGCAGTATGAGGGCTGTGTACGGCTAGAGCTGCATTTCCCACCCTAGGCTTATACTCGAGTCAATAAGTTTTCCCAGGTTTTTGTGGTAAAATTAGGTGCCTCGGCTTATATTCGGGTCGACTTATACTCGAGTATATACGGTATATATATACATACCTCCCAACTGTCTTGAATCCAGCGGGACAGTCCCGCTATTCGGAGACTGTCCCGCTGTCCCCCCCGCGGGAAGCAGTGTCCCATGGGTGGTGGTGGGGGGGCTAGCGTGCCGACTCCCAATAGCTGAAAGTTGGCAGGTGTGATATATAGATTTATTTCTACACATATACATACCTCCCAACTTCTTCCCGTGTAACTAGGGACACGCAGCGCCAAAGGCGCGCCCGCTCCTGAAAAGGGGGCGGTGCTTCAGGTAGAAAGGGCGGGGCCTTGCTGTAAGGGGATGGGGCCTATTGCCGGGACCCCCGTTTTCGTCACTTTGGGGGCGTGTCCATCGCTCCATGAGCTGCTGGACAGCCCCCGGCTCCCCTCCTTGTGCTGATAGATGCCGTGCGCATGCGCAGGGCATCTATTCAGTGTGATCACTGGCTGCTTTGCAGAGCAGAGCAGCTGTGATCACTGCCTCTCCCAACTCCCCCCCCCCCCCCCCCCCCCCCCCCCCTGCGGCCAGCGGGAGGGACAGCGGGACAGTGTCCAATTAGCAGGACTGTCCCGCTGAAATCTGGATAGTTGGGATGTATGTATATATACACATATATAAATATGTATATCTCTCCTTCCTCCCCCACACACCCCACAGTCTGTCTCTCCCCAATGACTCCATGCTGCATTCCCAGCTCTCTTACCCCATCCCAAAGGGGTATGGGACTCAAGGTCGACACCACTAAGCTCGACACCAATTGGTCGGCACCTGAAATAGGTCGACATGGAAAAAGGTCGACATGAGTTTTTTATGGTTTTGTGGTGTCGTTTTCTCCGTAATGTGACCGGAATCCCCAATTAGTGCACCGTGTCCCCTCGCATGGCTCGTGAACTTCGGGCAAGGTGCCTCGCTCTGCTACCGCTGCGGTCGGCACAGGTTACCGTTCCCAACTGTAGTCCACGTGGATCGTAAAGTATGAAATTTTTTTTTTAAATGACTTTTTTGGGGGGGGGGGGAACTCATGTCGACCTTTTTGCATGTCGACTTTGTTCAGGTCAACCTTTTGTCCATGTCGACCTATTTCAGGTGTCGACCTAAGGTGTGTCAACCTTAGTGGTGTCGACCTTATTGGTGTCAACCTGTAGTCTGGATACCTCCCAAAGCCCTGTATCCCCTCACCAATCCACTCTTACCCCGGGCAGAGACTTCCCAGTATCCAGACCCTCACACCTCACAGCAGGCTCCAGGCAGCTCCCTCACATCCCTCCAGACGAGGCCGGCGCAGGGCACCGGAATCCCAGCCAACAGCGCTGCTGCTATGAGCGGGCGCACACTCACGCCCCACAGTCACTGTGTGTGGGAGGCTCCTGTCACTCTGAGGCTGCTCCCACACCGCCTACAGCTCGCTGCCCTATTTGGACAAGACGGCTCACATTCCTGCCAGGCACTAAGTGGCATATCCTTAGGGCCCCTCTGATCCTTGGGGCCCGATACAGGTGTCCCCTTTGACCCCCCCGTCACCTGCCCTGCCTCCTGCGGCTGAATGGGCGTAGCTGGCCACTAACAGGGCGCTCATATGCAGGCCAATTCTAGTGATGGCGCGTAGACAGAATAGTGGGCTGTGCTGTGCATACGCAGAGATCCGTCTGACTTCAGGGATAGCGCTGATAATGCCAAGCCCGTGACAAGGGTCTGATTCTGAGTGCTATGATACTGTGATAGCGTCAGCATGTTTTCCCATAGTCGCGTCTGTGACTTTATGCTAATGTTGGTACCAGCCCCCCCCCCTCCCCGGTTTACAAGCATGCACCTGACTGCGCTAGGGCTAAGACGCCCACTTTCAGTGTCCATAATACTGCCTGGTGCGTCTTAAAACTCCACCATCGGCCGCACCATCAAAACTTAAACCAGCCCCATGGTAGGTCAGAGGTGCCTAGAAGGGGGAAGGAGTGGGTACTAATTACCCGGGCACTGGCGTTTCTATCATGGGTGCAATGTGTGCGGAGCACACGGGTCCCTGGGTCCAGGGGGGGCCCACACCGCACACATTGCACCCATATTTTCATACTCACCTGTCCGAAGTCCACCGCCGGGCACCGCAGCAGCAGCTGTCGCGGCCAAAAAAACACATCAAAAATAGCCGCCGCGCATGCGCAGTTCAATTTTTGTGTCCAAAACATGGCGGGCACCATGTTTCAGAAGACCTGCGCATGCGCAGTAGACTCCTGTATATTGCCGGAGCCTACGCGCCGTGGAGAGGAGGGGGCTCACCCGGAATGTGCACACGTCTCTTAAGACGCCCCTGTACCCGGGCTTCTTGGTGGGGGCCCGTGTCCGTGCAAACCCCCCCCCCCTTCT